>NC_041214.2:69764833-69787361 GCF_002837175.3 Physeter macrocephalus | reverse complement strand
TTTGTTGCTATAAACTTCCCTCTTAGAACTGCTTTTGCTGCATCCCATAGGTTTTGGATCATCGTGTTTTTGTTGTCATTTGTCTTTAGGTATTTTTTGATTTCCTCTTTGATTTCTTCAGTGATCTCTTGGTTATTTAGTAACATAATGTTTAGCCTCCATGTATTTTTGTTTTTTACGTTTTTTTTCCTATAATTGATTTCTTATCTCATAGCGCTGTGGTTGGAAAAGATGCTTGATATGATTTCAGTTTTCTTAAACTTAATGAGGCTTGATTTGTGACCCAATATGTGATCTATCCTGGAGAATGTTCCATGTGCACTTGAGAAGAAAGTGTAATCTGCTGTTTTTGGCTGGAATGTACTATAAACATCAATTAAATCTATCTGGTCTGTTGTGTCATTTAAAGCTTGTGTTTTCTTATTAGTTTTCTATCTGGATGATTTATCCATTGGTGTAAGTGAGGTGTTAAAGTCCCCCTCACTTACACCAATGGATAAATTGTGTAAGTATTATTGTGTTACTGTCGATTTCCTCTTTTATAGCTGTTAGCAGTTGCCTTATGTATTGATTTCAGTCTGGATGTGTCCCTAGGTCTGAAGTGGGTCTCTTGTCGACAGCATATATATGGGTCTTCTTTTTGTATCCATTCAGTGAGCCTGTGTCATTTGGTTGGAGCATTTAATCCATTCATGTTTAAGGTAATTTTTGATATGTATGTTACTATTACCATTTTCTTAATTGTTATGGGTTTGTTTTTGTAGGTCCTTTTCTTCTCTTGGGTTTCCAACTTAGAGAAGTTCCTTTATCATTTGTTGTAAAGCTGGTTTGGTGATGCTGAATTCTCTTAGCTTTTGATTGTAAAGCTTTTGATTTCTCCATCGAATCTGAATGAGATCCTTGCCAGGTAGAGTAATCTTGGTTGTAAGTTCTTCCCTTTCATCACTTTAAATATATCGTGCCTCTCCCTTCTGGCTTGTAGAGTTTCTGCTGAAAAATCAGCTGTTAACTTTATTGGAGTTCCCTTGTATGTTATTTGTCATTTTTCCCTTGCTGCTTTCAACAATTTTTCTTTGTCTTTAATTTTTGCCAATTTGATTACTATGTGTCTCAGAGTGTTTCTCCTTGGGTTTATCCTGTATGGGACGCTCTGCACTTTCTGGGCTTGGGTGGCTGTTTCCTTTCCCAGGTTAGGGAAGTTTTCGACTATAATGTCTTCAAATATTTTCTCTGGTCCTTTCTCTCTCTCTTCTCCTTCTGGGACCCCTATAACGTGAATATTGTTGCGTTTAATGTTGTCCCGGAGGTGTCTTAGGCTGGCTTTTTATCTTTTCATTCTTTTTTCTTTATTCTGTTCTGCAGCAGTGAATTCCACCATTCTGTCTTCCAGGTCACTTATCCGTTCTTCTGCCTCAGTTATTCTGCTGTTGATTCCTTCTAGTGTATTTTTCATTTCAGTTATTGTAATGTTCATCTCTATTTGTTTGTTCTTTAATTATTCTAGGTGTTTCTTCTTTAATTTTTCTAGGTCTTTGTTAATAATTTCTTGCATCTTCTCCATCTTTGCCTCCATTCTTTTTCCGAGGTCCTGGATCATCTTCACTGTCATTATTCTGAATTCTTTTTCTGGAAGCTTGCCTATCTCCACTTCATTTAGTTGTTTTTCTGGGGTTTTATCTTGTTCCTTCATCTGGTACAGAGTCCTTTACCTTTTCATTTTGTCTGTCTTTCTGTGAATGTGGTTTTCCTTCTACAGGCTGCAGAATTGTAGTTCTTCTTGCTTCTGCTTTTTGCCCTCTCTACTTCTCTTTTCTACTCTTACTAGATTTTTCTTGTAATATTTTAAATTTATTTCAGTATTTTTCTTCTGTCATTGAGTTGTATTACAAAATATCTTGATTGATGATTAATGCAATTAATTTCATTCTCAGACATTTTCATATTTGCCTGCCTTGTCATTCATTTATACATATTTTTATTTAAAAAATTTTTATTTACCCTTTAACCCAAGGGATTTTGTTTTTGTTTTGTTTAATTCCATGGGATTATATATTGTTCTATTGCATATTATCAGCAATATTATTTGTGTCGTGGGAATTTATTAAGGTTTTCTTGATCATGTAGCATGTAGTCTTCTAAAAAAATATTTTCTTGTGTTTTAAAAGAATGGGTATTTTTCATTGCATATAAAATAGGGTGTTGTTCATTGGGCATTAATTTTTGTTATGCAAAATGAACAAGTTTTAGAGATCTATTGTACTTATAGTTAACATTGCTGTTTGTATACTTAAAATGTGGTGAGCTTAATTTCATGTTAAGTGTTCTTACTACAACTAAAAAAAATTAAGTTCTCTATACATCAGTGATGATTACATTAAAACTATTCTATTCACCTACATTCTTACTTATTTTGGACAATTTAATTTTCTAATTTCTGAGAGAGTTTTATTTAAATCTCTAGCTATGACTATAGAGTTTTCTATTTTTTTTCTTGCCCCTCCATGAGTATTTTATTTAGTTATTTTAAAGCTGTTCATTAGATGATTGGCGATTCATGACTATTGAGTTTTCTTGGTTAACTGTATATTTTACTAGTGTGGACACATAATTTTTAATACTATACATTTTGTGTTTTACTTTATTTGGTAATAATGCTAATTGATTAGTATGGCTACATGTGTTACTTTTACATGCTTATTTTTGCTATTATTTTTCTATTTATATATTTTTTCTGATATTATATATGTAGTTGCACTTTTTTAAGTTTCAGTCATTCTGTGTCACTTTGCTTTATCATGTATCTGATTGACAGCTTAGAACTGTTTTTTTTCCTAACCAGTATTACTCTTTGTCTTTTAAAGGAGTAATTTAATCAATTTTTATTTACTCTTATTGTGTTCGAGTTTATTCCATGAGTCTCTTATTATGATTTCTATTTCCTATGCTTTCTTGTTGATGGTGTTTCATCTCTTTCTTATCTTTTCTTAGACTTTAAAAAAGAAAAGCATTCTTTTTTTCTTTTCTTATAGTGGGTTTATAGTTATACATCCTAATTCTGTTGTTCTGGTGGTCACTCTTGACATTTTAATACACATATTTAAACTTAGAACCTTGTATTACAGATGAAAGGGCCAAGGGCAGAAAGTATAAACTATTTTTCCCTTGTTACTCAGGTGATAGATGTGGATCAAAACCCTTAATCTCCTTAGGTTCAAAACTATTTTCTTTCTTAAATCTCATCCTTTCCACAATATTTGACATGATGGATCATACGTTATTGTACTTTATTGTACTTTATTCTCCCTTGATGTGTCAGCAAATATGTTGGCTAGACAGTGGTCGTATTCTCCCCTCACAATTTTCACCAAGGTACAAACATGGTCAGAAATGGTACATTATTTGTTGGAACAATACTTTTCTTTGGTGAAAGAAAACTAGTTACATATCATCATTTATTCAGCTATCTTTTATTGCACAAATGTGTAAGATGCTATTCTTGTCATAAAGGACCCTACACATAGCCTACTGGAGTAGACAAACAATTGAATAGAAAAAGTACTAGCCCAGAGATGTTAAATACATCTAAAAACTCCTTGAAATTCAGAGTGTTGTCCATGGAACAGCAGCACTGGTAGCCTCTGGAAAGTTTCTAGAAATGTAGTATCTCAGGCCAGACTTCCTGAATTAGAATCTTCCCAAGGTCCTAGGTGATTCATACGCACCTTAAAGTTTGAGAAGCACAACTACAACTAATCTTGTTTTCATTCTTCCCAACACCAAAGAAAATCAGAAGAAAAGAATTGCAGCAAATCCCTCACAAAGTGTACAGGACTTTATGACATATAGTTGGCCACTCCTGGGTTCATAATTTTTATTATACTTATCTTTTTTTTCTCTTTTTTTCACTAGTTTTATCATCTTCTGGCACTATATGATACTTAGTTGTGTAAAGATACAACTTTTTCGTAAAGATAGAATGTAAATTTTTCAGAGAAGTAGTTATTTGTGATTAAATGCTGTGCAGTCACAGTAGATTCATAACCAGTTTTTCTCTGGGTATTAATTATTTTTTTTTCCATTTTCGGGATGGTAAAGGGATTCATTCAAGTGTCACCTTTCCAGTGCCTTGCACACTGGATGATTTCATACACATAAGCTAGAATACCCTCAGTCCCTCAGCAAAGATACTAACTTAGCAACCTGCCATAGTTACTCTCCCAAAACTGTTTTGTAAGAGGTGTTTTTCCCATAACTAAGAATGATTTGAAAAGAAGGCTGAAGAATACACTGAACTGACTCTGTACATCATCTTTAGTTGAGTGTGCATTCTCAAAATTATCAAAATGACATAAACCCATGATTGAATACACTTTCTTATTCTGAAGTACCCACAGATACTTGCAGATTTTTTAAAAAATATTGAGTGGAATTTTACATAGCTTAATTCAAAATAATAATGAAAGGACTTTACACATGCTTTCCAGGTCTGTTCCATCTTTCTAGGCTATGCCAAAAAATGTATCTCATCATGATGCTTTCTTTGATCACTATAATATTTCTGAATATCTATAGAGAAAAATAATTATTTGGTTAATTTATAATGAACATCTTTAACATTTCTTTTATTATTTTGAATAGTTATTTAACTTCACATTTCATTCTTGTGTCTTGTTTACAGAATTTGACTGCAAATTCCTTGATTACAGGGATATATTATTTTGTATTGTTTTGCCTTATAGTTAAAATGTTCTCTGAGTACCTGTTCTAAAACTTCTGTGGGAAATAGAGACACAGATGTAGAGAACAAATGTATGGACACCAAGGGGGGAAAGTGGTGGTGGGATGAATTGGGAGATTGGGATTGACATATATACACTAATATGTATAAAATGGATAACTAATAAGAACCTGCTGTATAAAAAAATTTAAAAAATAAATAAAGCCCTCTGTTTAAGAACTTCAAAAAAATAAAAATAAAAACTAAAACTTCTGTGGCTCTTCACTAATTAAATCCTGCTTCTTAAACTTTTTCACTAAAGTATTTTTAATAAAGAAGGAATATAAGATATTATTTCTGAGGACTTAGGGAGCTAAACTGAAGCAGGAAATAGAACATAAAATTTATTTCAAGTCTTATTCTGTCCTAAAAATTTGTTCATATTTTGCATTTTACTTCATAATATATCCCTTTTTTGTTGTTTTATTTTCAGATAAAAATAAAATAAATCTTCTGGAAAAATAAGATATGCTTGAGCCATGGCTTAGCTTTCCTCATGGCCATGGCTATAGAAACCAGCAGTAAGTTTTCTCCATTTTAGAATGTACAAGAAACAGAGGGAGTTTAAGTTCTTTTCCTTAGGCTTCTAGGCCCTTTATAGTCTTGCCTCAGATCAAAATATTCCAGTCTTTTCCTTTTGGCATCTAACTTTGGCTATAGCCAATTCTATTAGTTTCCTGGGGCTTCCATAACAAAGTACCACATGCTAGGTGCCTTAGAACAACAGAAATTTAATGTCTCACAGTTCTGGAGGCTAGAGGTCTGAAATCAAGGAGTTAGCAGGGCACACTTCCTCTGAAACCCATGGATGAAGGAAGTCTCCTAACTTGACTCTTCCAGCTTCTCGTGGCCCCAGACATTCCTTGGCCTATGATAGCATAATTTCAATCTGTGTCTCCATCTTCACACCATCTTCCCTCTATGCATGTTTGTCTCTATGTCCAAAATTCCCCCTTTTATGTGGACATTTTGAATTAAGGACCCACCCTAATGAACTTATTTTAACTTGATTGCCCCTATAAAGACCCTATTTCCAAATAAAGTCACATCTGAGGTACTGGGCACTAGGACTTCAGCATATCATTTTGGGGGGACTTAATTCAATCCATAACACCACTTGAACCACCATCTTTCCCAGTATATCACATGCGTTTTCCTCTGTAGGTAGATTTGCCAAATTTAACAAATAGAAATACAGAAGCCTCAGTTAAATTTTAATTTCAGATAAACAACAAATATTTTTTTGTGTATGTCCGAAATAGTACATGGTGCATTCTTATACCAAAATTCGTTGTTCTTCTTTATTTCAAATCTGAATTTACCTAGGAATCCTGGATTTTATCTGGTAACCTTACTTCCAGGTTTTTGCCTACCTTAGTTTGGTTAAACTATCTTTCACAACTCCCCGTCTGACTTTTCCTTCAAGATTTGGTTCAAGTACCTCCTAATCCAAGAAGGCTTCCCTGATCTTTCCATCTGGAGGTAATCTCTTCTTCTTCCTAACTTTGGCAGAACTTAGCCTACACTTAACCTGGGGTGTTTAACAGATTCAACCTTATATTAAAATTATTTATATATTTATCTTAACTACCCTACTAAAAAGAAATTATTCAAGGGCCAGAGTTTTGTATGATAGAGTTTTCTATCCTATTTAGCATCTAGCTCAGCTCCTTGGAATGGTAGGCATTCAACAAACAAACAAACAAACAAACAAACGACAAAAAACCTTGTTCTTATTTGATTTGACTTGCTGAAGTAAAACAACAGCACCACTTAATAACAGGAGAGATAGAAATACGTGCAAAAATCTCTACTTTATAGTAGAACTCCAAGTCTTTAACAAAATGCTGCCTGTTTTCTAAAATGCAGCCTCTTCAGAAAACCACTGGTTTGACCTACAATAAAACTAAACTTAAAACCTACCTAAACTAAAACTTCATCATCAGGCATAGACTCCCCATTTCCCTGATTTATTATAAAGGATTAAAGTGCTCACTGGTATTTACTTTTGATGATTTATGCCTAGATTATATTTACAGTCAGTGTGGAAAAAATTTTGAAGGGTGTATTCATACCACATTTTTCAGAAACAGCCTGGCTGTATGTGGGTTGGCAGTGCATAATAAAAAGAAGTAGGAGAACCAGACTCATTTTCAATAGCAATAGTCCTGTTCTGTACTAATTGTGGGATAGAGATGCTCTTTATTCATTCTTTCATTTATTCAGCCAACCAATGGGTCATTAATCATTGAGTCAGTTCAAAAGCATGCTTAAGTTTTGAACTGGGTAATGCCATCCAGGCCTTTCTTAGCATTGATAATTTACAATTAAAATTCAGTGGAATTCTTTTCTATTATTCATGCCAAGGGACAGAACAAATATCCTCCTTAAATTGTAATTTAAAATTTTAATATTTAAAAAAATGCTCTTTTTCCTAAATTGGCAAACTGTGGGTCATCAGTTTGTTGAATACTACTAGGTATAAGCCATCCCCTACACTTGAAAAAAAAAAGTAGTTTCTGTCTACAAATAAGGTTGGAAAATACCAGGTTTAAGGGAATTCTCTACTGCAGAGCTTAGCTATTTTAATACGTATACTTGCTTGTGTAATAATAGGTCTAATATTTGTGTGCTTAATTATCGATATTCTTTGGGAAACAAAACCACCTTGTATTAAGTTTTCCTTGTACACACATATTTTAGGATTAAGGCTTGATCTGTATATGTAAATCTATATGATAATGTATGCCATACAGCTTCTTTTGTTGTTAATATCTGCTGAATGTCAGCTTGGTAAGCATTTTTGTTCCTCAAAAAAAAAAAAAAAAAAAGATGTGCAAGATACACCAAATAATGTGTTAATCGGGTGTGTCAGTCAGAATTCAGTCAGGGAAACAGAAACACTATGAGCATCATGGAATGAGGAATTTATTGTGGAATACTAGCTCCCACAGGTGTAGGAGTCACTGGGGAGGGAAAGTCTGCAAGGAGGAGTTAGAGAATCAGAGAAAAGTCACTGATAAGCCTTCTAAACCTAGGGACATCCAGTTACTAGAGTGGGACCACAAGGTAGCCCTGGTAGAGAGGACCATGGAAGGCTGTTTTTCTGTGTCTGGGGTCACTACCAGTCAGCAGCATCAGCAGATGGGAGGGAGAGCTGGACATGGAGTGAGGACCAGTGAGGACAAGTTGGAATCTGCATGCCACTTTACTTTCCTATTCCACACATCTAATCGTGGTGACTTTCAAAGTTTAATGGCGGCTGCTTTGCTTCTGCCTTCCAAATCTCTCACACACTTCCTTTTGGGCCAACTCTAACGAGAAAATAGTCAAGGAATGGGATTGTGGGAAGTGTAGTTCCAGCTCACATAAACTGACACAGAATAAAGCCACCACAATGTGGTTTGCAATATAGTTCCTATCAGAGAAGAATACTTTGCATCACGTTTCGTAATTCTAGTCCCATCACTGACATTAGTGCTGTATGATCTTGGTCAAGTGACTTGTTTTTGGCTTCTCTTTCCATATTTTCTGAATGTGTGTTGGGGAGGAGGGACACATAGGGTATCTCTCAATTTTGAGATTTGAAGAGAATTAGGGGCATCCTCAGCCAACCCTGTATACAGTATATTAAAATAGATTTTGTAGAAGAATAATAAAGATTATATAGTCATATTATAGGAGTGTAATAAATACTAGATACAAGTCTGGTAAAATTCATTTGCTTTTGCCAGGAACTCAAAATAAGAACTCTCTAATTAGACATTGACTGTTTTCTAGAACCATGAGGGCAAACTTAAAAAAGAAGAAGAAAAAGAAAACTATTTCATTTTCAAGCTGGACGTTTTTTTAAACATTTACTTCCCAGTGTCATTTCTCCCCCCAGATTATTCTATGTTATGCTTTTTCTGAGAAGTTCTAAATGATTGGTTTTTCTTGCTTTGCAATTTCTTCAGCAGTTATAAGAGATAAAACCTGCTTCATTGGTAAAGTTAATTTCTATATGAATTTAGATGATTAATAGAGAAAATAGTTTTGATATATTGAAACAAGGTTGCCTTTTCTGTAACTAAAGGGCATGTGTATACAGTCAGCCTTCTGAACCCGTGGAATCCAAGGGCTGATTGTACTAGGCCATTTTATCTAAGGGACTTGAATACCATGGGAACTGTTATCCAGGGGGTTTCTGGAAGCAATTTCCCATGGATACCAAGGGACACCTGTCTGATGTATTACTTTTGTCAAACATTTATGAGGCGCCTACTATATCCTAGTGATCCTGGAAACACTGACAATACAGTTGTTCATAGAAGCACAAGCAACAGGCTAGCCCTATTGCTGTACAAACATCCATACAGATAATTTCAATGGGAGGAGCTGGATTCTTTGATAGATTTAGTCACACAATCTTATGAGTGCACAGAAGAAAGCCAGGAAGGACATCTTTGAACGGGTGATATCTCAAGTGAGGTGCTTTTCTTTCCTCTTAGTTTTGTTTGTTACAATTTAATGAAAGGGAGTTAGCCTGGTGAAGGGAAGAGAATAGGAAAGGGAAATCTAGTCACAAGAACATCAAGTGAGAAGAGGCTGGAAAGAATGGCTCTTTGTTGCACTGTGTGCCAGACATTGGGCTGTGCACCTTGCTTAATTTCAGTAAAAATCCCATAAAGTAGGACTATTTTTAAGTTTTTCTGTGAATGTCAGATATGAGGGAAGAGGAAGCAAGAATTCAGCCTCGAGTGTTAAGGAGAGCCTGGGCTCATCTAGTGAATAAGCTATGGCTGTGTTTTCTGAAGAAGGAGACATCGAAAAGTGTTGAACATAAGTTCAGCACAGTCAGGTATTTGGAGGATGAAGTTGAAATGGGTAAGAGTTGTAAGAATGGGAACCAATTCAAACGTAATGGTAATAATCCAGGCCTACCTTAGAATGTATCAGTAGAAAGCATTTTATGACATGGTCTGATTAAAAACATTGGGCTATGGGGAAATCAAATTTAGTCATCTTTTTCACCATTGAAATAGTTATGGATCTACATACCTTATAACATGTAAATTATAACTATAATCTGATTGTGGTTTCAGGTTTTCTTTAAAGTTGGTTGCTCAACTTATGTGCCATCAAGCTTCAAAGTAGTTGAGCAGGCAAAAATTGCATCACAAACAGTATAAGTAGCCAACCCTTGTCTTTTGTCCCCTTCTTCATTATTAAAAGAAGATAATAAGGCAGCAATCCACACAGTTAAAAAGAAAATTTTTACTTTATTTCCTGTAGTTACAAGTGGCCACGTGGCATAAATCTGCTTAATGAGATATAAGTGGGAGACTGTCAGGACTTCTGGGAAGATTTTGTTAGCTTGATAAATCTACCACATTTATTTTTTCTGCCCACAATTGAGCTGCAATGGCCAGACAGGCAGAGGCCTTTTTGTGACCACACATCAGGAGTAACAAAGCAGGAAGTTTGAGAGAGACTGCTTACTTGAACATGGGTACCAGCGCTGAATTGCCAAACCCAGGTCTCTTGTTATATGAGAAGATAAATCCCTTCCCTGGTTAAAACACTTTTATGGTTTTCATTATATAAAGCTGAATGCAGCCTGATTTCTTGTTACAATTGTATCACCTTCCCCAAAAGGCAACCTCAGAAGAAGCAGGCTGAGGAGAAGATGGCGGTGTAAGTTATCTCCTAAGTTTATCTATTTAACTCTTGACATTCTCCAAGCAATTGAATATTGAGTAGCACTCTGTAAAATGTGCAAACATTTTTTTTCAGTAGGTGACATCTTTCAGCAACTTTTCTTATTGGTAGATTATAATAAGAAGGTATGAAAAGTGTTTGGCTCACTTGATAAATTTATGTTTAACAGAAAGAAGGGAAGAGTTGTGGAAGCAGCCTGAAAAGAAGGGCCAGAAATGACTAAAACATCCACTGGACAAGACTGAATTCTTCTACCTAGTCAGTATGTTGTCAAAAGATATACTGATAGGTAATGTGGAGAATGAGATAAAAGAGCCTAGCCTATTTTTTCTTGAGCTGGAAAGAACACACTTCAGGCAAGTAGTTGACAAGCAATTATCTAATGCAATTTTCGTAAAAGACCTTGAGGCTTGGACCTTCCTTGGAGATTATTTTCAATTTCTTATTCAATTTTATTTTTGCAGCAATTTTAAGCATTATCTTGTAGGTCACAAACAAGAAAACATCACCAGTCGTTTAGGTCCAAATTGGAACCCACTCTTTGTGTTGATTAGAATACGTGGCCCCTCAGTAGTAAAAGTATGTGCAAAACTGCTAAAGAGAACTCAATCAGTGTAAACTTAAGCAATATGAACTGAAAAAAAAAGGCTAAAAGACACAGGTAAATGGGATCTTTTCAACAAATGATGTGGGAACAATTGGATATTATCTGAAAAATAAATCTGGGCATATACTTATACCTTTCACTAAGATCAATGCAAAATGGATCATAGACCTGAATGTAAAATACAAAACTATAAAACTTCTAGAAGATGAAATAGGGAAAAATCTAGATGACCTTGGGTTTGGCAATGAGTTTTTAGATACATCACCAAAAACATGATCCATGAAAGAAAAAAGTTAAGTTGGACACTGGGTGCAAAATACACTATGAAGACACTGGTGATCACTTTGTAGTTTATACCAATGCTGAATTATAATGCTGTACACCTGAGACTTATATAACAAAAAATAAAATTAAATAAAATTGACCAAAAAAGACATTGTGAAGAGATTGAAAAGATCAGCCACAGACTAGTAGAACATATTTGCGAAGCACATACTAAAGGACTTGTATCCAAAATATACAAAGAAATTTTTAAACTCAACATTAAGAAAATGAACAACCTAATTAAACAATGGGCAAAAAGCTGAACAGACACCTCATGAAAAAAATCTACAAATGGCAAATAAGTATATGAAAGGAAGTTTAGTTTCATATGTCATAAGGGAATTGAACATTAAAACAAGGATAACAACACACACCTGTTAGAATAGCTAAAATCCAAACAATTCACATTAGCAAATGCTGGCAAGGATGTGGAGCATTGGGAACTCTCAATCATTGATGCTAGGAATGAAAAATGGTACAGCCATATTGAAAGACAGTTTGGCAGTTTCTTACAAAGCTAGACATAGTCTTACTGTATGACCCAGCAATCATGTTCCTAGGTATTTACCCATTTAATTTGAAAACTTATGTCCACATAAAAACCTATGCTCAAATGTTTATAGCACACATTCATAATTGCTCAAGTTAGAATCAGCCAAGGTAAATGGAAAAATTGTGGCACATACAAACATACAATGGAGTATTATTCACTAATAGAAAAAGAAATGAGTTATCAAGCCATGAAAATACATGAGAGAAACTTAAATGGGTCTTGCTAAGTGAAAGAAGCCAATCTGAAAGTCTACATACTGTATGAGTCCAACTCTATGACATTCTGCAAAGGACAAAATGAACTGTTCCATTTTTCTATAAATCTAAAACTGTTCAGTAAAATAAAGGGTCTATTAATTTTAAAGTCTTAATTTTAAATGTTAGAGCAGTAATTTACTGTAAGTAGCACCAGAAATCGTCAACAGGTCAATTCTAAAAGGAAAGAAACAGTAACCGCATTAAGGCCATATTTTTTTTAAAAAATTTTATTATACTTACAAATAATTGCAACAAACCTTAAGAGGAAATATTATCCTAATTTCTACAAACAAAGACACTCAGTTTTAAAAGTTCTGCAAGTTGCCTAAGATCACATGACTAGGAACTGTTGGAGCTAAGCCTAAACCCAGTTCCTTCTGATGGTAAATCCCAAAGCTGTCTAAACCTACCATAGTTATATACTTTGGCTCTGGAATGAGCAGACCTTGCTTCACATCCCAGCCCTGCCATTTCCCAGCTAGTTAGCCCTAGATAAATTACTTACATCTATAAACTTAAATTTTCTTAATCTCAGAATAACTTAGTAAGAGTTCTGCTTGATGAGACTACTGTTGGAAATAAAGTTAGCCTAAAGCCTGTGACACGTTAACCAATATAAAGTTCTCTCCTATCATCCTCATCATCATCACCACCATCTTCTGTACCAGTGGCAGTAGGTGAGTTAATGATCCAAGGAAGTATTGTACATAGAAGAACAAGTACATAGAAGAGCCCACAGTTACCAAAAACATATAATTAATTTTTACAAAGGAAAAGGGTGCAAAACTAGGCATAGCTGGCACAAGTCTGGGATCGTGCTATTCTTCATCTTTTTTCCTTCAGTATCTTTATGTAGATAAAGTCAGGCCAAAAAAAAAAAAAAGGGCTATTACCTTAGCTGTTACTTTAACAGGAAAGTGAGCCATAAAAGTATAGCTCTAGGGTAGATGAAGCCAGAAAAGGCTCTTTTGTTTCCTACTTGACTCTGGTGTTAAGTGGGTGTGGTGGGGAGGAATCACATGACAGTCTTTTCTTTTGAAATTTTAGAGCAGAAACTATTAGAAATGCCTCCCCATTTTGCTGCTTCCCTAAAGCACAAGTGTAACTGGAAGTTTGGCTTTCTAGAATAATGATAAAATAGAGTTAAATTTCCAAGATGTTTCAAATGCTCAAGAGGGAATTCTGATATTTAAAGTGATGTTTCTAGAGTAGTATATCACTTAAACCCACTTTGATATGTGGACAAAGGCTATGACACAATACCTGGCATATAGTAAGTGTGCTATCAACATTGAATGAATGAATGACTAACTCTTCCACTCCCACCTCAATTGTATTGATTTTCCTGGTGTGCCTCTAGAAACAACTGCCATTTAATAACCTCTTCTGGGAGAATCTGAGGATAACTGAGCAAAGTTTTGGAAGCATCGGTGAATTACTGAATCACTCCATGTATGTGTGGCCTCAAATCACAATCCTTATAATGAGGACAGGCAATAGGTTGATGGCTGTCTTCTCTGGACCACCGAAAGGAGATGATTTTCTCTGACTCCTGCAGTTAAGATTTTTAAAATGAGTGGAAGCCTAGGTTGGAGCATACATTGATTCAGGCTCTTCACTTGGACCCTGTTATGGACCGCATATTTATGTCCCCTCAAAATTCATATGTTGAAGCCCTAACCCCCAGTGTGATAGTATTTGGGGGTATGGTCTTTAAGAGATAATTAGGTTTAGATTAAGTCATGAGAGTGGGGCACCAATGAAGGGATTAGTGTCCTTATAAGAAGATGAAGGGAAAACAGAGTTTTTTTCTCCCAGACATGTGAAAACACAGTGAGAAGTTAGCCATCTGCAAACTGGGAAGAGAGCTCTCCCCAGAACCTGACCATTCTGGCACCTGATCTCAGATTCTATCCTCAAGACCTGTGAGAAAATAGATTTCTGCTGTTTTAACCACCCATCAAGTCTATGGTATTTTGTTAAGGCAGCCCAGGCAGATTCAGACAGACTCCTTTTGGGCTTGGTGATAGGCACAATAGAACCAGGAGAAGGTGCAAGAAGAAACGACACCTGGAGTGTGTGAATCTTGCTTTAATTAACAACACAAAGTGTATGATACCATTATGATCCAAACTGAGCTAAACAGGGCTGTACAAAGTAACCAGAGAAAGAGGTTCTCAGGAGCTTGTGCTATCAGCTAGTTATTGTGAGGCTTTAAAGCTCATTAGTTTTTTGTTTTGTTTTGTTTTGAGATCACTGCAAAGTGATATAATTTAACTTAGATAACATATATCATTTTTCATTAGTTGTAAGACACATTTGTTTTTGTTCATATTTTCCCATATCTGAAACTAGAATGTGTTTCACAGTCAATTGTATCTTATAATATTTTCCCTTTTGGTTTAATTGCTCATAAAATAATAATGTATCTTACAATTGAGCCTCTTAGATTTGATGAACTATGATGTGAAGAACATAACAGTACTTTCATTTCCTTCTCATGTGATTATTTCGTTATTCATTCAGCAAATATGTATTTACTTAACCAATAGTATTCTGGGTTCCATCTGTACTTGGTGCTGGGGTCAAAGGTGAATCAGACCCCGGTCTTCAAAGAACTCACTGCTGACAAGGCAGACTTGTACACAAATAAAAAGGTGAAGGGTAATAAGAGCTTGAAATAAGACAGTCACAGTAAGGATGAGAAAGATTGGATAGATATAGAAACTAGTAAGGAGGTAGAATTGAGAAGGAGCTGGTAAAGTCTGGGTAATGGTGTGGATTTTCAAGATAGAGAATACAAAAGGAAAACAGGTTTTGATAGGGACCTAATAAATTTTAGATATCTATCAAACATATAGGAATTGATGTGAAGGACTGGACCTAAGAGTCCTGGGATGGTCATTTGGATGTTTGAGTCATCGGTATGTAGTTGCCATGGGTGTTAATGAAATTGCTTAGAATGAACATGTTGAGTAAGAAAAAGCCAAGGATAGAACATTGGGGGTACTCCAGGACAGGAGTGATCAGAGAAGGAGGGAATCTGGATGCAGTAGTCTGTAAGAAGTTACAGAGGAGAGTTACAGGAATGTTGCTATAGAAAAAATCAAATGAGATGGGTCTGCAGAGTCTGTTAGATGCAGAAATTTAAATGACTGTTGATGTTATTATTAAAAGCATTCTCTGGACTAATATTTAATATTGTTTCCTTGGTTTTTAATTAAGCAATCATTGAGAAATGACTATGTAAAAAACATGTTTTCATCTGTTTCAAACTGCTAAGGAAAACTTTGTTTTATATGTTACACAATATGTCTTGTATAGGTAATGTCAAATTGAATTCCTTCAGGATTTAGTGTAAGGAAAGTTTCTGTCAGCTGCAGAACTATTACATTTCCTTTCATCAGACATGAGAATATGTGATCCATTATTCCACTTTTTCTCTTGGCTGCCAGGAAGATCAGAGCTAAAAGAAATGCTCAATCTTAGTGACCTTCTGACGACAGATTCTGGGTAGTATAATCTCTACCCCTTTTGCTATCTCTTTCCTGATCTCTTTTTGCCTTTATCTTTTATGTTCTTGTGTGTTTACTAAAAGGAATTTCAAATATATTTCGGAAAGATGGGAAGTATAAATTATAAATAACTAAAAATAAATAAAAACATCACCATCATGACGTATTTTAGAATTCATTTGATTTTTCTACTGAAATAAGGTCTAGGGCATGAGTCAGTAGTTAATATTAATGTGTAGAAATGAAGGCTTGTATTTTTAGTCTCCCTTTGTGTGATCTGTGACAGCGACTCTTTTTTCAAACTATTTTAAGAGTTGAGCTCATATCATTAATGATTCAGGTGAACTAATCAAATAATAAACCCTAAATCCACATTGATTTCAATCTCTATTCAGGACACTAGGGAAAATAATCAGTGTTTGCTGAAGGAATGAGGAAAAGTGGAAAGGAAATAAATGTTATTTTTAAAACCTTCAGAATATATTAAATAGGGAGAAAAATTTGACAGCTATTTTAAAGGTAATTGACAGCATCTCTTAAAAAAATATCATATTACTTTCTAATGTGAGAGTTATGCCACTACATATAGAACTTTTAGTATAGGAAATAGTATGTTTCTTAATTGTTTTAAGTGTTGGTTAAATTTATCTTATTGGTGATTAGTGAGAATTAGAAGTAACCTAATTTCCTTTTTAAAAAATAAATTAATTAATTAATTTATTTTTGGCTGCGTTGGGTCTTTGTTGCTGTTCATGGGCTTTCTTTAGTTGTGGTGAGCGGGGGCTACTCTTCGCTGCGGTGTGCAGGCTTCTCATTGTGGTGGATTCTCTTGTTGCGGAGCCCGGGCTCTAGGCACGTGGGCCTCAGTGGTTGTGGCACGCAGGCTCAGTAGTTGTGGCTCACGGGCCCTAGAGCACAGGCTCAGTTGTTGTGGCACACGAGCTTAGTTGCTCTGCAGCATGTGGGATCCTCCTGGACCAGGGCTCGAACCCGTGTCCCCTGCATTGGCAGGTGTATTCTTAACTACTGTGCCAACTAGGGAAGTCCCAGAAGTACGCTAATTTCTTACAGAGTCTTGTGGAGCATGTTCCAGGTGGCTCTGATGAGTTTTCAACGGCCTTTAATAAAAATCTGATAGGAGCAGAGGATGACCTAATAGTGGTTAAAGTCATAGCTACAATTTTTAAGAAGTTACAAGATGTCAGGTACTATGCAAACAATCTTATATGCATTGTTGTATTAAGTCCTCACACCAGAATGATTACTATCACTGTTTTTCATATGAGGAAAGTAAGGCTTCGAAAGACCACCCAGCCCAAAGTGCCAGACTTAGGATTTAAACCTACGATTTTAACCTTTATATTCTATTGACCTGGAATTCATTCTTCTCAAATGCAATTATTCCTCAAGTTTTGTCCACTTTACCTTTTAAATATTTATTAAATCCATTCTATAATCTTTGTCAATATTCACTCCTAGTTCAGGCTGTCTGGTTTTTTCCTGAACTTTTGCAAAAGCCTCATAATTAGAGATTTCCATCATGGTAGAGTGAGGAGGGTACCATATTTTTTCCTCAAAAAGCAACTATAAAACTATAGAAAATTATCAGAATCAACCATTCAGAGCCCTGGAATTTGACGATGATTGAAAACAAACTGAGAAGCACTGGTTAGAAAAGTTAACTTTCAGGTAAAGAAAGTGGTAGTCCAAAGAATTTTACTTGTAGCTGCATCCAGCTTGATAATAAATAGCAAAATGGCAGACATAAATCCAGCCATATCAATCATTACATAAAATGTGAGTGGACTAAGCACCCAAACCAAATGTAAACACTGTCAGACTGAAAACAAAGAAAATAAGATTCAATTCTATGCTCTCTACAAAAAACACACTGTAGATTCATACTCAATTAAATTGGAAGTAAAAGGATGGAAAAAATACACCATGCAAACAGTAACCATCAGGGATCTGGAATGACTACATTACTATCAGACAAAATTGACTTTAAGATAGATATATTACTAGAGACTAGATTACTAAAGAGGAATATTTCATAGTGATGCAAGGGTCAATTCTTCAAGAAAATAATGAGAGTGCCCCTGTGTATGTAATGCAAAAACTAACAGAAGTGAAAGGAGAACTAGGCATTTGAACAATAATAACAAGAGACTTTTATATCCCACTCTCAAAAATTGACACACACGCTAGATAGAAAGTCAGCAAGGATGTAGAAGACTGAACAATGCTAACTACCACCTTGACCTAACTGACATTTATGAAACACTCCAATCAATAAACACTGAATACATGTTCTTTTCTAAAGCACATGGTGAATTATTCAGATTAGACAATGTGTTAGGCCATAAAGCAAATTTCAATGAATTTAAAAGGACCAAAGTCATACAAACTGTGTTCTCTGAACACATTACTATTAAGTTAGAAATGAACCAAGCCCTATGCATCATCCCAAAGGTACAAAACTACAGTTCACTAGGTTTTAAACCTTGTTCATCTATAACTTATTTATTCATGGTGATTAGTATCTATTAGTATCTCTAAAAAATTTAGAGCACCACATATATAGAATACTGTTAAATCTACTATTAATACCCAGTATGAAAAATAACAAGGGATTAATTTAATTGATTCAGTCATAAAATATTTCCTGAGTGCCTACTCTGTGCCAGGTGCTGTTTTTATTTTTGAGGATACAATAATGAACAAGTACAAACTTCAAAAAAAGAAATTCCTGCCTTCATTTAGCTTATATTTTAAAGGAAGGTAAAAGCAAATAAAATATGCAAGTTTAATGTGTATTTGAGAGCAATAAATGTTGTGGGGACATATTAAACAGGGTATGAAGATAGGGAATGCTGGGATGGTGAGGTAGGGCTGCAAGTGTAAGGTTAGGAAAGCTTTTACTGAGAAGGTGGTATTTGAGCAAAAGTTTGGAGAACTGAGCCATATAAATGTTAGGGGGAAGGGCACTCCAGGTAGAAAAAGGAGTAAGTGAAAAGGCTCTGGGGTGGAAGTAAGCTTCCAGTGTTGGCAGAACAGCAAGAAAGCCCTTGTGTCTGGAGCAGAGTGAGCTGGGGGGAGGATGACAGGAGATGAGATCAGAGGGGTAAGAGATGGTGTGACAAGGATTCCCCCCCCCCCCCCCACTGAGTGAGCCATTGGAGGATGGGGTTTGGACTGAGGAACAACATCATCTGGCTTTCTGTTGTTAAAAGAGCATGCTGGCTGATGTGATGAGAGTAGAATGTAGGAGGCCAAAGATAGTAGCAGAAAGGTAGGCGAGAACACTGCTGTAGTTATCCACGCAAGAGGTGATGGTGGCTTGGATCGGGGGAGTGAGATGTGGAAGGATTCCACATATCCAGTGTTGTGAGGGAAAGACAGAAAAATCTCCAAACACATTGGGGGTGTGGAATGAGAAAAAGGAAGAAGTTAAAAGTGACTCCAAGTTCATAAACGAAAACCTGCTTTCCACGTTCACTTGGGTAACAAGCCAAGCCGCTGCTGTGGGCAGCTCGGCACGTGTCCTTTCTGAGTGCTCGCTGATCTTGCTTGTCCTGCGCGTTCCTCACAAGGACATCTGACTGCCTCCAGGGTAGGGGTTGACAAACCTCTGTAAAGGGCAAGAGAGCAAACACTGAGGCTTTTCAAACCAAACTGAACTTTGCCACTGTAGCAAGAACATAACTATAGACAGTATGTAAACAAATGGGTTTTTCCATGTTCCAAGAGAACTTAATTTTCATAAACAAGTGGTAGTGGGAATTGGCCTCCTTGCCACAGTCTGCTGACTCCTGCTCTGGAGTGTAGCTTAAACATTATATCTCACTGTCATAAGCAACATGCACATATCCAGCCCTCCGACCTCCTTGTGGCTCCTCAAATAGTCCAATTACAATTCCTGGCATAGAGTAAACGCCCCATGTTAGTAGAATTCATGGATGCTGGGCCCTCCTTTACTCGCACATACCTGACACTCCAGGCCCCTCTGCTATGGTCATGACTCAGACCTGAGCTGCTTACAGTCCACTGTCAATACCTTCTCCACCAACACATGGCATGAACCAAGATCATTCTTCTTATAACATTTTCACACTATTTTGAAATTATTTATTTATGCTATTCTTTATTTCCAAGGACAAGAATGAGGGCCAGATATCACTCATCTTTCTGTTCTTAGTGCTTAATATAGTGAATGGTGCAGAATATAGGTTCAATGTGTGTTTCTGAAAATGAATTGGTTGTACATGTATATAATGGTCAGTGAATAAAGCCACTGATTATATTTCTTACCAATGAATCCATTATGAATTGATAATACTTAAAAAAATGGAGCTAGGGAAGAGGCAGGAGATCACATTAAAAAATAGACCCCTCTGTTCTTACGCTTTATGCCATTTGGTATCATTTTTGTGTGATTGGGACTCAGAGGTATCTTTCCCTAGATTTGTTTAAGGCTTCATGAAAAAGCTATCTTTTTTTTCATGTTTCTACAATTAATTAATGAAAGAAATAATTTTTCTTATGATTGGCCATATGAAAGCTGCCAGAATGATCAACCAAAATGTCCAGTATATTTTTCAAAATTTAGCTATAACTTTGTGGGTCTGCTTCCTAATAAGAACCCCTAATGATAAATTGCTGGCATGTGACACAAGGCCAGTGCCACATTTGATTCTGAGGCTACATGGAAACTTTCAAACATTAGGGTCCATCAGCAGTGGCCCCTTAATTATACCTGTGTGGGGAAAAGTCTGCTCACAGTGTTTAATATTATGCTGGATGCTCTTGGTTAGAGCTACTGCTTATCTGAGGAGAAAGGCAACAGGGGAAGGATCGTGGACAATCACCCAGGGTCATGAGGATTAGGGACCACCGGGATTTGTTGTATAAGCAGGGGAAATATATAGTTATTTATAGGAATTTGCTTATATTATCAAAAAGATACAATGTGTAGGATCAGCCGAGAACTAATGAAAAGTATTGTATAGAAAGTGCAGAAATAGGCTGTAGGAGGAAAGGGTTGGAACTTAGACTCTCTGAATGTCTAATTTCTAATGTTTAGAATTTTGATTCTGAACCATGTTTGATTTTTGAACCACATAAATATAGATGTTTTATTTATTTATTTTTTTTTAATTTTTTTTTTTTTGCGGTAAGCGGGCCTCTCACTGTTGTGGCCTCTCCCGTTGTGGAGCACAGGCTCCGGACGCGCAGGCTCAGCGGCCATGGCTCACGGGCTTAGCCGCTCCGCGGCATGTGGGATCTTCCCGGACCGGGGCACGAACCCGTGTCCCCTGCATCGGCAGGCGGACTCTCAACCACTGCGCCACCAGGGAAGCCCAATATAGATGTTTTAGAACATTTGTATTAAAGAAAAAGCAGTCCTTAAAATCTAAAACAGACAGAAACAAATTAATCTAAGTTGATAACATAACCACACAGAGAAAAATGTTTCAAGTTATTTTGTAGCACAGTATATTGATTGTATATCCCTACTGGATTATATTCCAAAGATAAAAATAATCACAAAAATTTTAGACTGCTTTTAAGAAGCTTGATTTTTATAGCAATATTAGTATGAAATTATTAGTTGAAATTATTTTTATGGATTATATGACTATCATTACACAATAGGATAAAGCAAATAAGTAATTAAGTTGTTATTAGGAATTAAGATTATCAGCATAAAAAACAGGAGGTTCAAAGATAAAATTTAAACAAACACTTAAGTAAAAACCCTGTATTTTTAATTTTGGATAAGAAATACTGACATGTATTTGTACCCATGATTTCTTTTACTCTTTCTACCATATATATTAAAAATGTCTATATGTAATACACATGTATGCAGATTTTCTAGTTCTGACCACAGAAAATCCCTAGAAGTAATGCCAAACCAGTAGAAATGTACACACCTAGGATCTACATCATACCTCTTATATACAATTTTTTACTAAAAGGTACCAGGTTACCTCAGAGAAGTGATTCATTCCAGGTCTGGGATAGAAGATGTTCAAGATCAGCCTGGGGACATTAGGTTATGTTAGAAAACAAGGAATCTATCAAACAACTGGAGTCATACAAACAGACGTAGGTGTCATCTTGATGGGCCTCACACCGGCCAACAGTGGGAGAATTTTAGCATCAGAATAGTAATACCCTAAACGGATTAAAACACATCAGTTACATAAATATCTATGAATTCATAATGATGCAAAAAGAAAATTCACCATGACTGTTGAAGATTTTTAGAGCACCAATTCATTTTTCTGAAAACTGATAGCTGTTTGAATGATGCTTTAAAAACAAAAAGTTAATAAACAGTTCTTTATGAAATAATTCCAACTGGTAACTGTAGACAGTGTCATAAAATCAACATGAATGAATGGTTCTAGGCATTGATCATGAATGGCTCCTAAAACCGTTAAATGACAGATTGATGGGAAACTTGTTACAGGAAGATTAGGCTAACATCAGTTGAACCCACTGATTAGTTTTTACATCACCAAAGGGATCAATCAGTCTGTATGCACTTTCTGAAGTGATCTTCTAGGAAGGACACAGGATAACCACCTAGTAGTATTCTCTACAAAAGAATTAAACTTAAATCTAACGAAACCTGTAGAATCTATCAACTGGTTTGCATGAAATACAGGGCATGAAGTTTTGTGTTAAATGACGTAATATGGATGCTATCATCCAAATCCATAATATAGGAATTTCTTTGGGACAAATGCTTCATTTTCTTTTTTTTTTTTTTTTTTTTTTTTGCGG
>NC_041214.2:69761398-69764708 GCF_002837175.3 Physeter macrocephalus | reverse complement strand
GGAGCACAGGCTCTGGACGCGCAAGCTCAGTGGCCATGGCTCACGGGCCCAGCCGCTCCGCGGCATGTGGGATCTTCCCGGACCGGGGCACGAACCCGCGTCCCCCGCATCGGCAGGCGGACTCTCAACCACTGCGCCACCAGGGAAGCCCCTTCATTTTCTTCAACAAATAAATGGCGTTAAAATAAAAACTGGGTGGTAGGTGAAAATGTTTTCCATTTAAAGAAATTCAATAGTCATACCAACCAAATGCAATGTGAGGAACTTATTTGAACTCCAACTCCAATTAGCCAACTCTGAAAGGATGTTTTTGATGTAATAAGGAAAATAAGTTCACAGTCTGAGTATGAGATATAGCTAAAGAATTAATATAAATTGTGTTTGGTGTAAGGCATTATTCATTAGTGATAATACTGAAGCACATAGAGGTAAAATAATACAATAACAGAAATTTGCATTAATAATAAAAGTGGTGGGTATAGATGAAAAGTGTTGATACTTGTTGAAGGTAGATGGCAGGTACATGAGGGTTGTTATGCTGCTCTGTCTACCACAAGAATGTTTAGAAATATAATAAGCTAAAAGAATGGGTTTAGGCTTTGATAACCCAATTTTCTTCAAAGGGAACTGGTGAATATTCTGGGGGTTAAAATTATTTCTTACAGTCTTAAAAATTTCTGGCCTGTCTTTTAATGCTCCCATGCCTGGCCATAGACACTGGCCATTAAAAAACCAGCAAGTCAGGATAATGGCCATCATTACTGTATCCTAAGCACTTTAATAGCTTATTTTAATATTTAAACAATGCTGAGAGCTAATGTGGCAGAGATGACTGGTAGGCAAGAATATTCATGCTCCCATTGCAGAGTGTAGATTCATGTGGGTAAGTTGCTGCCTATTCAGGACCACATTTCTAGTCCCTTTTGCATCTAGGTGTGGCCATGTGACTAGTTCTTACCCCTGGGATTTTAATGAGAGTGATGAGTATCTGCTGGCTTTGGGGGCTAAATATTATTGTGCAGTGCTCCAAGTTTTCTCTTTCTTTCACCTGCCCCCTCCTCATTGGCTGTTGGGATGACATCAGGACAACCTTGAAGACACAAGGATGGTGGAATCATAAGATGAAATCAGCCTGTGCCTTTGAGTCACTGCTAGGAAAAAGTTGACTTAAAGATCTTCCCAATCAGGAAGGGTTACACTGAAATTTGTGTCAGCAAGAAATCTACTTCTTGTGTCAAGCCACTGATATTTTGGGGTTATTTGTTATAGCACATTACCTATCCTGACTTATATAGTTGTGTATTATCATCCCTATTTTTAGATAAGGAAACCAAGCTGGGAAATTTTGGATAACTTGCGTACAGAACAGCAGTTAGGAAAGGCCAGAGCCAAGACCTGAACCTTGGTCCACTAATCCTTAAGAATATGCTCTTGACCATGACATACCAAAATATTCCATGGTATGGAGACTTTCTGGTAGATGCCCTGTGACCTATACTCCAGCAGCCTTATTACTCCTTACATTATATCTCAAGTCCTGGCTTCAAAGTCTGGATCACTTTTCAAAATCCTTCTTAGCCTTCGAACTAAGGCCTCCCTGAATCATATCCTTTCATTGTTTTGTTTTGTTGTTTTTTACTATGGCCTGACCTGTACCTTAGAAATAAGTTGGCCATGAGGAGTCCCACCTTTAAGAACTTAAACTTCTGATTATTTACCAAGCAAAGGCTTTGTCTCTGGAAAAGCTTCCCCAGGGAAAACACACTGCTATGAGCTGGTTATTTTACAAATATTTACTTAGATGAGTTGTTCTTAATATTTTTGAGACCAGTAGTACTCAAAGGGTAGTCCCAGGACCAGCAACATATGTGTCATCTATCTCTGGGAACTTGTTAGAAATGCAGATTCTCAGAGCACAGCCCAGACCTACTGAATCAGAAACTCTGGGGATGGGTCTCAGCAATCAGTCTTTTAACAAGCTATCCAGGGGTTTATGATGTACACTACAATAGGAAAACCATCGACTCACCCATTTACTTTAAAACTCTGCTTGGAATTAAACAAACAATGAAACAAAATAAAATACATTGTTCCTTCAAAATTTCTATAATTAAATTTTATCTTTCAAGGGACTCCTAGGAAGTCCCTAAATGTCTTTATCAGCATATGGACATTATAGTTTGCCTACCCTAATTAGGAAACCTCTTACAACTATTTAAAATTTCTCCTACTTTCTTTCTTCTCTAAACTCTTTTTCATTTTTGCAGATGTTTTCCCCATCTACTTTCTCCTTCCATTGTTTTTATATCGTTGTTGTTGCTGCTTCTCCCTGAGTTCCCTTTGGCTTTGCTCTATTTGCACTAAATTCAGACTTCATTTTGCTGCATTTATTTCACTTTCACTCTCTGCCTTTCTATCATTATTTTCATTTGCTGCTTCATAAAGGCTGCACCTTGCAGGAGTGCCTGTTTCCCAAGGACAAACCTCAAATTATTGTCCTTGGTTACATCTCTATAATACCTATTCTTTTTTTTTTTTTTAAAGGGACTGTACGTGCAGAAAGTTTACTTAATTCTAATTCCTGCTTTGTGACACACTTATTAACCGTCTATGCTAAGTCCCTCTCATTTCATTACTTGTTTGATTTTATTCCTATTACCCTTTTTTTCCTCTTTTTCGAGAGCACCCACTTCTACTAGGTTTGATATCTCTGAATTTTTATCTTTGTAAAATAGACACTTTATGTATATTTGTTTTAAATTTAAATAAATTGTATTAATAAAATTCTGTTTAATATTTTCACTGCACACTGTTTTTTTAAGAGCTCTCCATGATACTGAGTATAGGTCTCTTGTGGTTTCTAGATATTGGGTTGTACTTGATGTTCTACAACAAATATTTTACTCATTTCTTCCTCCTTTCACTCTCAAAAGTAAGGCTACTTAGCTTCCTATGGAAATGTCTTTTGTTCGTATAGAAAATAATTGGTCTTGGCAGAGAATAGAACCGAAAGCCCATTATGCTGGTAGACCAAATAGGACCTTTCTCTGTGGTACTTCTTGGTTTTCACCTGTGAATATGTTACAGTTCCAACTTGGAAGAATTTATCAGCTTTTTATTTTTAGCTCTGTTTACCATTAAGTATGTGGTATCTCAGTGTATTTCTTTCTCTTTATCCTCAAATGAAGAGTACAGTGGAGGGGCTTCCCTGGTGGCGCAGTGGTTGCGCGTCCGCCTGCCGATGCAGGGGAACCGGGTTCGCGCCCCGGTCTGGGAGGATCCCACGTGCCGCGGAGCGGCTGGGCCCGTG
>NC_041214.2:69752069-69761011 GCF_002837175.3 Physeter macrocephalus | reverse complement strand
TGCATCAAAGCACACTACCAAGAGAGTGAATGGGAGAAAATATTTGCAAATCATACTCTGCTAAGGGATTGGCATCTAGAATATATAAAGAACGCCTACAACTCAACAACAAAAAACAGTCCAATTAAAAAATGGGCAAAAGATTTCAATAGGCATTTCTCCAAAGAATATATAGAAATTGTCAATAAGCACATGCAACTATGCTCAACATCACTAATCATTAAGAGACACAAATCAAAACCACAATGAAATACCACTTAACACACATTCAGATGCTATTAAAAAACAAAACAGGGCTTCTCTGGTGGCGCAGTGGTTGAGGGTCCGCCTGCCGATGCAGGGGACGCGGGTTCGTGCCCCGTTCTGGGAGGGACCCGCGTGCCGCGGAGCGGTGGGGCCCGTGGGCCATGGCCGCTGGGCCTGCGCGTCCGGAGCCTGTGCTTCGCGACGGGAGAGGCTGCAGCGGTGAGAGGCCCGCGTACCGCAAAAAAAAAAAAAAAAAAAAAAAAGTTTTGGAGAGGATGTGGAGAAATTGAAACCCAGTGCTTTGCTGGAGAGAATATAAAATGGTGAAGCCTCTGTGGAAAGTGGTATGGTTATTCCTCAAAAAAATAAAAATAAAATTACCATATGATCCACCAGTCTTACTTCTGGGTTTATAACCAAAAGAACTGAAAGTAGGGTCTCAGAGATATTTGAACACCTGTGTTCATAGCAACATTATTCACAAAAGCTAAAAGATGGAAGCCGCTCAAGTGTCCATTAATGAATGATCATATAAGCAAAATGTGGTGTGTGTATACACACACACACACACACACACACACACACACACACACTGTGGAATATTATTCAGTCTTAGTAAGAAAGGAAATTGTAACATATGCTACCAAATGGATGAAACTTGAGGACATTAAGCTGAGTGAAAAAAGCCTGGACCAATATTGAATAACTCCACTTATATAAGGCACCTAGAGTAGTCAACTTCCTAGAGACAAAAAATAGAATGGTGGTTGCAGTTACCAGGGGCTACGGAGGGGGTTGAATGAAGAATAATTAGTGTTTATTTGGTGTAGAGTTTCAGTTGGGGAGATGAAAAAGTTCTAGAAATGGGTGGTGGTGATGGTTGCACAACAATGGGAATGTACTGAATTTCTCAGAACTGTACACTTACAAATGGTTAAAATGGTAAATTTTATGTTATATATATTTTACCACAGTAAAAAAAAAATAGTTTCATCTAAAATTAAAACAGCCCTTTTGCTATGTGCCTTTGAATAAGAAGAAGACTTGGTAGAGGTCAGTGATAGGCTTTCACAGTTTTTTTTTTTTTCATAATCTCATATCACAGTATTTTATGGTGTCCAAATGAAAATAAACCTGATTAACTCATAGTGACAAAATTCACATTGATGGATTCTGGCTTTAAAGTGGTTCTAGCTTATAAAGATTTTAATAATTTCACTTTTTAAAAACACTGAATATTAGAGAATCAAGATAGTAGTACTAATGATAATAAAAATAAGGAAACTTTACTATTTGCCTTTTAAAAATATTTTACAAATTTATCTTATATACATTTTGTGATTTAATGATTGTGTGGCCACTGTCCATTTTGTGGAACACTGCCTGATACAGAGCAGGCAATCAAAATTATAATTCTCCGGTAGATATAATTGGCTTATTTTAGAAATGAAGAACTAAACAAAGAAATAATCAGTGACTTTTACAAAATTGCAGAGATAAGTTGTAGAACTAGACATGTATCCTGCTTTTCTGACACAAAATCCAGGAAATAAATTTAATTTTAATTATATGGACATGCCAGATGACATTTTCTATCGGATTATTGCTCTGCCCCCTAAACTGGTTTAATATATTGACTATTAAAATATTTGAGGAAAAATATAATTTCAGGGTAGTGTGATCAAATGATATTCACCTTCATTCAACAGTAAATTTAGGATGATAGAGAAGCTTTTTTATTTTATCATTTTTAGTTACACTGGAGGATTACTGCTTGTTTTTCTCTGTTTTTACTTATCTTGCTATGCTGACAAGTTTGACCAGATAGATAGAAAGATGCCTGTTGATTGCCAACTGCTTAAGAGATCATCAAAAAAATCTACTGGTTAAGCAAAGCTAAGTTTTTTAGCCCTTCTGAAGTAAGAACAAACACCTGCGTAAGAGTCTCCCTAACAGAGTCTCAAAAACAATGCAAGGATATTTCTAAAGTTATGCGGTCTGCCTCGAGTGGTTTAGGATCTTCCAGGCAGAACACTGATTTGGACTGAGCAAGTTTAGTGGCATAATAAGTTAAGGTTGGTGGACACAACGAGGTGAGAGTGCTCGAGTGAGTCTTAATAAGTAAACTGCTGTTTGATATGCAAGCTGTTTGCCAGGTGAGCAATATATGGTCTTGAAGGGAGAGCTGTTTTCCCAGATGAGCAAACTATTTTTCCGGACAGATTGGTTGCAGGAATTTTCTGAAGCAAAGAGCTACATTATTTATTGGTCTACTGGCTTATATTCCTGGGTAAGAATTTCCTAGAACATATAGTTAAGTCATGTTGACACAAGTGACCCCAGTTCTCTGTCCTAATAGTTAATTGAAGTGGATGTAGGTGGTCTCAGTTTTCAACCCTTGCTTCCTGTTCCCCAGGATCATTCTTCAGCCTGAGCTGAGGAAGTGATCAGTACAGATCTGCAACCACTGTTTAAAGGATGATGATCGTGTATCAATTTTCCAGTGGTGGCGATTTCAACCTCTATCAAGTTTTCCTGCTCTTTTTGTTGGATGACTATTTTCAGAATCATTTGATTGGACTGCAGTGGCACAATGGCATTTAAACCTCTAGAGATCTCACCTTTGAGAATTACAAATAGGCAAATATAACAGGATATTTATGATCAGAATTTGTAGTCTACTTCTAATCCAGAAGACAAGACTGTTCATTTAAATGAAGAGAACAAAACTTCTTCCCAATCAGAATTGCTGACAGAAAGAGCTCTGGGGGTATAAGCCAAATGACTTAATTCTTCATCACTTCTTTGCTTTTTTGTTTGTTTTTATGCAGAGAAGTCTGTAGTGATATCAGTAAAACATTCTTCCCGTAAGATGCACATGTTTTCAGTTAAAAGAAAAACTAGAATCTTATCTAAATTGGTCTATTTTCATCCACTTTCTGTATAACTTTATGTAAATTGCAAGGGAGGAATTCTATGGATATATTGACATTCTTGCTACACTTTGCACTATATCATGGAAGCTGACAATATAATTTGTGGGACCCAGTAGAAAATAAAAATGTGAAGCCTCTTGTTCAAAAATCTAGAAAGAAGTATAATTAAGCGTACTAAAATATAAGGCTTTAAAAAATATTTTTTTACTTATAAAACGTAATAGGGGTAGGAGTAATACATGTATAACAGCTTATATTGATGTTCAACATGAGTGCTAATGCCAGAACAGGGATTTGCCCTGTTTAAAGTGAATTTAACTTTGAGAGGCAATTGAGCTTTGGGGATTTATGACTGTCCAGAATGGAAAGAAGTTGGGTCATAGAGAGAGGAAGGAGCAGAGGGTACTGGAGAAGCACAGGAGAGGGGAAGAAGACAAGTGGGATAAAGGCTGTTAGGTTCAAGTTGTGCTTTGGGAGATCGAAAATAGATACATTTGAATGTTTACATTTTCCTTATGTCTTGGCTAAGAATTCTTTTTAGGAAATAGTTTTGGAAAATGAATTTGTTTGGGGAGTTCTTCATACAAAGAAAAATTCATTCAATGGGTATTTTCAAATTTTACTCCCTATTTGCTTTATGTTGCCACTGTTATGAACAGGTTTGCTAATATTACAAATTCTCCCAGATATCCATTATAATTCTAAATTATCTTTGGTGCAATTATGCAACTTTGAAAGATAAGCACTGGAATTTGTGCAAAACCATGTAAGAAACAGAAATCTGGCCAGAGGGTATATTAAATTACATTGAGAGGCACTCAGTGGGTGTCTGCCAATGGTTGGTAGAATAAGTTGCTGTTGCACTTTGTGTCTTGGACCCCTCAAATTAATAGTTGGCTCTCTCTAATCAGAGACCGATGAATGGGCATTTCTTTGTAGATGGACTGTTTCAAGAAGAGACCTTTTTCAGAACCGTGCTCTCATGAACAAAACAAGACAAGATGGAGGAAGCTTTTTGTAAGATATTGGTAGGTGACCCAAGGCAATGTTTGTCCTATAAGGACACGAGTGTGATGAGTCCTTCTGACCTTCTGAACCTTTGGAGTCTGACTGAGAGATGGACTTATCTATTCTCTTCCCTATGAACTTCCCCACATAGACTTCCTACAAAAGATGGTGAGAAGAGATAAAGACAATCAATAGTGTTATCAACAACTAAGTAGATTTCTACTAAGAAAACATGTTTTAAAGCTTCAGTAGATAATTAAAGAATTATCTATACGGGGTGGTTCCTCATTTCTAAGAGATAAAATAAACTCAGAATTTGAGGACTCAAAGAAAAAAAATAAGAGCTCAGACTCCACATCAGGTTTACTTCCCCTTCACAGCTGGAAGGGAGGCATGCCATTTCCAAGTGAGAGGTCCTGAGCTACAGTGGGCATAGCAGTGGTGGTGGAATCTCAGCTGGATCTCAGGAGCACATCTAAGATCCTCACTGCTGACTCCTTAAGTGAGTACTAAAACTTGTCAGTCAAAGAGGGTTAATTTTCATAGACGTACTGCAGTAAGGGAGAGTACTACCTGAGCAGTCTTAGTAGTTTTTCACAAGTGAGACATCAAGGAAAAGTGTTTACACAACTTTAGGGTCTACGCTCAAGGATTTTATGATGGGATTTTCAAGGAAGAGAACTGATGGAGACTGGATGGAGTTTGTGATGTAATATATAATTTAGGATTGGTAGACAGAGTAAGATGATGGTCCTAAGTCAAGGTTTGTTAAATAAACTTTTGTGTTAACTATTTGCCCAGGTGAACAATCTACTATGTTGATAGGAGAGATTTTGCCCAGAGAAATTGGTTTATGAGAATTCCCAAAGCAAAGAGAAGATAAATTTATTTCTTATCTAATAATGACTTTTCCCACTAATCTGTCCAAACAGGCATTCGAGTATAGAATATCTGTGAAGTTGAGCAGGTATTTCAGGAGAAGCAGAGCACATTAACAAATGATAGATTGTTTAATGAATGAATATCCCTCATTAAAATTAACATATATCATAATTGCATGTCCTCTTTAATTTCTTTGCATCAGTCAAGTGGTATCTTAAATATATTAAACATTAATTTTATAAATGTTCACTTTGTGATTGATCAGAAGTAAATGGAATGAAAATAGAAAACAAGTAGGACAAAGAAATTGCTGAATAGATGAGTTGTAAAGTTTAAAAACACTGATTTGGATTTAAGCTAGAGCAAAGTGAAAGAAATCAGACGGTAAATTATTTTCTCAGGCCCAGAGCTCCAGGGAAAACTAATCAGTAGCACTCTTCTGGGTGTAGTCTGACTTGCTCCTTGTGGAATCTCCAAGACTTCTAAGGTCTAACTCGGTAAGCTTTTTATGTGTGTGTAAGCCAGGTTCTCTCGGTTATTATGCAGTGTAATCCTCTGCTCTTATAGATCCTATTGGTGATGCATGCTAATGAGGTTTGCTGTTGTCTCTCCTGTTGATGCCCAGCATGAGTGCCAGCACCAGTGGTGTGCTCCGGGTCCTCTCCAAAGCTATCAGCACTGTATCTTCTTGTTGTCAGTGCCACTTGCAGGTTGCAGTCCTGATGTGCAAAGTTCTTTCATCATCCTGCTTATATGTTCCTCTTAGCCTCATAGTGACTTAGCATTATATTTATTAGTTAAAAAGAGTTATTTTAGCTTTTATTCTCCGTAAGTTTCAAATATGTCCATGGTGATCTTGGCTGGGACAAATCCAAGTGTGATCATAATTTTCTTTTTTTTTTTTTTGATGAATTCAGTCTTGTTGTCAAGCCATACTTGATGTTTCACTTTTCTTTTTAAGATGTGTTGTTCTCCAGAATTATCTTCAGCCTCTCAAGCAGGTGGATACCTGGCAGGATGTCCCACCTGGGCTTAACCGTGCTGTGATATATGAGTCCCAAGGATGAACCAATAGCTTAGGCAGGGACTTAAAAATGTCCAATTAAGAGTGGAGGATGCTTTCCTGGGAGGGATGGCTGGGTATAGGTTTGCTTATGAGATTTCAGGGGATAGGACACAGAGGGAAAAGATAAAGTATGATGTCGTCACGGGTTGCTGGAAAGAACAACTCCAATAGGGTATAGTGCCAGCAAGTAGAGACATTCTTTCCTCAGAGACATGGGTCTGTGGGAGAGAAAGATAAACTGAGGCAGAATGAGAGCATGTGGAAGGGAAAATGAAATCTCTCTAAAATCTGGCATCTAAAAAAAGCTAGGTATCTTTATGACTTTAGGCAGATGTCAGTGCTTCCTTATATTTATTTATTTCCTCATATTAAGAGGAAATAAATGAAGGAATTTGAATTAGGTATTCTCCAAGTTTCTTTTCAGTTATAAATATCAATTCCTAAGAGAGAAACCAAATTAATCTGCTAAACTGGGTAAAGTCAGATACTAAATATGCCATGCGTCTAACCTTTATATAATTTATAACATAAAAATTCCCTACTTTGATAAAATATTTTTTTTCTCATTACTCTATTTGGTAGACTAGGTATATAATTGTTTGGATGATTCATAAAAAGTGGGATACTAAGAATTAAGGGCTCTGTTGTATTTTCCATGATTTAAGTCTTAAAGACTAAAATCCCTTTGATGTCTTAGGTGGTATAGCAAGAAGAAGGTTGAATAAGGAGGTGGGTTGCTTTTTAGGGATATCTAAAGCATTTCATCAAGGTAGCAGAAAAGTCAGAGATATCTGAGGTCAAAGCAGTTCTGATTCCTACTATAGGAATTTTGTAGAAATGAGGTATATACATTTTGGGAAGAGGAAACTGCAGCCAACATAATTTTGTGTCTGTGTGCTAAAAATTGAGAGATCAAACACACTTTCCATTGTCTGTGCAAAATAATACTGGAGCTAGGAAAAAATAACTTAGCTACTTGCTCCAGGAAATACTTTCTCCTGGAAGATAAGACTGTAAACCAATTTAAAAAGTATACAGTTTGTGGGGGAGCTTCAAGCTGGCAGAAGAGTAAGATGTGGAGATCACCTTCCTCCCCACAAATACACAAGAAATACATCTAGCTTCAAGCTGGCAGAAGAGTAAGATGTGGAGATCACCTTCCTCCCCACAAATACATCAGAAATACATCTACATGTGGAACAACTCCTACAGAACTCCTATTGAACGCTGGCAGAAGACCTCAGACCTCCCAAAAGGCAAGAAACTCCCCACGTACCTGGGTAGGGCAAAAGAAAAAGGAAAAACAGAGGCAGAAGAATAGGGACAGGACCCGCACCTCTGGGAGGGAGCTGTGAAGGAAGAAAGGTTTCCACACACTAGGAAGACCCTTCGTGGGAGGAGACTGCAGGTGTGCAAGGTAACGCTGGCCTCTGCCGCCGCAGACTCACCCCGCATCTGTACCCCTCCCTCCTGCCAGCCTGAGTGAGCCAGAGCCCCTGAAGACGCTGCTCCTTTAACCCCGCCCTGTCTGAGTGAAGAAAAGACGCCCTCAGGCGAACTACACGCAGAGGCGGGGTCAAATCCAAAGCTGAACCCCAGGAGCTGTGCGAGCAGAGAAAGGGAAATCTCTCCAAGCAGCCTCAGGAGCAGCGGATTAAATCTCCACAATCAACTTGATGTACCTGCATCTGTGGAATAAATGACTAGACAATGAATCATACCAAATTTAGGAGGTGGAATTTGGGGGCAATGATATATATATATTTTTCCCTTTTTCCCTTTTTCTGAGTGTGTATGTGCATGCTTCTGTGTGTGATTTTTGTCTGTATAGCTTTGCTTTTACCTTTTGTCCTAGGGTTCTGTCTGTCCGTGTTTTTTTTCTTCTTCTTTTTTTAGTACAGTTTATAGCACTTGTTATCATTGGTGGATTTGTTTTTAGGTTTCGTTGCTATCTTCTTTCTTTCCTTCTTTTTTTATTACTTTTTAAATTTTTTAATAATTATTTTTTATTTTAATAACTTTATTTCATTTTATTTTATTTTTTCTTTCATGCTTGCTTTATTTCTCCCTTTTATTCTGAGCCGTGTGGATGACAGGCTCTTGGTGCTAAAGCCAGGCGTCAGGGCTGTGCCTCTGAGGTGGGAGAGCCAAGTTCAGGACACTGGTCCACAAGAGACCTCCCAGCTCCACATAATACCAAATGGCGAAAATCTCGCAGAGATCTCCATCTCAACGCGTAGACCCAGCTCCACTCATTGAGCAGCAAGCTAAGGTGCTGGACACCCTATGCCAAACAACTAGCAAGACAGGAACACAACACCATCAATTAGCAGAGAGGCTGCCTAAAATCATAATGAGGCCACATACTCCCCAAAACGCACCACCAGACGTGGACCTGCCCACCAGAAAGGCAAGATCCAGCCTCATCCACCAGAACACAAGCACTAGTCCCTTCCACCAGGAAGCCTACACAACCCACTGAACCAAACTTAGCCACTGGGGACAGACACCAAAAACAACGATAACTATGAACCTGCAGCCTGCGAAAAGGAGACCCCAAACACAGTAAGTTAAGCAAAATGAGAAGACAGAGAAAACACAGCAGGTGAAGGAGCAAGGTAAAAAAACCACCAGACCTAACAAACGAAGACGAAATAGGCAGTCTACCTGAAACAGAATTCAGAATAATGATAGGAAAGATGATGCAAAATCTTGGGAATAGAATGGAGAAAATACAAGAAATGTTTAAGAAGGACGTAGAAGAACTAAAGAGCAAACAAACAGTGAGGAACAACACAATAAAT
>NC_041214.2:69748884-69751624 GCF_002837175.3 Physeter macrocephalus | reverse complement strand
AAGAAACATTTAACAAGGACCTAGAAGAACTAAAGAGGAAACAAGCAACGATGAACAACACAATAAATGAAATTAAAAATACTCTAGAAGGGATCAAAAGCAGAATAACTGAGGCAGAAGAACAGATAAGTGACCTGGAAGATAAAATAGTGGAAATAATTACTGCAGAGCAGAATAAAGAAAAAAGAATGCAAAGAATTGAGGGCAGTCTTAGAGACCTCTGGAACAACATTAAACACACCAATAAGTGATGAAAGGGAAAAACCTACAACCAAGATTACTCCACCCAGCAAGGATCTCGTTCAGATTCGACAGAGAAATTAAAACCTTTACAGCCAGTCAAATGCTAAGACAATTCAGCACCACAAAACCAGCTTTACAATAAATGCTAAAGGAACTTCTCTAGGCTGCAAACTAAAGAGAAGGAAAAGACCTACAATAAAACCCCAAACAATTAAGAAAATGGTAATAGAAACATACATATCGATAATTACCTTAAATGTAAATGGATTAAATGCTCCAACCAAAAGACCTAGACTGGATGAATGGATACAAAAATAAGGCCCATATATATGCTGTCTACAGGAGACCCACTTTAGACCTAGGGACACATACAGACTGAAAGTGAGGGGATGGAAAAAGATATTCCATGAAAATGGAAATCAAAAGAAAGCTGGAGTAGCAATTCTCATAACAGACAAAATAGACTTTAAAACAAAGACGATTACAAGAGACAAAGAAGGACACTACATAATGATCAAGGGATCAATCCAAGAAGAAGATATAACAATTATAAATATTTGTGCACCCAACATAGGAACACCTCAATACATAAGGCAAATACTACCAGCCATAAAAGGGGAAATCGACAGTAACACAATCATAGTAGGGGACTATACCACCCCACTTTCACCAATGGACAGATCATCCAAATTGGAAATAAATAAGGAAGCACAAGCTTTAAATGATACATTGAACAAGATAGACTTAATTGATATTTATAGGAAATTCCATCTGAAAACAACAGAATACATATTCGTCTCAAGTGCTCATGGAACATTCTCCAGGATAGATCATATCTTGGGTCACAAATCAAGCCTTGGTAAATTTAAGAAAATTGAAATTGTATCAAGTATCTTTTCTGACCACAATGCTATGAGACTAGATATCAATTACTGTAAAAAATCTGTAAAAAATACAAACACATGGAGGCTAAACAGTACACTACTCAATAACCAAGCGGTCACTGAGGAAATCAAAGAGGAAATAAAAAAATACCTAGAAACAAATGACGATGGAAACACGATGACCCAAAACCTATGGGATGCAGCAAAAGCAGTTCTAAGAGGGAAGTTTATAGCAATACAATCCTACCTTAAGAAACAAGAAACATCTGAAATAAACAACCTACCCTTGCACCTAAAGCAATTACAGAAAGAAGAGCAAAAAAACCCCAAAGTTAGCAGAAGGAAAGAAATCATAAAGGTCAGATCAGAAAAAAATGAAAAGAAATGAAGGAAACAATAGCAAAAATCAATAAAGCTAAAAGTTGGTTCTTTAAGAAGATAAACAAAATTGATAAACCATTATCCAGACTCATCAGGAAAAAAAAGAAGACTCAAATCAATAGAATTAGAAATGAAAAAAGGGAAGTAACAACTGACACTGTAGAAATAAAGGAATCATGAGTGACATGATACTATACATAGAGAATCCTAAAAACACCACCAGAAAGCTACTAGACCTAATCAATGAATTTGGTAAAGTTGCAGGATACAAAATTAATGCCCAGAAATCTCTTGCATTCGTATACACTAATGATGAAAAATCTTAAAGTGAAATTAAAAAAAACATTCCCATTAACCATTGCAACAAAATGAATAAAATACCTAGGAATAAACCTACCTAAGGAGACAAAAGACCTGTATGCAGAAAAGTAAAGACACTGATAAAAGAAATTAAATATGATGCAAAAAGATGGAGAGATATACCATCTTCTTGGATTGGAAGAATCAACATTGTGAAAGTGACTATAATGCCCAAAGCAATCTACATATTCAGTTCAACCCCTATCAAACTACCAGTGTTATTTTTCAGAGAACTAGAACAAAAAATTTCACAATTTGTATGGAAACACAAAAGACCCTGAATAGCCTAATCAATCTTGAGAAAGAAAAACAGAGCTGGAGGAATCAGGCTCCCTGACTTCAGACTATACTCCATAGAAATGCACAACCTTCCAAGACTGAACCAGGCAGAAATAGAAAATATGGACAGACCAATCACAAGCACTGAAATTGAAACTGTGATTAAAAATCTTCCAAGAAACAAAAGCCCAGAACCAGAGGGCTTCACAGCCAAATTCTATCAAACATGTACAGAAGAGCTAAAAGCTATCCTTCTTCCAAAATATAGCACAGGGAGGAACACTTCCAAACTCATTCTATGAGGCCACCATCACCATGATACCAAAACCAGAAAAAGATGTCACACAGGAAGAAGACTACAGGCCAATATCACTGATGAACATAGATGCAAAAATCCTCAGCAAAATACTAGCAAACAGAATCCAACTGCACATTCAAAGGGTAATGCACCATGATTAAGTGCGGTTTATCCCAGAAATGCAAGGATTCTTCAATATATGCAAATAGATCAATGTGATATACCATATTAATAAATTGAAGGAGAAAAACCATATGATCATCTCAATAGATGCAGAAAAAGCTTTTGACAAAAT
>NC_041214.2:69720218-69748874 GCF_002837175.3 Physeter macrocephalus | reverse complement strand
TACCACAATGTTCATTGCAGCTCTATTTACAATAGCCAGGACATGGAAGCAACCGAAGTGTCCATCGACAGATGAATGGTTATAGAAGATGTGGCACATATATACAATGGAATATTACTCAACCATAAAAATAGACAATATTGAGTTATTTGTAGTGAGGTGGATGGACCCTGAGTCTATCATGCAGAGTGAAGTAAGTCAGAAACAGAAAAACAAATACAGTATGCTAACACATATGTATGGAATCTAAAAAAAAAAAAAAAAAAAGTCATGAAGAACCTAGGGGCAAGATGGAAATAAAGACGCAGAGCTACTAGAGAATAGACTTGAGGACACGGGGAGGGGGAAGGTAAGCTGGGACAAAGTGAGAGAGTGGCATGGACATATATACACTACCAAATGTAAAATAGATAGCTAGTGGGAAGCAGCCGCATAGCAAAGGGAGATCAGCGCAGCGCTTTGTGCCCTCCTAGAGGGGTGGAATAGGGAGGGTGGGAGGTAGGGAGACACAAGAGGGAAGAGATATGGGGATATATGTGTAAGTATAACTGGTTCACTTTGTTATAAAGCAGAAACTAACACACCATTGTAAAGCAATTATACTCCAATAAAGATGTGAAAAAAAAAAAAAAGAGCATACAGTTTGATCATCAAGCCTCGTTTCTGGACCTTAGCTTTGCTGTACCCTACACCAAAGTTTTTTGACTATAAACATTGCCCAATTTCAACCATTCTCTGTCTTGGAAGATCTGCCTTAAAATCTGGCCCAAGCCCAGTGGATATCCCTCCAGTTTCCTCAGTTTGAGAGACCAGTGACATTGTCAAAGTTTTGGTCTCTCTTTCTTCAGTAAGTCTAACAAACTTGGCTTTGCTTGATCAATAGATGTTCCTTGTGCCAGTTTATATTATAGTTTCCATATCTAGAATCATACTTTTCTAAAAATCTTTATCCGTAATGTGAAACGTTCAAATTTTGGCCATGGAAATATCATTTTCATATATGAAGATTTTTTTTTAACTTACAGCTTGGTTTATCTCTCAAAACTAAGTTTTGTAGTTATTTGCCCTTACATTAAATAGGAAAGAAACAAAAACAGTAAAAGCTTTCTCTTTCAAATCCTTCTTACACATTTTGTCATTTCCCCTCTGTCCTCGGGTTGAGAAGCAATTGGCTTACTGAACTTTCATTTCCGTACTGCAGTGAAGCTTGGACTCTAGTTGCATCTTGTTAATTTTACTGACTAAAAGTCCATTGAGCTATTTAAGACTGTGACTTACTGTGTTTGAGAGATGCCACTTTTAGCCAATTGAAGCTTTTTACTTTCTACCATTTTCCCCATGTACAATTTACCTATTTTTTTCTTTAAAAAAAAGAAAACCACTTATTCCAATATACTGGTTGTTTCATTTGCTTAAAATATACAAATATAAAGTAAAGGAAAAATGACTCAGGAGTAAGCTCCAGGGATGCATCTACTACAAAACCATCTGAGGAATTAACCAAAGGCTATAAATTTGGACAGATTGTTCTTTGGCTGCAGCAAGCTCTGTAGTAGAGCTTGTGAGTCAGATGAGGTTTGTTTTCTAACAACCTTAACATTTCTTTTCTGAAAGATAGCCCTGAAGTGTACATGGCCAATCTATTTCTGAACCTGGATATAAAATAAAAAAGAAAGCAAAGGAATAACAACAACAACAAAGTGTCCTCAGAATCCTGACTTATTTTTCACAATGCTTAGGAATGTGGGTTTGTTGTTGACACAACTAACATTGGAACATGCACCTGTAGCCTCCCAAGAAGGGGAGTCAGGAATTTCGGTTGCTTCGCTCATGAGAGGCCTGCCTCTGTACTCTGTGCTCTCAAGCACCAGGAAGAAATGGTCGGGTTAACTTCTTTGCAGTGGTAGACAGAGTCCTGGGGAATAGTAGCGGAGGGTGGGTGGCTGGGATAGGTATAGCAACTTAGCTGCTTCTCTAAACATGTTTTTTACATTGGGACCTACAGAATGAATTAAAGTCAAACTTCATACATGAAGAAACAAATTTTGCCACCTTGTTTATTTTTTCTTTATCCCATTTGTATATTTCCCCCCCTTTTTTTTTTAACATCCTAGTTATCATCTATGTCCTTGCCATGTATGTGCAGAAAAGAAGGCATGTCGAGTTATGTCTTCACTGGCCAACTTGATTGGTAATTCTTTGTCAAGCTCTGAAGTTATTTAAACCAGTACTCAATATTTTAAAATCAAAAATTTTCATATAAAAATTCCAACTTCAAGCCTCTCGTTAAAAAAAAAACCAGCTCATCTCAAAATACTGGGTTTATGTTCTCACATGGCAACAATTGTCTGCGCTGAGGAGGCTGATTTCTTTATTTAAGCCCTGTGTTATCTACTCTACCAGCATCCCCACCACTTCCTGTTTTCCTTTCCATCCCATCAGATTCATTCCTTGCCTTACTTGTCTGGCCACTGCAAGTACTAGAATTTATGTCCTTTGATATAGGAAGGGGAGGGTAGCATTGAAAGAGACTGGTGAGTTCAGCTGTATCAGGATCATATAGAACCTTGGATTTGGGATTTTTAGATCAATGGTTTTAACCAGTGGAAAGCAACCTCATGTAATCAGCATAATAGTACCGTGAAGTAAATAGTTTATCCTTATTTTGAAGATGAGAAGATTGACATTCAAAGGGTTACAGACTCATTTCCAAGTTCACTGAGCTACTGTGACTAGATTAGAGATATGAGTTTCTGATTCCAAAACACATAAACTTTCACTGTGCTATCCTGATAAACACAGTTCCCGCAAATGAAACTGAAGATCATTTATCAGATTAACATCAAACTCTCAATTAAATGAATAGTGAATAAAAGTTGATCCTTATATGTGATACTGTAGCTGATTATATTTCTTTGGGGTTGCATTAGAAGTAGAGCAGGGAACTAGAGACCAAGCAGAACTGCATCTGGAGATCAAGTGATGAGGGAAAATGGAAATGACCAGGAAGCAGGTTAGACCTTATAATAACATGATACAATCCCATGGAATTTAATCATAAAAAATGAATTCACAAGCCAGGGTACCAATATCTTCATTTCCAGTAGTCAATAGATTTGTTAAGAACGACTGAACAATATTTTATGGTTAAGGTCAGTTGCATTGGTCCGAAGAAGGTATATGCTTTCAGGAAGTAGAAGTATAGAATAGAAATTTGCATCAGCAGCGTGGACTTCAAATAAAGGGGTTGCTTTAGATAAAACTTCTTTTTTCCTGCCTTCCTTCCTTCCTTTCTTCCTGCATCCCTCTCTCTTTTCCTCCCTCCCTCCTTCCTTTCCTTTCTGCCTTTCAAAAATACATATTGAGGCTCTGCTATGTCCATGATTTTCTGCTAGCATGGGGGATGTAGTGGTAGGTCAAACACATTTACTTGTTCATATTCACATAAGTAATTATATAAATCATGATAGGAGGAAGAAGAAAAAATATAAGGTGTTGTGACAATTTAATGATGTCACCTCACTCTCATTGGAATATTAGATGACTCTCTTACAACGTGGCATTTGAGGTAAATCTAGAAAAAAGGTAATAGTTTGTCAGGTAAAGATTGGACAATGGAGCATTTCTTTTTTTTTTCTTTTCTTTTTTTTATTGAAGTATAGTTGATTTACAGTGTGTCAGGCATACAGTAAAGTGATTCAGTCTGATTCTTTTTTCAGATTTTTTTCTATTATAGGTTATTATAAGATATTGAATATAGTTTCCTGTGTTGTACAGTAAGTCCTTGTTGTTTATTTTGTACATAGTAGTGTGTAGCTGTTAATTCCAAATTTCTGATTTTTACCCCCCCTTTCCCCTTTGGTAACCATAAGTTTGTTTTCTATGTCTATGAGTCTGTTTTCATTTTGTAAGTTCATTTGTATCAATTTGTTTTTTAGATTCCACATATAAGTGATATCATATTATATTTGTCTTTCTCTGTCTGACTTACTTCACTTAATATGATAATCTCTAGTTGCATCCATGTTGCTGCAGATGGCATCATTTCATTTTTTTATGGCTGAGTAATATTCCATTGTATATATGTACCACATCTTCTTTATCCATTCATCTGTTGATGGACATTTAGGTTGCTTCCATGTCTTGGCTATTGGAAATAGTGCTGCTATGAATATTAGGGTGCATATATCTTTTCAAAGGAACATTTCTGTTAATAGAAATGGTAGGCATTACAGCAGGAAAGGGTGTGGCTCAGAAAGAAAATTTTGGAAGGTTGCTGTCGCAGGTGGTTTATGAGCAAATCGACTGGGTATGACTGGGCTTGCCACATAAAATGTAGGGCACTCAGATTCAAGTTTCAGAAAAACAATGGATAATTTTCGATTGTGAGACACATTGTTATCTCAAAACAGACATGACCTCCAACTGGAGAGAAAGAAGCAGCCAGATGAAGCAGCAGGTTGGACATTTCTTTAAGAACTTTTATTGAGGATTGGTTAGGGCAGGTGAGAGAGATGGTACAGTTTATGCTTTAAAAATTTCACTCTTCTGGTCTGTGGAGAGTGGACTAGAGGGGTAACAATGGAAGCAGAGAGGCAGTAATGAGGTTGTTGACATAATTCAGTTTAGAGAAGGTGGTGTCTTGGTCTGGGATTGTGGCAGTAGCGATGCAGGAAAGTGGTTTGAATGTAGATATTTTGTGGAAATAGAATCAGGAAGACTTGGATGAATGGCAAATAGGAGATGAAATCATCAAAGATGATTCAGGTGGGAGGATAGAGGGACCATATAGTAAAATGCAGATATGCCAATTTTTAGAAAATGTTTGAAGGGGAGTTTTCAAAAATTAATACTTTAACACATTAAAATTTGGGATGCTTATAAGATAGTCAAGTATAGATGTCAAGCTGGCAGATGGATATGTAGTTCTGAGGCTGAGGAAAGAGCTACAGGCTAAAAATATAAATATGTCTTCAATCAGATTATAATAGAACAGATGTAACAGGGTTGGTTGCTTTTTTGTTTTGGTTGCTTAAATCACTCTATTCCAGTTACTTCATTCTGAGACTGTACCTTGTGCTTTTGACGGATAATTGGGAAACGATCTGGTTTAATCTGCAAAATATTTAAAGAAACATTTCGTAGGGTGAGTTACTATAAAAATGGCCATCTGTTTTCTTTTGAATTTTCATTTCTTTCTGTTTCCAAGGGTGATCACCTAAACTTGTCCTTCTGTCTGGGAGAGAATGGTAGCCCACATGGCACCATATTGTCCCCTAATATGCATGGACCAGGGCATCAGGCGAATATTCCTGGGGTAGCATGCAAGGCTGTTTGAAGGAGGGAGAGACAGGAAATTTTTATGTTTTTAGAAAAATTTTGCAAATTCGAGTCAGAAGTGATTAGAAATGAAAGTATTTGAAAGCAATTTCAGGGGATTGACAGAACCTCAAAGCTAACTGAAGTTGAGCTCTAAGGAAGAGGATGACTCAAGAATTTTTCTTCTTGTGTTTCTTCTTCCACACATTACAGAGCTAAAATACAGAGGCATTTCTCAATTATTTCTACCACTAACTCAAGCAAAGAGGCTGTCTGGCTAATGGAAAATTTCAGAGGTGAAATTTAGGAATTTCTGAAAGCTCTGGATGCAGCTGTTGGAGCCAGAGTTATAATGGAGCTCAGGGAGCCTGAATGCTGCCTTATCTCACAAATGGAGACAAACAGCTGTCTTTATGCAGTGTTTTTGGAATGGTAGGAGATGGCCTATTAATTAAGATCCCTAGTTCAGGAATAATCTTTGCCATGAGAACTTGAAATTGGGGATGATTAAAAGTGGTAAAAGTGGTATTTGTTTTCCTCCTTTCTCTCTCTCTCTGCCTTTGAGATTAAAGCACTGAATTCTCACAAAGTTTTATTTACTTATTCTATTAAAAGTGGGAAAAGTCATTAAAAAGATTGATTTTCTCATACCTTTTAAAAAACTTTCCTAAGTACCTATTATCTTTATTAAATAGAAATGTATGGAGTGTGTACATTGTGGGTTGTGCATGATATCATTTCAACTTGAAGGAATTCCAGCATTTTTTGTTCATTTTTATTAAGCTTATGTGCAGCACATTATGTTAAAAACTCTTTAAAATAATTTATTCTTTATTTTTCAAAATGCCTCTTTGAGACAGGTAGGAGGCAAGTTTTATATTACACAAATTTTCATGGTCATATTGTGAAACGAGTGAGTTGCATGATGTGGCTTTTGTCCTCTCAATGGAAACTGCATATCTCCTTGCTTTAATAGGATTTCAGTTTAAGTTGAAGAAAGGAAATTACTGAAACTGCACAGACATTCAATAAAATAATAATTGCACACTTCAAAAATGAGTAAATTTCAACTATATAATATATTAGTAATCAATATTTATATGAATAATATATATATTTTAGAGGATGTAGGACTATGATATGTACCAATGATAATGGCTTGGTAGAAGGGAACACTTATGAGGAAAGAAGGGAATAATTTGTCCTTCTTTGCCTTAAATCAAGGTTAACAAAATCCACGTGGTAGTTGTCTTTTTAAAGTATCAAGAAGAATTTGAATACTCTGTTGAAATTCATAGTATAAAAATACAGACAATGAGCTAGCATTTGATTAATATTTGCAACAATTTCCTTTTTTTCCTTGTAGTTAGTTAAGATCTTGCTTCACTAAGTGAGACTGTTCACAGTATCTTGAATGTTCTGTGTATTTCATGTTGTTCATGTACATTTGTATATAATTTACTATTACATCAAATCAAAATAAACATGAATCTCTAAGTCACTTTCAAGGTTTTAAGGGTCAATTTTAAGATTTAGCTGTGATGACATCAACTTTTTGACTCACCTTACGTATCTGACATACATCTTTCCTTAAAAATCTCAAGAATGACATACCCAGATTAACCTTCCAGATAGTGCCGTAATTATTTTAGATGAGACAAATGGCACACTTTCTCATTCTCTGAAATCAAAAAACTTGGTTGAATGCTTTTAAAATTCTCACAGATTATTGTTTTGAGTTGTAAACTCTTAGTTAGAGATGGTGGGGCAGGGTAATAGGATAAAGTTAAGAAGCAACTCACTGAAGTAGCAAATGGGAAGAAAGGATTCATGCTGATGCTTTGAGAGGAGCTCATATGCACACATACTGTATGATAACAGTGATAATAGCAATAATGATAATAATAATGGTAATAATGATGACAATAATGTAAACATTTTAACAATTTTTTATTCTAATACAACTCTTACTATACCTCTACAACGTTCAAAATAATGTTACATCCTTTCTTACATTATCCTTGTTGTAAAATGGGACTGTTGCCTTAACATTAAATTTAGACTGAATGTAAACTTTAGAGATAGCCTACTCAGGTACATTAGACTTTCTGAGTTCCTACCAACTGTGATATAATTGTAGATGGATAATTTGTTCAATATATCAGTTATGGGACATAAGATTTGGCATTTCATGAAATTCTACAGGTGTTTCTGTTATATAGACAGACAGTTTAGGTACCTTTATGTAGACCGAAAGTAACATAAAACCAGAGTTGATTTCTTATCATCAATTGTTGACCAATTTCTGAGAATTAATTGAATTGGCGATATTAATTGAATATCGCCTGTATTTCAATTCAAGGAGCAGCAAATATGGCATAGAGACCCATTATCAAACTTCTGGTGCTGTTTTAGATTGTATTAGTAGTTTACTGCATCCTATCTCTTTTTGAAATAATAAGTATAGTAATGCCTTATACTTGAATAATAATGATAAATCTACCATTTGTTGACAGTTTCCCAGACTCTGTGAATGCTAATCCTTACAATATCTTGCTAGATATATATTATTATCACAGTTTTATAGATGGTGATGTGGCTGTAGAGGACCCAGCTAGTAAGGGCAGAGGCCAGAATTAGAATGCACGTCTATTTGTCTCTGTAACCTGAGGGTTTTTTTTTTCTCTACAGCATTAGAATCTGCTTCCAATGTAAGCTATAGTTTTTTATAGTTTGTAAATCAATTCATAGTTATCACCTAATTTATCTTTACAACAACACCATGGGCTAACTTTGCTAGCTAAAACAACATTAAAATTCTGTTTTGAGATCCAAAGAGTTTATATGCCTTTCTCAAGTTCAAACGTTCTGATTTCAGTTTAAATTCTGGTCCTCTAACATCTTTATTTTCTTCTCCTGTAGACGAAGCACCTATTTTGTGCTAGAGAAATATAAAGATACAGAAAATGCTGCCCAGGACCAATAAAGCCTGCGATAGGTCAGAACTACACAATTTTAATGAACAGAGCAAGGAAATACTCCATACGCATAAAGACAGTGGAGGCAATAGAAGTTCAAAGGGAAGACGTGTGTATGTATAAGTGTGTTTATGTGATCAGAGTGGTGGGGTTTGAGTTGAATCTTAAAAGAAGGATAACATTTCATAGATAGAAATGAGTGGCGATTGTATATTAGGTGTAGGAAAAGAGATGAGCGATATCTGTGTGGCAAATGGCTTTTATTTTGGTAATCCTCCCCGGAAATAAAATTAAAACAAAAACCCGCACAAAACTTGATAGGAGCCTCCAGTGAGCCATTCTTCTTAGGTTTAAATACTTCTCAGAGGTCCAGAGATAAGTTTTTTTTTTTCTCTTTTTCAGGATAATTTTTCTTTTGTAATTACATAGACAGTGATTTTAAAGCATCTGCCAAAAGATCGAAATTAATTGTTTACCTTTGTTTTTCATTACCTGCCATGTAAATGTAATAGATTGCTTTCCACATCATCCCAGGTCAGATCACTCAGTGTTTTAGAACTGTAAGCATTTCATCAGCATCTCACTTCCTTATGTTAGGCTTGTGTTCTTTTCCTTCCAGATTAAACTTTGCATTTTGAAAATTTGAGCACCTTTTGTTCATGAGCCACCAGTCATCATTGGAAGATGTTTCTTATTTTCTAGCAAGATTTTTTTTTTCTGAAAAGAGGTATATGGAGCTAGACTATACTTATCATAAATTATGTTTTAACAAATATGGAAAGTTTTTCTTTATTGGTTCTTTTCACTTGTCCTTAGGTTTTTGATAATCATAAGCAGAGAAAAATAATGTTTTTTTATAGATAATTATCTAAGCCATCAAGAAATTTCCTTATATAGATACCCCGGCCCCCCCCAAAAAAAGATTTCTAAAAACATTTCTACAGGAGCAAGTGTTAATTTTAGTTAGTATGTTATAGTAACAATAAACAACATTTGAAATTGAACAAATTTACCTATGATTACAATATCCTCATTATATTTTGGCTTATTTCATTCCAGTTTTGGTCATGTTACTCACTTTCTCTCTCTGCATTTGTACAGACACACACACACACACACACACACACACACACCCACACACACACACACTGAAAACATTCATGCTGTTTTGAGTACTGCTTTTGACCATTTTCATGTCGTTAGAAAATGGTTTTTCGACTTCCTATGCTTTCTTTACAATTTCCATTTTATTGTTTTGCTTTGCTAAATTATTTGCCTATTATTGAGCAAGATACAAACATAACATATGTTTTCTTTCATTCCTGTTTTTCTTCACCCTTTGGTAGTAACCTCTCTTACGGACTTCGTTCATCTCTGGTGGATTTATACAGGATTAAAAAGGATAGAGTTTATCTAAAAAGGAATACTTAAGCAAGACACCTTAATTATGGCCAAGACCAAACCTCTGTTAAGTACTAATTTAGCATTCAATAGCACCACTTGTGGAAGTTTCTAAGTCCTCATTTCTTTAATCTGAGGAAACCTGGTAGCAGAAGGCACATTGCTATTGAAGTCAGGGTACCTGAGTCTAAGTTCTGACTGCATGAACCAGTGGCACTTTGTTTGCACACAGTACAATCTATCACCTCTCTGGGCCTCAATTTCCTCATCTGTAAATTGAAGGGGTTAGATTTCTAAAATGTCGTGCATGTAAGACAGACAAAAGAGAGGAGGGAGTCCGAAGTGCCATATTTCTCTGAAAGAAACAAAGACTCTGATTGGTTTTATGGCCTTTTCAATGTGTGATACTGGCTATATATTAAGTGGAAAACAAAAACTAGGCTTGTGAGGATTTAGAGATGTTAGCAGATGATTGCTGCAGATTGGGAATCTGTAGAGAAGTCACATGTAACTGTACACTCCATTAAAGCTTTAAATGGTACGAGGAAGTCTGACTGAATTGATAACAACTAAGAGAGGGTGAATGGGGTAGAACAGGTTTACTGGTTCTGCATCAACGTATTTCTGCATTGCATCTTGTCAACTAGCTAAAGGGGATAGTTCTCATTTCTTTTCAATACTATTGTATCTTAATTATGCTATTGTGAATCGAGAATCATCTTCTTCACACAGATATCTGCAATTCCACTTTAGTAGTCTTGAAAAGACTAACTGAAAATGTGGTACTCAAGTTGACATAGGAACTGATCAATACATTTACTTATTACATTAAACTGTTTTGTCATAGGCTGGCAAAAGATATATTGGTGAATTCCCTCATATTTATTTCTTCCCCCTCTTTTTGAAATTCTGTTCGAGTTGAGTCAATTAGCATGCTGGGATTGGGGAAGCTTTAAAAAATGATTGGTTGATGATTTTTCTGTTGTTGGTTGTTGCTTTACAACTCATGTCAGATTTCACATCCACCACTCTCAAAAATTAAGAAGGTGAGAAATATGTTGACTTAATGGGAATAAAGAATATGGGTTCCTGGGTCTACATTTTACTGGGCATGGGAATTTGAGCCTGTTACTTTATGTCTTCTAAACTCAGTTTGGAAATGATTTTCAGTATGGAAATGATGAGGATGATGATGATAAACTAATTCAAAGAGCTTAATGAGTGAATCAAATAAGTAAATGGAGGTAAATATGCTTCATATAAGACTATACATGTGTGAGGAGAACTTGTTACCATCACTGATCAGCTTTTATCATGCCCATTTGCATGAGGTAGTATACCCGACTTTACTAATAATACTACAAAAATCTCTGTTTTTTGAAGAGATAATTTTTTATCTGTTACAAATATGATGAGATTTAGTTTTGGTAAAAGAATTAATCATTTAAGTTCTTCTGTACTGTGCTTGTGATAAGCACTTTTATTACATTATCTTGTTAAGTACTGATGCTTAGTGAGGCTAATTTTTTAAATATCACACACAAGTAAATGGCAGGTTTAAGACTGAAACACCTGTAGGTCTGATTCTTATGTTGCTGCTGCCATGTCCTACAGCATGCTGCTTCCTGACTTGACCCCATCTTTATCCATTATTTACTCTCGGGATACTGAAAACTACTTACCCTGCTTTTCAAAGATATTAACCCTGGTTCAGTGAATTGATGATCTAAACCAGAAAACTGTTGCAGTAAAGAGCAAAACAGACTCAAACACTAAGTACACATTAGGATGACCTCATTTTAGGTGGTGGACAAGGGTAAATTTGTATAATTTATATACATGGTGTAGGTGAGGCATTTAGCATATGTATAAGGCAAAGAGTATCAGTAAAAGAGGATATGCTTGTAGCAAAGGCTAAGTTACGGACATTAAGTGCCCTAGAAGGAGAAGCCCTGGTTTGAATGTGTGTGGCTTTGCACAGGTCATTTAACCTCTCTAAACCACTCATTTTCTTCATCTGTAAAGTTGGGGTTTAGAAATATTTCCTGTATTATAGTAGTATTATGAGATCATCTGAGTATGAAGTCACAGTACCAATGAGTAGAGAGAAATTTTAACCTAATAGGGAAATTGAATTTCCATGTTAAAATATTCTTATACACATTTTTGGATTCATTTTCAAGTCTTGATTTAGAGACTTTGCCTTTGTTTTATGTCAGTAGTGACTGCATCGATTAAATACTAGCATTGGCATTTTTGTTTTTATGTGAACAAAGCATCTCTTGTGGAAACAAAATAATGGTTCATCTCCACCCAGAAATGTCATGTTGCAGCCCTTAGCAAGCTATAGTAAAATGTTTGGAAGATATCAATAATGGATTACTATATAAATATTTATGTAGTGCTAAGAGGTAGTTTGTTTCCATCAAGTTGGGGACATGCAAAATTGAATAGATACTGACACTAAACAGGACTTTGATTAAGAGGTTGTAGCATAATCCTTTTCCAATATTAAACAAATAACATCTTTAAGATTGTTGGAGGTAAAGTGGATTTTGGAGTTTTGGTAGCAGCAAAAATCTCTCTAATAAACTATACGCTAATTTAATGGATCATGAATATAATATGACTTTGTAAATATCTATATTTTTTCTGTTTACACAGTGGGTAGAAAAAAGTGAGAAAAATATGCCTGGGTAATAGTGCCTAGATATTTTGGAAATAAAAAAATAAGATACTTAATATTTTTGTCCCCAAATATAAATAACTGTCATATTAAGGCATTCAAGTTGGTTTGAATATTTCTCTTCTTTATTTTGGTGCTTGATTTTTCCCTCTGAGAAACTCTATAAAGAAAGACTGGTACTTCCATAAAAATGTGGAAATTCTGTTTTAGTAGCCTTTTAGAATTAAACTGTATATATACGATAGTCGTAATAAGAGCTTAAGCACAAGCATATCTCTAACCTGCTGTATAAATTTCTTAGAACATAAAAGATGTCACTTCTGGATCAAAAGGCTTTTTATGGAGTGGATCCACAACTAAACCATCCCTTTGTTTGCCCTAAAGATTATTGCAGGCAAATGATGTAAGCCGTTTTAGAATATCACAAAGATTCTCTAGGCCATACCTTTTTGCTTCTGCCTAGGTAGTGGGTATTTTATTGAACACTGGGCCAAGCACTTTTCTAAGTGCTTTACAAATATGAACTTACATAAAACTTATGGTGAAGCTGCTAAAAGTTATTTATTCCAAACTTGGAGATAGGGCAAAATGATTACTTCTTGATTTTTAAAATTTCATGCTAGATTATTTTCCAATAAGCCCATCTGAGCATCATCTGACATATGCAGAGGATGTAACTATGATTGATAAATGTGCAGATGGTTTATGGCCTTTTCAGGTTAGAAGTTGACCTGCAGAAATTAATAAATTCCTACAGTTTAATAGCCCTGGAGATATATCAACTCCAAAGGTAATATGGTTTTATATCTCTGTTGAAATTTAGCCTAGCAAACACTACATCTAATTTGCAATTTTACTTCAACATTCCTTTGTAGCTATTTTATCTTTCTGCTGATATCTTCATAAATATCAATATGTTCAGTAACACTTTACCAAATGCTAACTAGGACTTTGTTGGAGAATTTTATCTCTTTAGCTATTACACTTATGCTAGTATTAATTCTGTAGTTATTGAAATTGTAGCACAGCCAGCTTAAATAACTTGCCCAAATTCAAACAGCTAGGAAGGAGGTACAGCTGGGATTTAAGTCCATGTATTTTGGCTTTAAAGTCTGTTTTCTTCACCTTAAGGAATTGGGCCTTTCTCATGCCAAGATGTTTATTAATAATACTCTCTCCCCACATATGAACAACAAACAAATCCCTAGTCTCCTCATGCAATACACAAAGCATTAATTGAGTCCTCTGTGTACAAGTACTCACCATGGCTAGTTTTAGCCTTTTGCCCCTTCAAAACAGCTATGGAGAGCCAGTTCACCCAAATGCATTTAACTACGCTGTACTGCAATTTGGGTCTCAAGCACTTTTTGTGTAGTGAGAACAATCGTTTTATTAATCATCAAAGGATCTCTAACAGTGCTTGAGATCATGTGTTCTACTTAAAAAAATGAGTTAGTGGTAACATAGTATACCTTTGAATGGTGAATGACTTGTTTCCAACCTAAATCTCATTTGAAATGACAATTACAAAACCTCAGAACAAGGCTGATGGTCCTGATAGGCATTAGCAGTTTATGTTGAAGTGGGTGACAGGATTCCAATTGGTAACTCAGAGGTGATCAGGACCACTGTAGTAACTGGTCATCATGATATTGGTAGCTAAATGAAAAGTCCTGGGATTGTTTGCAAGTAAACCTCAGGCGACTGGGACCAGTGCCCAGGAGGGTTTGGCAACCTTAAAGGATAAGATCTCTGCAGCTGCAGGATTAAAGGCTCCCTGTGGTGGGGGAGAATTGTCATCTTCATGGAGAGTGTCTGGGACATCAGACATCACAAGGTAATTTGGGAAGTTTTGCTGCCTCTATCACACTGTTGGAGAAAGAAGAGAATTAAAGAGAAATGGATATGGTCACAAAATACTGACCTAGGTACTCCAAGCTGACCATCTCTAAGAATATTCACTACAGGTGGTGACACAAGATGCTCTTCAGATTTGAGATATGGTCAGACTCACCTCAAGTGGTTTAAGAAGTTTATCTCTTTGACCTAAGTTCCTCCCTTGTTCTGAAGCAGAGGAGGATAAAAAGACAATTCCCAGAAGGGATTTTCACAACTCTCTAAAGGTCAAGGATTCACAGTCTGACTTGAGCAAGGTTATAGGAAATTCATATCAATAAAAGGAGTTCAGAGTAGGTTTCACCAAGGTCAGGAATTGAGAACAGCGTGTGTTTGGAGAGCAGTTATGCCCACGATCACCCTTATAATTAAGGTAACTTATGTGAATTAAACAAAATGCTGGGTAAACATATCAGGAATAAGCAACTGCTTTGAGTCTGCCTTTCTTGCTATCACAATAACTCAGTTTGCAAATTATATGAAATAAACATTGTTTTGATTGCTTCCTTGTGATTATGATATATGCCAAATACTAAATGCTTCCCATTTGAGTTCAGAAAGTTAGACTTGTGTATCCTAAATGTGACTCAAGAGTTGTCACTTTCTTTTAGGATAAACATTATTTGTCTTTTAAAGAAACAGTTCAAAAACACATTGCTTTTTAAAAATAAATTTATTTATTTATTTTTGGCAGCGTTGGGTCTTCATTGACTCAAGAGTTGTCACTTTCTTTTAGGATAAACATTATTTGTCTTTTAAAGAAACAGTTCAAAAACACATTGCTTTTTAAAAATAAATTTATTTATTTATTTATTTATTTTTGGCAGCGCTGGGTCTTCATTGCTGCTCGTGGGCTTTTCTCTAGTTGTTGCGAGTGGGGGCTACTCTTCATTGCGGTGCATGGGCTTCTCATTGCAGCGGCTTCTCCTGTTGCAGAGCATGGGCTCTAGGCATGCGGGCTTCAGTAGTTGTGGCACGTGGGCTCAGTAGTTGTGGCTTGCAGGCTCTAGAGTGCAGGCTCAGTAGTTGTGGCGCACAACTGGGCACAACTGTGGGCTTAGTTGCTCCACGGCGTGTGGGATCTTCCTGGACCAGGGATCGAACCCATGTCCTCTGCGTTGGCAGGCAGATTCTTAACTACTGTGCCACCAGGGAAGTCCTCAAAACACATTGATTTTTAAAATTCATGACCGTACAAGAGAATTTTATCAATACCTCTTTTTTTTTTTTTTTTTTTTGCGGTACGCGGGCCTCGCACTGTTGTGGCCTTTCCCGTTGCGGAGCACAGGCTCCGGACGCGCAGGCTCAGCGGCCATGGCTCCCGGGCCCAGCCGCTCCGCGGCATGTGGGATCTTCCCGGACCAGGGCACGAACCCGTGTGCCCTCCATCGGCAGGCGGACTCTCAACCACTGCGCCACCAGGGAAGCCCCCAATACCTCTTAATTGATGTTATTTATATGTATACCAATTTTTATTTTATGGTGAATCATTGATAAAGTAATGCATCCTTTCTTCCATGTTGTGGAGGTATAAACACTCTACCACATCAAAGGCCCAGGTATTGTATCGAAGTTCTCATAATCAGCACTCTGGCTTTCTGAGCGTATTTTTGTACAGTAAAAAAGATATTTATGTTTCATTAACTACTAAGACTGTCATGTTTTTATGCATTTCGAAGACAAAATGCTATTGTGTTTTGTTCCCAGTGACTGAAGTGTCAAAACCTTTTGTGTGTCTTATTGTGTAATAGGCCATTATCTCCCATGAAAGCTTCAGGCCTGGTGTGACTTTGAGCTAAAACTGGGCATTTGTTTCTACTCTGCTTATTTTTTTATAACGCATGTGCACAGAGTTGAAAAAAAAAAGTGGTATACGTTGAAAGTGTGCACTGAAGAATTCTTAGTTTGTCAGTTTAAAATAAAGGGAAGGACATCCCAACTGGAAGACCACACATCCAAGATAACATGAAAACATTTTCATTTTTAAATCTCCCCAGATATCACATAGCATGAATCAGAGAACAGAGTTCCATCATTGGAAAACTCTTTACTTCTGGTTTATGCATCTTTTCTCTTACATTTTTACCAATTTTCCAGATATGGGAAGGAAGAAATTTGCCTTAACAGGAATACATTTAAGAAGATTTTAACTTAGTTCATTGTAAACCCCATATGAGTAAATAATGGGATGTAGTTTCTGTTAATCTTTTATAATAATTTATCCACAATAATGGCAAAAGAACAGCTTTTCATGGTATTTATCATTTTGTGCTTGGACCCACATGTTAAGTGGGATATAAACACATTTAGAGCTAATGATAAGGGGATATGAAATATTAAGTATAACTGAGAGAACTGAGATAGATTAGAGAAGATATGATTGCTATCTTCAAATATTTTAAGAGTTGTCATGGAGAGGAGGGATTAAAGTCAGTTTGTGTAGTCCTCCAGAAGATGAGAGCTAGGGAAATTGAGTAGAAGCCATAGAGAGTTAAGTTTCAGCTCGATAGAAGCATATATTGAGTCCAAATTGCCTGAGGAAGGAAGACTGCCTGTGCAGGGTATGCTGGATCAATGGACGGATATGTAAGGATTTGCATTCACTTGCAAGGGCTGCTCTACAATGACATGGAGTATTAAATGAGTAGTTGGAATGAATGTGTTATTTTGATTCAATAAAATATTGCTTTAGTCAATATTTAGATGATGAGTTTGACTAAAATTTGGGTCAGTTATTTTTTTAATAAAAACAACTCTATGGTTTTCTTGGATACTTCATTTCATTTCCTGAAAAACAAATAAACCAGTAGCATAGTGTAGTAATATAGAAGATATATCTGCTCCTTTCTGCTGAGTGTAGAATTCTTGAATGTAACAGGTGGAACTTTTGGAATCACTGAGTCCAACCCATTAATTGTACAAATGAGGAAATTAAGACTTAAAGAAGTGATGTGACTGGCACAAGTTACAGAATTAAATGTAGGGCTGGAGTTGAAAGGTAGGATTCTGATTCCCAGTTAGAGCCTTTTGCACTGCAAGAATTGAAAAGGATGTGTGTTCTGTTCTGGAATGCTACCAACGACTCCAAGAATTAAGTCACACTGAAAAAAAGGTGCCCTGACTCGTGTGTGTGCGTCTGTGTAGGGGGGGGGCGGCGGTGTAAAGTGGCTCACTTATAAGCTAAAACTATTGGGCCTCAGGGTTTTTTCCCTAATTTCTGTAATGGGTGCTTAAATCTTTGCCCCATTCTTTATATTCAGTTGGTTCTTAATACTTGGAAGCTCCAAGTAAGGTTTTACAGGACCTCCAGTTCTCAATCTATCGCATTAAACAAAAGCTTTTTATAGCTTTCTAATTCAGATATTGCCAAAAAATGAGGATAGTGCTATAATATGGCAGCAAGTAGGATTTTTTCTGTCCAGTCTTATCTTATTATGGCTGTCAATATGGCTCTCTAGGTATCTGCCCCACCCAAATTTCCAAACACACATGCACACATGCACACACACACCCACACACAATCTTTTTACCACGATGAATATTTAACTACATGCGAAAGATATTTGAATATTATTTCTGAAGAAGGAAGAATAAAGCTGTATCCTGTCAAAAGGCATATTGAGTTATGACTCCAAAACACCAGAATTCTAGAACTCTGTCAAATGGATTCTTTGCTTCTGAGTAGACCAAATATTAGTTTATATTCCTATTTTCTTTTGTTTCGCGCTTTTGTTAGCAAAGTGTATATAGCCAGAAGAGGTGATCACCACTCATCAATAATATTAAAGAAAACATAACTGTTGCAAAAGCCATGGATTTACACAGATATTTCTTTAAGTGAGACACCTGCTGGTTTTATTTCCTCCTTGCTGGTTGTAAGAGACCAAAACAGTATGAAGGTGTCCTTTCCTGTTTACTTCTCTGTGTATGTCATGGTTTTCAGAGTAGGTTAGAGCCAACTTTTTCACATCTGCAACTTAATGCCTGCCAAAAGTTGACCATTCAGTGGGCTCATTCCCACTTTAATTGGCCACTTGCTTCTTTTTTTCTGAGAACACAAGAGACCAATTGCACCTGCATTGAGCCTGATGGAGATTCAGAAAAGGAATATTTTAACAATTCTATTTTTGTTGTGATTCATCCTTCACAGGAATAAAACAGTGACATTGTCACATTGCAATGTGTAGCAATGTATTTGTGATTATTTTACTTGTATTTGTAATGTAAATTTTGTTGCAAAATACAAGCTGATTTGACTTTTTAGTAACTCAGTGAATTTGTTCTTTGAATTTAGCATGCATAATCAAAAGACTTTTCTCTAGGTTGGTAATGCAAACTCATTGATGTGCAAGCTTAACCTTGAATACGTGGAAAAAGAAGGAAACAACAAGTATAAAGCAATCTGTGTACATACACATAAGAAAGGAGGAGCTGGCGGAATAATGAGTGTGACTTTGATACTAGGAAAAATATTATAGATAAAGATTGCATAATCTTATTTAGATTATTATATAATTTTTTTCTGGCTATGTAGGATAGAGTAAGATACAGTACCTTTTGGTCAGAACTGTGAAACTGACCCATCTGGTATAGTCATTAATCAAAAGGAGAGCGTGGTTTAGATTGTTCAAGTCCAAGGAACATGATTATTTTACAGAGAGGTGAAGGGAAATAAGCCACTTGGGATGCATGGGGGTTGTCATTGTGTTTGCAAATATATTTTATTTTCTAAATAGACCAGATTGTGTCACTCACATTGTTTTGCTTAAAATCATTCTATAACTCTCCATTGTCTAAAAGAGAAAGTCCATTCTACTAATCTGGCAATCAAGGCCCTCCATTCTCTGGCTACTACCCAACTCTCCAATATTATCTCTCATCAATCCCTCCTATGAGCTTTAACCATCCAGATATGCCAATCTGTTTGAACACACTTAGCTGTTCTTCAGTTCTGTGCCTTTAAGTGATGCTGCAACAAGCCAAGGAATGCCAGGGATTGTCAGGAGTTACGACAAGCTAGGAAGAAGTAAGGAAGGATCCTTTCCTAGAGGCTTCAGAGGGAGCATGGGCCCTACCAATACTGTGATTTTATACTTCTAGCATCCAGAACTGTGAGAGAATAAACTTTCGTTGTTTTAGGCCACTCAGCCTGTGGTAATTTATTATGACAAACCTAGGAAACTAATACAACTCCCATGTCTTTTGTGAAAGTGAATGACATACTGGAGCAGCCTGTTAACTCAGATTTCAGAAACGGAGACATGATTGAAATAAAGACGAATTATTTGGGGTTTGTTGGAACTGTAGTCCAGGAGACATAGATTCTAGAAGCACTTGAGTTGTGTTCCACCGAACTACAAAATGGGGGAGGCTTATCAAGGCAAAAAAACTGTAAGGTTACATAAGGTGTCAAGAATTAGGACTGGAGCTGGCAAGAAGTAAGGGTGCTTCTTAAGTGAGATTGTCTGGGGTTCTAAATTATTACATAGTTGCAAAAGAGGGGGTACTTTGAACTATAAGGTTGCAGCTAGCAGCTGCTAGCAGTTATTGTTTTGAAAATGGCTGGTGGTATCCTTGAGTTTGATACAGTTCAGAAAATTCAGATTCTGAGTGATGCAGGAATGTGTCTGAAACCACATCTGCAATGGCTACCCAGCTTCATTTTGATTTTTAAAAAACTTTAAATATGTCATCAAGCCCAATAAAGATAAGGCCACTAATGACACAGGAATTTCATGAATGATATTTGAGCCACCACGCCAAACTGAGAATCATGATAAGCTTAAGAGATTGTTAAAGAGCAAAAGGGTATTACAACCCCACCCTTGGTTTTTACCTTGAAGCCTTATTTTACTGGCAAAGCTCTGGATTTGGTTCTTTCCATGGACCCATAGTGTAATGGTCACATCTTTGGTAGAAAATAACTTCATCTTTCAACCCTGAAATTAGTTGGCTTTATATATATCTGCTAAATTTTGCTTAAAAACCTACTAGTTTCCTATCACGTCTCTTTCTTGAAATTTTTTATCAGATGAAGCTGGTAAAAAAATTAAACAAGATGAAGCAAACAAACAAAAACCCAACAGTTCATGCTTTTTACATCTTGTCTGAAGTTCTCCTCTCCACCTCTACATGTTTTTTTTTGTTTGTTTGTTTGTTTTTTTCTACATGTTTATTATATACATAGTCTACCTTTCACATAATCTCATACAATGTTTTCACCAAATGTTATTCCACTATATAACATAAGTCGTCACTTTACTTTTTCAGCTTTTCACCACAGTTCTCACCATTTTTCTAGCCTCCTATAATCATTTCCTTGTTAATTGTTACCTGGTCCCAAGTCCACTGCTACATAGTTTAGATTTTTTGTTACAAAAGCAACACACTTCTAGTCAATGTGTGTATTGGTTAGTTTTTGCCTCAATAATGCTGTATAACAAAACACTGCAAGACTTAGTGGCTTGAAAAACAATCATGTATTCTTGGGGGTTGTCTGGGGAGTCTGCTGATAAAATCTATGCTTGACTTCAAGGCAAGTTGGGAAGAAGTCCACTGTCTCTCCTTCTCCTTGTAACTGCAGACCTGCCAGGACATGTCCTTTTCATGGGAAAAGATAGCAGTGTGATAAATCATGCTCAGCTTTTCTATTATATTTGAAGACTCTACTGGGGAAATGTCTGCTAATACCCATTGGTCAAAACAAGTGATAAGGTTAAGCCCCAAATGAAATATTCTACCTAATGTGAGACAAAAGGAACACACACAGAGAATCCCAGCCTCAGTATAGCAGGGAAGTATGCTGCTCCCATGGAGGTGAGGGTGAATATTTGCAAAATTATCTATTCTATTCTTTCTTTTTTCTCTGGCTGTGTTTAAGATATAATTTTGTTTTAGTGTTCAGAAATTTCTGTATTTTGTGTCTTGGTATCGATTTCCTTTTATTTATTACGCTAGAAATTCTTTGGGATTTCAGAATCTGATGATTGGAGATAGCAGCAATTATGAAATTTTTAACTTTTGCCTCACCTGATTCTCTATTTTTTCTCCTTTTGGATACCCAATTACATGAATGTCTGAACTTCTCTCTTTTTCTTCCATGTCTCCTAAGATCTATTTCCTGTTTTTCTTTATGTTAGTGTGCTCTTTTATGGGTAATTTCCTTAATACTATATTCCCTTTTACTAATTTTCTCTTTGGCTCTTCAAATTTGCTGTTTAAAAATATCTGCTGAATTTCAACTTTAATTAGTATATTTTCATTTCTAAACTTTTCATTTTATTATTTTTCAAACACACTGGCCAATTTTTATAGTCGTTTGCCCCATAGTCATTCATTTAAAATCACATTTCATTTATCTTATATTTAAACATATTGATCTTATATTCTGTAGCTGCTAAAATAACTGAATTTTTTTGCAAGTCTGATTTTCCATGTCTGATTTAGTTATTTCGACTGATTCTTTCTCCTGGTGGTTTGTTTCCTTATATGTTTTGTGACTGATCTTACGAGTCTTGAAACTTTATTTTGTGAGTGTTTCTGAGGCCTGGAGGCCTGTTTAAAAGTGTGTTTCTCCAAAGAGGTTCTAGTGTTGCTTCTAATCATATGGTTGGTGCCCAATCAGGAACTACTTTAAATTAAATCTTTGTCTTGAGGTTTTGTGAATCATTGTGTAGTAGGAATGAAGGTCCAAAGCTAAATGAGTTATAATAAATAATTCATGGGAGAGATAGTTTCTTTTTCTTTCTGCCCACAGCAAAAGCCAGAACACGTAAGTTCCCCTCCATTTTATATTGCAACAGTTTTTATTTTTTCTTTTTCTAATGCAGAATTAAATATTGTTGCATAAAATTTTTAAGTGATTACTCCCTCTCCCTTTACAGCTCTGAATCCTTTTCACCTCATGCTTCTAGAACCAGCAATTAAGCTCTACTGTTACTTTTTCCAGTTATGTAATCAGTTATAATTGCTTAAAAAGATTGATTTAGTTGATATAAATTATAATATCTTCACAAAATGTTTTATATTTATTTGTTTACCAATTTCCAATGCAATTTTAAAACTATTTAAGATAAATAACACTGTAGTTTTAAAAATTCTATATTGGAAACTGCAATTCTGAGTTTGACTTATAACAGCCATTTCCTGGAAGTTGATATCCCAAAGGAAGTTGGGAAAATTAGGTTACAACTGACTTCACACTAAAGGTTGCCTGTTTTCTTTCTATGGAAGGTCAATTAAATTATTCTCAAAAACGTTTAGAGTCTGAACATCCTTATCTGAGTCTATTTGCAAATATCTCTATAGTAGATAATTTAATAGTATTTCAAGAGAGTAAAATAATCCCTGAATCTGGTAACTTTAAAATAATCTTATTTTAGATGACAAATAAATTGAATAATTTCTCTACCTCTAATAGTACTTTTCCTTTTTATTTGCTATATATAATTTCCTTAGGAAAAAGAGATTCAAACATTCCTATGTTTAGAGCTAAGCTAACCATATCTCCATTTAAAAAGCATCTTTTCTCATAATGTAACTTTAGTTTTGGGTTAATGGAAACATACTTTCAGAGGACTCTGAATAAAGATTAGGAAGCACTTCAGGAACTAACTTTGGAAGTGTTTCATATAAGTTAGCTCTAGCTGAGTTATGGTAAATGTTGTTTGATTTCTTATTGAATTTTATCCTTCTTGAAAGTAAACATAACACTCAAGGGTCTTAATTAATACATAATCCATTGGGTCTTTGCAAAATGTGTAGAAAAATTATGCTTCTTGAAGGATACTCTAAATGTCTCATCTCCAAAGGCCTGACCAGGAGCTGTGGAGGCATAGCAGAAAAAAATTACGTCTGTTACTTTATATAATAGCCTTATATTTAATCATTAACCCACTCTAAGATGGGGAATAAGATTTCTTATATTATTTCAAGCAGGTAAATTTGGTCTTCAAATGCTTAAGGTCAGTTCTCTCCATCATACACCCAAAACTTCTTCTTTGATTAAACTTTGAAAGTTATTTTGATTATAATCAGATTATTTGTATTAAAATAACCTATATCAGTTTTTGACGGTGGATTAAAAGGGAAGACTTAGCTAAAGAAGAAAGGATTGTACTGAGCTGAATTGTACTGACCTTCACTTTTGCATCGGCAAACTTTATAAAAGAGAACATTTGAGGATAATTTGCGTATGCTATATAAATCATTAACAAAAATTAGTGGTAATGCTCCTGATAACTATTTGGAGTTATATTCACAAAAGGGGAACACATGGCCATTTAAAAATAAGCATTTCTTAGTCTAAGGTAATAATTCTAATAAGAGACCTAAATAATAATCCCAGTGGTATGTGTATTCTTGTAATTGGAAATATATGTGGAAAGGATATAAGAAATTGGGAGTCAGAATAAACTTACAGACTCCTACTGTTATAAGATATGACAAGACTAATTTTTCTATACTGTCTGAATTAGATCTAGGCTTGAGAGCTTTTTAAACAAGAACACTCTATTAATTCTAAAAGATATAAACTAGTAGTAGAAAATTGGCAGTCTGCCTCAGTTCTTCATGAATGTTTGCCTTCATTTCAACCTTTGGTTGCCAAGTGACAAGATATGAAGGGCCCATAAAATGAACCAAGATAATAATTAAAGTTCTACCTTCAGTGGTAAATTACTATGTATTAAAGTTATTTTCAACCAGTGATTCTCTTTTAAAATATAAATGATTTTGGAAGAATGGATATGCTTAGCTCTTTACTTTTCAGAGTGAGTAAGGCATAAGGTGACTCCATTTGGTCATTAGACTATTTGTTGCTTTGAGTGGAGGAAAGGAACTCAAAATGGGAAAAATGCAGAAAGAAAAGATTGGGGAATTAAGACAGACTTTGCCCAAACTTGAATATAATGATGAAAAAGAAAATGTAGCTACCATTTTAAAACTTTTAGTGACTTATGCCCTTATCATTTTTTCCTAACCTAAAAAAAAAAAGGAAAACTATTAATGTTGACAGATGACACTGACATCCTTGATACTGTTCTATGCTCTACTTGTGGTAGGTAGTCTCTATCACTTAAGTAGAACAGCTTTTGGAGGGAAATTCACCAGAGTTACAATTCCCATTATATAATGATCTCCAAATAGTTAAATACAATGATTGATTCTCAGTCCTCACTTTAGTGGAACTAGCAGCAGCATTTGACAAGTTGATCATTCCTTTTGCCTTTCAAACACTTTATTGGCTGCTGGGAGAAACATACTGTAATAACTTTTCTCTTACTATAGTGGCTGTTCATCTTCATTATGCTTTGCTATATTCCTTTCATCCTTCCCTCTTATAAATGTTGAAGTGTCCCACAGTTAAGTCTTTATACTTTTCCTTCTCTATAACTACATTTGTTTCAAATACCCAAAATTTTAAATATCATTTATATGCTGATGACTTCCAAATACATATCTAAAGAACTCAAACCTGCCTCCTAAACTTCAGATTGCTATGTGTAACTACCAACAAAGCCTGTTTACTAAGAAATCTAATAGGTAACTCTAAATAAATATGTTCAAAAATGAATATGCTCCTAGCCCTGCAACCTGATTTTCTCAGTCTTCTTATTTTAGTAAATTGCGACTCCTTTTGTTCAGTTGCTCAATCAAACAACACCAAAGTCCTTAAGGGCTCCTCTTATGATTGTTACTTATGTCAGAAACTCCTGTTGATTTTAAATTCTAAGTATATTTAGAATGTGATTACTTCCCATCACCTATACACCAACCTTCCTAGTCAAAGCCATCATCATCACTGGAATGAACTATAGAAATAGGAAATTAATTGGGGGCTCTTCCTCCATTCTTCTTCCTTAAAACAAGAATGTTATGTGTTAAATTTGGACTGTTTACTTCATAGTAACAAGGATATTTTATCCTATGACTTTGCCACTTAAAGCCTTTTGTGAGTTTTAGCCAAGACAATAAGACAAGAAAGTATGTAAGAGATAATATTTTGAAAGGAAGAAGTAAAACTGTCATTTTTTGCAAATGACATGATCATATAAATAGAAAATCAAAAGAACTACTAGAATTATTAAGCGAGTTAGCAACATCAATATAAAATAATCCAAATTCTGTATCTCTATCTGTCATCTATCTATATGTACATATGTACAAAGTTAATATACAAAGGATATAAAACCTATACACAAAGGTAAATAATATTTCAACATATAAGCAACAGATTATAAAATGAAATTAAAATATTCTATTTACCATAGTATGAAAACAATCTCATTAAAGATTGTTAAAGATTCTACATTGAAAACTGCAAAATATTATTGAGAGAATAAATTTATTTAGATAAATAAATGAATATAGAGGTTTACCATTCTAGGGATTGAATGACTCAATATAATACAGCTGTCAGTGCTTCCAAAATTTAGCTGCAGACTTGGTACAGTGCCATGATAAATTCCAGCAGGTTTTCTTTCTTTGAGAGAGTTTGAGTGAATATGTGTATATAACAAAATTGACAAGTAGATGTTAAAATTTATACGTAAATTCAAAGGACATAAAATTGTCAAAATAATCTTAAAAAGAACAGATCAGAGATCTGTATTTGTAAATTTTTGAAACATCATAAAAGAATGAAATTAAGGTGCTGTGATATTGGTGCAAGGATGAGCAAATAATGAAACAAAGCAGAAACTGCATATAAATATTCACTTGATATACAAAAAGTGCCACTGCTATACAGTTGAGAAAGAAGGTTTTTTTCAATAAGTAATGTTGGATCAATTGGATATTCATATGGAAACAAGTGAAACAATGTCTACTAAACCCTTACACAAAGCTTTACAGACAAGCAAAAGCTAAGAGAATTCACAATCAAACCAGCTTTACAACAAATGCTAAAGGAACTTCTTTAAGCGAGAAACACAAGAGAAGTAAAAGACCTACAAAAACAAGCCCCCCAAAATTAGGAAAATGTAGATGGATTAAATGCTCCAAACAAAAGACATAGACTGGCTGAATGGATACAAAAGCAGGACCCATATATGTGCTGTTTACAGAGACCCACTTCAAACCTAGAGACACATACAGACTGAAAGTGAGGGTGTGGAAAAGGATATTCCATGCAAATGGAAATCAAAAGAAAGCTGGAGTAGCAATACTCATATCAGACAAAATAGACTTTAAAATAAAGACTGTTACAAGAGACAAAGAAGGACACTACATAATGATCAAGGGATCAATGCAAGAAATGGAACATTCTCCAGGATAGATCATATCTTGGGTCACAAATCAAGACTTGGTAAATTTAAGAAAATTGAAGTCGTATCAAGTATCTTTTCCGACCACAATGCTATGAGACTAGACATCAATTACAGGAAAAAATCTGTAAAAAATACAAGCACATGGAGGCTAAACAATATACTACTTAATGACCAAGAGACTGGGCTTCCCTGGTGGTGCAATGGTTAAGAATCCACCTGCCAATGCAGGGGACACGGGTTCGTCCCTGGCCCGGGAGGATCCCGCATGCCACAGAGCAACTAAGCCTGTGTGCCACAACTTCTGAGCCTGCGCTCTAGAGCCCGTGAGCCACAACTATTGAGCCCATGCACTTAGAAGCCACCGCAACAAGAAGCCCGCGCACTGCAACAAAGAGTAACCCCCGCTTGCTGCAACCAGAGAAAGCCCGTGTGCAGCAACGAAGACCCAACAGAGCCAAAAATAAATAAAATAAAATAATAACTTTATTTATTAAAAAAAAATAACGAAGAGACCACCAAAGAAATCAAAGAGGAAATCAAAACATGCCTAGAAACAAATGACAATGAAAACACAATTACTCGAAACCTATGGGATGCAGCAAAAGCAGTTATAAGAGGGAAGTTTATAGCAATACAATCCTACCTCAAGAAACAAGAAACATCTCAAACAACCTAACCTTACATCTAAAGCAATTAGAGAAAGGAGAAAAAAAACTCCAAAGTTAGCAGAAGGAAAGAAATCATAAAGATCAGATCAGAAATAAATGAAAAAGAAATGAAAGAAACACTAACACAGATCAGTAAAACTAAAATCTGGTTCTTTGAGAGGATAAACAAAATTGATAAACCGTTAGCCAGGCTCTTCAAGAAAAAAAGGGAGAAGACTCAAATCAATAGAATTAGAAATGAAAAAGAGGAAGTAATGACTGACACTGCAGAAATACAAAGGATCGTGAGAGATTACTATAAGCAACCATATGCTAATAAAATGGACAACCTAGAAGAAATGGACAAATTCTTAGAAAGGCACAACCTTCTGCGATTGAACCAGAAGAAACAGAAAATATAAACAGAGCAATCACAAGCACTGAAATTCAGACTGTGATTAAAAATCTTCCAACAAACAAAAGCCCAGGACCAGATGGCTTCATAGGCGAATTCTATCAAACATTTAGAGAAGAGCTAACACCAATCCTTCTCACACTCTTCCAAAATATAGCAGAGGGAGGAACACTCCCAAACTCATTCTACTAGGCCACCATCACCCTGATACCAAAACCAGACAAAGATGTCACAAAAAAAGAAAACTACAGGCCAATATCACTGATGAACATAGATGCAAAAATCCTCAACAAAATACTAGCAAACAGAATCCAACATCACATTAAAAGCATCATACACCATGACCAAGTGTGGTTTATCTCAGGAGCGCAAGGATTCTTTAATATAAGCAAATCAATCAATGTGATACACCATATTAGCAAATTGAAGGAGAAAAAGCATATGATCATCTCAATAGATGCAGAAAAAGATTTTGACAAAATTCAACACCCATTTATGATAGAAACCCTCCAGAAAGGAGGCATAGAGGGAACTTACCTCAAGATAATAAAGCACATATATGACAAACCCACAGCCGACATCTCAATGGTGAAAAACAGAAACCATTTCTTCTAAGATCAGGAACAAGACAACCTTGTCCACCCTCACCACTATTATTCAACATAGTTTTGGAAGTTTTAGCCACGGCAATCAGAGAAGAAAAAGAAATAAAAGGAATCCAAATTGAAAAAGAAGAAGTAAAACTGTCACTGTTTGCAGATGAGATGATACCATACATAGAGAACCCTAAATATGTGACCAGAAAACTACTGGAGCTAATCAATGAATTTGGTAAAGTAGCAGGATACAAAATTAATGCACAGAAATCTCTTGCATTCCTATACACTAATGCTGAAAAATCTGAAAGAGAAATTGAGGAAACAGTCCCATTTACCATTGCAACAAAAAGAATAAATTGCCTAGGAATAAATCTACCTAAGGAGACAAAAACTTGTATGCAGAAAACTATAAGACACTGATGAAAGGAATTAAAGATGATACCAAC
>NC_041214.2:69705488-69720123 GCF_002837175.3 Physeter macrocephalus | reverse complement strand
TCTTGAGAAAGAAAAACGGAGCTGGAGGAATCAGGTTCCCTGACTTCAGACTATAGTACAAAGCTACAGTAATCAAGACAGTATGGTACTGGCACACAAACAGAAATATAGATCAATGGAACAGGATAGAAAGCCTAGAGGTAAACCTACATACACATAGTCACCTTATCTTTGATAAAGGAGGTAAGAATATACAGTGGAGAAAAGGCAGCCTCTTCAGTAAGTGGTGCTGGGAAAACTGGACAGATACATGTAAAAGAATGAAATTAGAACACTCCCTAGCACCATACACAAAAATAAACTCAAAATGGATTAGAGACCTAAATGTAAGGCCAGACACATCAAACTCTTAGAGGAAAATATAGGCAGAATGCTCTATGACAGCAAGATCCTTTTTGACCCACCTCCCATAGAAATGGAAATAAAAACAAAAATAAACAAATGGGACCTAATGAAACTTAAAAGCTTTTGCACAGTAAAGGAAACCATAAACAAGATGAAAAGACAACCCTCAGAATGGGAGAAAACATTTGCAAATGAAGCAACTGACAAAGGATTAATGCCCAAAATTTATAAGCAGCTCATGCAGCTCAAGATTAGAAAAACAACCCAATCCAAAAATGGGTAGAAGACCTAAATAGACATTTCTCCAAAGAAGAGATACAGATGGCCAACAAACACATGAAAGAATGCTCAACATCACTAATCATTAGAGAAATGCAACTCAAAACTACAATGAGATATCACCTCACACCAGTCAGAATGGCCATCATCAAAAAATCTACAAACAATAAATGCTGGAGAGGATGTGGAGAAAGGGAACCCTCTTGCACTGTTGGTGGGAATGTAAATTGATACAGCCACTATGGAGAACAGTATGGAGGTTCCTTAAAAAACTAAAAATAGAACTACCATACGAGCCAGTAATCCCACTACTGGGCATATATGTGAATGTATAAAGTAAATAATAAAGCTTTCATAAGAAATATAGGAGAATATATTTGAAGCTTCAGGGTAGGCATAAGTTTCTTAAATAGGACACGGAAAACACTAACCATAACAGAAAAGGACTAGATAAATTGGACTTAATTAAAAGTAGAAATTTCTATTTATTAAAAGATACCATTAAGAAAGTGAAAAAGCAAGCCACCTACTGAGAGAAGATATTGGCCATATATACATCACAGAAGATTTGCATATGGAATAAAAGAGCTTATCCAAGTCAATTTAAAAATACTAAAAAACCAAAGTGAACACAAATCCTTGAATAGACAGTTCAAAACAGGATATTCAAAGGGCCACTTCATGTATGAAAGTTGCTCAACCTTGTTAGTCATCAAGAAAATGCAAACTAAAGCCATGATTTAATACTAATACACACTCAAAATAATGCCAAAATTAAAGACCCTGATAATATCAAGGGTTAGCCAAGGCATTATGTATTTATACATTATACATTGTATCTGATACATTCTGGTTTCAGTGTAAATCAGTAAAATCACCTTTAGACAATTCTTTAGTAGTTTCTACCAAATCCAAATACTCTTGCCCTATGATTAAGCAAGTCTACTTTTAGTTATATACCTAGAAAAATTAGTGCATGTGTACAAAAGAAGATATGTACAAGAATATTGCTGGCAGTTTTATTTATAATCGTCTCAAAATAGAAGCCACCGAAATACCCAGCAACTGAAGAACAGATATATTGTGATATATTTCTATAATGGAACCTTCCTTGGTGATCTGAAACAAAACCTGGCACATGCAAAACATAGAAAATCTCAGATATTATGTTGACAAAAGAAAATAGAAACAACAATTACCTATAACATCTTCCTTAAGAATTTCAAGAACAGGAAAAACAGTGTCCTTAATATAAGTCAAATTAGTACTTACCTCTCAGGGGAGAAGAGGTATTAAATGGATTGCTGGAAGTATTGTATACGTGATCAGGGTGGTAGTTACGTGGTGTTTACATAGGTATGTGTGTTGTCCTGGGGAGGGAAGGGTGTATGTAAAATTCATCAATATACAGGCATAGTTTACTCCCTTTTTGTGTCTTATATCTTGATTAAATAACAAACAACCCCCCCCCCCACAAATTCCAGTGACTTTCTTTTTTACTCAGAATATTTCAAATATTTTACTAGGGCCCCAAAAGTCCTACATAATCTAGTTTGTGGACACCTCTCTGACTTCTTACCACTCTCCACCTAGCCAACAGATAATATCTCTAGAGGCTAGGCTGGGCCAATTAAATTCTGTCTTTCAGAAGTTCGGAATTGGAACAAGCAAAGAATAGACATTGGACTAGTGAACATAGGTATAGAAGCTAGAAAACTAGCCTGAGGAAAGAGGGAAAAAGGGAGCAGGCACAGAAAGACCAATCAATTCCATAAAGAAACTGTAAAAGTGTGCCCTCATCCCCAGTAAACTATGAATATGGAGATTATAGATTTCTGTTCATACAGAACAAAGATCTCAGGATCCTAACTGAGGCAAAGGCAGTTCTCATAAAAGGAGGAGAAGGCAAACATATATTACCTATATGATTAATATTGATGGCTATGGTACTCTACATTTTCTGTTTTGACCTTTGTGTTAATATACAGATTCTCTCGTCCACTCTTACCTTCATACTTGTCTCAGGTGTGCTAATGTGCCCTGAGGGGATCTTCTATTAGCACAACTTTTTCAAATGTTAATGATCATTCACATATTGATCAGACTGCCCCCCAGTACATGAGAAAAGACTTTTTTCTTTCTTTTTTTAATTGAAGTATAGTAGATTTACAATGTCATGTTTGTTTCAGGTGTACAGCACAGTGATTCATATATATATATATATATGTTCTTTTTCAGATTCTTTTCCCTTATAGGTTATTGCAAAATACTGAGTTTAGTTCTCTGTGCTATATGGTAGGTCCTTGTTGGTTATCTATTTTATATATAGTAGTGTGTATATGTTAATCCTAATCTTCTAATTATCCCCCCCTCTCTTTCCTCTTTGATAACCATGAATTTGTTTTCTATGTCTGTGAGTCTCAGGAAAGCCTTTTCTTTCCAATTATTGTGGTTATTTGGAAGTCTTGAAAAGCTAAAGAATATAAGGATACTATTCTTGAGGTGCTCACAATATGGTAGACAGTCAAGAAAACCCACAATTGAAATTGGTGTGTAAAGGGAATGAAAATAACTCTGTTCTTATCTCCAGGTGCCACTTACCTAATGGCAAAGCAAAGGAGATAAGTGGAACCAAATCACACATATAGAGCAATATAACACAATTACTTGACACAAATAGGCTGTTTCTGTATTTTTGTTTAATAGTGGTTCATTTGCTTTTCCTTTAAAGAGATAATGTGTGATTTCTGTCGAGAAGCATAATGCTTAAATGTGTAGATAAACAGTACATGAAATAAATAGTATTTGTTTATAGTTTTTATTGTGTGAATGTATAAATGTTTTTAATTATAGGGTATTTTTAATGTCCTGTAATGTTAGTAAATAGTATTTTTATTAATTCTGTAACAATTAAACATACAGAAAATTTGGATGTATGGGACAAAGAACATTTTTTTTCTGACCCATTTGAGATTAACCTGCCAACCTGATACCCTATAACACTCCAGTACTTAATCCTACAAGCAAGGACATTATTTAGCAGTACTTAATAGTATTTAGAAGTAGTATATAGTATTTTGTTCTACAAACAACACATTCTCCTAAATAACCATAATATAACCATTAAAACCAGAAAGTTAATACTGACATATTTACCCTCTAATACTCAGATCCCATTCCAATTTTGCCAATTTGTCTGTTAATGTAATTTGTAAATGACATAGGAATCTAGTTCGGAATCAGTCGCTGCATTTAGTTGTCATTCTCCTACAGTGTGCAATGGTTCTTCAATCTTACTTTGATTTCATGACTTTGACATTTTTGAGGATTAAAGCCTAGTTGTGGAATAGCTGTCAGTATGCAGTGGTCTGATGTTTCCTCATATTTAGATTCAAGCTGTTCCTCACTGACAGGAGTGTTACAGAAATGATGCTGTGTTTCTCTCGTTGTACCCTATCTGGTGGCACATAGTTTCAAATTGTCCTGCTACTGAGGATGTTCACTTGAATCATTTATTTACAGTGATATCTGTCAGATGACTTACTTTTAAAGTTACTTCTTTTGATTTTTAAAATTAAGTGCTATTTAGGAGGTTAGTCGGAATCTATGAAAATATCCCTTCCTTTTCAAACTTTTAATGTATTTATTTTTTTAATAACATACGGATTCACACTTTCCATTTTTGTTCATTGGGTTATAATTGACTGCTATTATTTATTTTGAAGCTCAGATTGTTCGTGGATGTGATCAATTTGAGCTAATTTAAGCTAGCTCTTCTTTACTTTTTACATGTTCCCATTGTTCTTTAAGCACTTTCTTCCTAAAATAAAAATATATTCCAGGTGTACTCTCTCTGCCCCAAACATGGAAAAAGCCATTTCCAAGGAGCTCTGATTCTTTTCATTGATCCCGTTGTATATACCCAATCTCCCATGACTGCCTTTACAACCTCCCTTGTGTGGATGCTGTTCTTGCCCTGCTCAGGCTCTGATTCTCCATTTCTGGATACTCACCTTCCCAGTTCCATGGGATTATTCCTCACCCTACTTGAACTCTGACGTTGTTTGAACTCTCACTCCCCAAGCCATGCTGCCCTTTTGCAGTGACAGTATCCTCACTCTGCGTAGCCTCTGACATCCTGCTCTGGAGCATTTAGGCAACCCCTCTTTTCCCCCACTGTAGATATTTACCCTGCTTTATCCACCAAATAGCTTTAAGATTTAAATGCTCAGAATATGAAGACAGCTATACTATACTTTTAACTGGTCAGTGAGAATTTTGTGGGCCTTTTAGGAGAAGAAAATGCTCTGCTGGCATAGTGTAAGGGAAAAAGGAAGTGGAAGACAGGATTCTCATTCTCAAGGAGTTTTCAAGGTAATTGGAGAGACAAGACAACTCATTTTATCTTTAGAATAATTCTGTAAGGCAGAGATTAGTATCCTTATCTGAGCACAGCTATTAAGAATATGAACTTATTTTCTTTGAGGGGATAATTTCTCAGCAGTTTTGGAATACTATAAATGGAACTGAAGAGAAAAAGCTAATGTAAAAAGTTGAGATGCTAAGCAAATTCTAGAAAGTCACAATGACAAATTATACTTCTTTTCCTCTGACTTTTCCCCCCGTTTAGAGTGAATGAATAGCATAGGTGATATCCTTTAGGGAAATAAAATCATATTAATTTACATCATTAAAATACTACTGGGAACCCAACAAACCAAGAAAATAACCTCCTAGCATAATAATTCCATAAGGAGGCCAACTGTTTTCAATGTACAAATAGGATATCAGACCATGTTGGTGCCCTTCTTTTGTGTATTAGAGATTTTTTTCTGATTATCAATGTTAAAAATTGGATATAGAATCTAAGATAAATCTCATGTATTTATAATTCAAATGGGCATGACGGTAGGGTAGGTAGAAGGAAATATGAGTAGAAAGCTAACCTGTCAGATGAGGAAGGTAACAAGCTGTGATTATGGTAGTCAGGTCTGTTCTGTTGCCTGTGACAAAAAAACAACCTGAAACCTCTTTGGTTAACTGAAGGATATACTGGCTTATGTACTAAGAATTATAGAAGCATAAATGGAAATGACTAGAAGCAGAACCCTCATGTCACTAGGGCTTTTTTTCCTCTTCCTCCCAATTCTGGTCTTTCTGTGTATTACCTTAATCCGCTCCTACCACTGACCACTTTCAACCTATGATTGTGGATGGACCACTGGAGGCTCTAGGGACAGCTTTTTGCATCTTCGTTACCGGAGGAGAAGAGGCTTTTACCCTCAGCAATGCTTGGGAAAAGTTCAGGGGAAGAACTCTAGATGGGTGGAAATATGTCATACATTTCTTAGTCCAATTTCTGCAGCACAGGGTTGGAGTAGAGATACTACGTTTATACAAACTGGGCCATGTGTTCATCTCTAGGGTGTGGGTAATACAAAGTATCATAATTGAAGCACCATTAGAACCAATGATGAATGTATGAGTGAAGTAATTCCCCTTAGAAAGGGAGGCTAGCCTAGACCTGAATGTTGGAGAATTACTGTGAGCCTGGAAGCCATGTCAATCCATATTTACTGTAATTTCTAAATGGGTTGTAGTGAACTCACTCTGAACAAAGATAATCTAACTTAGTGGTAAGACATCATCATTTTGGGACTCTAGGAAGCACAGATAAGTAGCTATTTAGGGAGTGGATTCATAGCACTTGGTGACTATCTGTTTAGACTACTTGGCCAGCTGGAAGCTGGGGGCATGGGTCAGCATACTGTATACTCCCTTAATATATATATGTATAATGATGAAAAGTGCCAGATAGGAAAAATATATGAGATATAGGAAATCTATCAACTCGATTTTAGTGATAAAGTTAACAGAGATAAGAAAAATAAATACAAGCATATACAGTATCTCATGAAATGATAGTAACATGCCTTTAGCACCCAATGGGAAGGAATTAAAATATAAAAATAACAAAAATATGGGAAAATTGGAAAGCTCTACTCAACAGTAAAGGAAGTTAGCTACAGCCTGTGTGGGGTACCAGATTCAAATTGGATAGGAGAATTAAGCAGTGGTGTGTCTTGAATCCAGGAGAGACCAATTAATTCTAAGGTCCTCAACATGTCAGTCTTTTCACTGAGAAAAGTCACAACTTTGAGTGTTTTGCCTTTGTCCAAATATTCAGTCAATGTGTAAATTTAGTGGCAGAGATGTTGGAATTATTTAATAAGGATCCCAAAGCAGCCATGATGAAATTGCATCAAGAAGCAATTTAAAAATGCTTAAAACAAATTTAAAAATACTAATCCTGAGGAAATAAGTAGAAGAAATGAAGAATAAGCACAGGGAGAGTTTAGAACTGAAAAGTATAAAGACCAAAATAAAAAGTTCGGTTGGTCATGTCAACAGCAAATGGAGAGGATAGAAGAAAGAATCAGCAAATTCTGAGACAGAAAAATGGAGGGACTTCCCTGGTGGCACAGTGGTTAAGAATCCACCTGCCAATGCAGGGGACACGGGTTCGAGCCCTGGTCCGGGAAGATCCCACATGCCTCAGAGCAACTAAGCTCGTGTGCCACAACTGCTGAGCCTGCACTCTTGAGCCTGGGAACCAGAACTACTGAGCCCATGTGCCACAACTACTGAAGCCCGTGTGCCTAGAGGCCGTGCTCCGTAACAAGAGAAGCCACTGCAATGAGAAGCCCATGCACCGCAACAAAGAGTAGCCCCCATTCGCCACAACTAGAGAAAGCCCACGCGCAGCAACGAAGACCCAACTCAGCCAAAAATAAATAAATAAAATTTAAAAAAAAGAAAAGTAGAAATTTACTCAATCTGAAAAACAGAGCAGAAGTAGATGAAAAAATAAATGAAGATATTCAGAGACCTGACGGGCTATAACAACAGAACTTACGTTCACGTCATGAGAGTCCCCAAAAAGGAGGATAAAGACTGCAGGGCTAAAAATGTGATCAAAGAAAATAGTGGTTGAAACCTTTCCAAATGTGTGAAAGGGGAAAAAAAAAAAACAAACACTTACAAATTTAAGAAGCTGAGCAAAACCCAAACAGAATAAATTTAAACAAATCCATACCAAGACAAATTATAATTAAATTTCTGAAAACTAAAGACAAGGAATAATTTATAAAGCAGACAGAAAAATAATGATGCCTTACATATAGTGGGAAAAAATTCAAAAGACATTGAATTTCTCATCTGCTACAATGAGGTTAGAATGAAGTGGTACCAAATGTTTCAGGTGCTGAAAGAAAAGAACTGCCAATACAGAGTTTTATAGCCAGAGAACATTTCCTTCAACAATGAAGGGGAAATCAAAATCTATTTCCAATGAAGGAAAATGAATAGAATTTGTTTCTAGTAGACCTACCCTAATAAAGGGCTAATAGAAGTTTATAAACAAATAGGAAACTATAAAAGAAAGAACCTTGGAACATCAGGAAGGAAGGGCATGTTAGGCCAAAATATGGGTAAATGCAGTATATGAGTCTTCTCATGTTGAGTGTTTTAAGTCGTGTTTGACAACTGAAGAAAAGTTATAACACTGACTGGTGTGGTTTTAGCTGTATCTAAATACAGCTAAAATATTTAAGACAATCTGTCTAAATATTTAAGACAATCATTCCTCTACTCCAAATAGAGGAGAGTAAATGGATTTAAAGGGAGATAAGTTTTGTACATTAGGTCTAACTAGTAAAATGATAACAGTTATAGCCTGTGGTAAGTTATGTATTTGTAGTATAATACTTAAAGTAATTACTTAAAATGGTATAAAAAGAAATATACTCAGAAACACTTGAGATATATCAAAATGGAATTTTAAAAATAGATTCAAATAAACCATGGTAGGATAGGAAAAAGAAAACAGAGAAACAAAAGCATAGTGAAAAAACAGAAAATAAAAAATAACTTGGCGTATTTGAACCAACTGTATGCTGTCTCTAAGAAATTCACTTCCAGTGTAACTTTTTAAAAGTAAAAGGATAGACCTAAATATATCATAAAAAAACAAAACAGAGAAAATCAACATGGCAGGGTTGGTACTCTGAAAAAAAATATTGGAAATGAAACAAGTGATGTACTACAGAACCTACAGATTTCAAAAAGTTAATAAGGGAATACTATGAAAAATTCTATACCATGCATTTGACAAGGTAGTTGAAATGGCCTGTTTCCTCAAAAACAGAAACTACCACAATTCACCTGATATGAAATAGATAGTTTGAATACCTCTATAACTATTTAGGAAATTAACAAATAGAACTCAACAATGTAAAAAAAGAATTTTATACCATGACAAAGTGGGATTTATTCCACGGATGCAAGGATGGTTCAGTATTAAGGAACAATCAATGTAATCTACCTTGTTAACCAGCTAAAGAAGAAAAATTACATAATCATATCAATTTATTCAGAAAAACATTTACAAAATTCAGCACTCATTCATGATAAAAACTATCAGTACACTGAATGTAGAGGTGGACTTCCTCGTCTTGATAAAGAAATATGACTGCATTTAGAGATGGAGGCATGTCAGCATCTTGCCACCCCCACTGCTCTTAAAATAAACTTGGAATTGCCTAATGTGACTGACTAGGCCTGGCATGAGCAGGTCTGTCTCACTAGCCTCCTCATGGGCTGCTCTTATCTTCTCCAGACAGGCTGACTGACCACGGTCTTTTATTCCTTCTAATAGAACATTCTCTTTTCCTCAAGGCTAATGGCAAAATTATAGAGGTAATTAAATTAAATGAAGTCATTAGGATAGGCCTTAAAGCAATATGACTGATATTCTTGTAAGAAGAGGAAATTGGGACGCAGATGCACACAGAGTGAAGACCATGTGAAGACACAGAAAGAAGATGGCCATGTGCAAGGCAAAGAGAGATGCCTCAGAAGAAACCAGCTCTATTGACACTTTGATCTTGTACTGCTAGATTCCAGGGCTGTGAGAAAATGAATTTCTAGGTTAGGCCACACAGTCTGCAGTGTGTTGCTATGACAGCCCTAGCAAACTAATATAATACTCAAAACTTAATAGTAAGCAAGTACTATAATTAAATTGTTTAATTTAATTTAATTATAACGTGGGCAACATAGATAAATAGACTTTTCACTAAAGAAAATATACAGATTGCAATTAAGCATGTAAAAAGATGTTCAACATCATAAGCCATTAAGGAAATGCTAATTAAAACACCAATGATATTTTGCTACACATGTATCAGAATGGCTAAAATAAAAAATACTGACAGTGCCAAATGCTGACATGGGTGCAGAACAACTCGGTCACTCGTACATTGCTGTTGGGAATGTAAAATAATTTGGCCATTGTGGGAAATTTTTTTCACTTTCTTAATAAACTAAATGTGTAACTACCATAAAACCCAGTAATTCATTGCTGAGCATTTATTCCAGAGAAATGAAGAATTATGTTCACATAATAGCCCAAAATTAGCCACAACCCAATTGTTCTTCAATCTATGCTTGTTAGAACAGTGTTACATTCATACAATGAAATACTCTTCAACAGTAAAAACAAACTATTGATACATGCAACCTGAATGAATTCCCAGGGAATTTTGAAGAGAGGGGGGAAAAAAGCCTATCTCAAAATGTTACACACTATGATTCCATTGTATAATATTCTTGAGATGACAAAATTATAGAGATGGAAGAGATATCAGTGGTTCCAGTAGTTGGGGAAGGTGTGAGAGAAGTGAGTGTGGTTATAAAGGGGATCCTTGTGGTGATTAAAATGTCCTGTCTTGATGTATCAATGTCAGTGTCCTGGTTGAGATAGTCTATTACTGTTTGGAAGACGTAAACATTGAGAAAAACTTCCTTTTCTGTCTTATGGGCCTTTTTCTATTTTATTTCAAGACACTTGCAGATTTATGATTAAGGCATTCTCTCTCTTGCAGCAGTATTTTTGAAAAGTCTCTCCTTATCTAAGTGCCTATTTGCTTTTATTTGATAGCCATTTTGACAGTTGAATACTCTCAATTTCAGAAAGACAGAAGAAACAGCTGAGATAATAGCCTGACGTTACATTTAATTGGGAAAATTTGATAGGGAAATTATTTGACCAGTCTCTACCTCTTGTTTACTTAAAATAATCATCTGGCCCCAAGTATGTAAAATTATCATCTGGTTCCAATTAAAATAATCAAATTATGGAGGGCCAAAAGAGGGGAACCATTTCAAATTTTGTCAGGTTCTGACAAAATATCAAACTGGAGACAGAACCATAAGCCAAGTTTTATATACTGCAATTTAGTGGGCACATCCTCAAACCCACTGCACACTCACTCTTGATCTCAGCTGCTATTCCAAATTAATTTCCAAATATTTTCTTTGCTTTGGTCAGGATTGTCTGAGAGTCAAAATAGGTTTCACCTATAGGGAAAAAGCTTCAATGCCTATATTTGAGCCAGCTGGGAAATTAAGAAACACAACCAAAAGATGCTAAATTTTAGTAAGAAAGCAATTTATGAAAATGTAGACACTGGTCATTTCATATATACATGATATTAAATCAATCTATAACAGCAGATTTATTATAAAAAGCATGCCAATTTGTCATCTCCAGGGGCACTGCAGTTTTGAAATCATGTGAAATGTCTTCAAGCCACTGAAAGTAGGTGAAAATTCAGGCAGACTATAGGGAGTCTCTGTCTATGTTTCCTGTTTTGTGGTTTCTTCTGGCAGTTTCAAGGGTGCCATTTGAAGGAAACTGTGTTTACTGAACAGAGATCAGTTTCCATTTTGGCCATGTTAAATTTCAAGGAACCCAGCAAGGTTTATATTCTGTTCAACAAGGTGATCTGATTCAGGTCAACATTTTTAACATCCAAACCAGAGTAGCTTGCTCTCTAAATTCCTCTGCACTTTTACTAAGTCCTTCCTCCAACGTTTTTTTCCCCTACATTTCTTACTCTCCTCATCAGGCAAAAATAAAGTGTCTTTATTGCATGCAGGCCTCCAAAGTGCAGATCGCCAAAAAGCTCATATCATAATATACTGTAATTGCTTGTTTTCCCCAACAGCTCATCCCCATCAAAGACCCAACAGCTCTGTGGTCCTGGGTATTTTGTAGGTAAATTAACATTTGTTGAATGAATGACTGGGGAGGGAGTGTAGGGAAATAGGAGGTGCATTCTGGAATCTGAAGGCTGAAACTCTTTCTGTATACTTAATACTCTACCACTTAGCCCTAATTCGTGTAGGGTCTGTGGCATCTCACTTCTGGTCTGTTGGTTGAATTAGTTATTTATTTTATTCAATTTGTATTTTTTAATTTTTAGGTATTCTGAAATTAATCCATGAATACTTTGTCCTATAAAAGTTGGTGAATAATAATAATTGATGTCAATGAATAAATAATAATGATATTAATAATTGATCTCTAAACCTAAAGCATGCTTTTGATACCCCTCTCCCCCATCAAAATCTTTTTATCCTTTCTCTGGAAGTTTGGAAGTAATAGTAACACTATTATTTGTTTCATATGCATACTTCTAGAGGGTTTAAAAAATATATTTATTTTGGGGACATGAGAGAAAAAAGAGAAGGAAACACAAGAATGTATAGCAGATATAATCTTATACATGGTAATACTTTGAGTCTTTTTGCTTTTATTATTTCACTTAGAATGCTAGTATTTCATATATTTTGCTGCACTTTGCTATTTTTATTCAACAGTATTTTGGGAATTTTCTGTTTCATGCCTCCATTATTTCCATGATACCTGGTTTTTCCCACAACTTGTCTCTCATTGATGGATTCTTGTAATCTCTCTCTCTCTAGATATAGCTCCCGTCTCAGACTTGACTCAGGGCCACAACCTTAGTCCCCAGTGACCTTGATTTACTTCCTGTCTACATTACCCATCCAGTAGACTTTCCATGCCTTCCTCAATAATACAAAATGTTTTTGCAGGGTATATGTTGTACCTTCTTCTTTGGTATTATAAATATATAATAAGAAAGTGAATGCCCTTCTAAAGAAATAAATGTCAAGACCTTTAGAGTATTCATGCACTAAAACAACTGCTGAGTTATAATGTCTATACCATTTTTCTCCCTTTGATTAAATCCAACTGAAAATTCCCATGAAATCTTAAGTAACTTTATAAAATAGATGAGATTTTCAAAGAAACTAGTTTTCATATGTACAGTATTCACTTGGGTGCTGAGAAAATGTCATAACAAGAATGGAGAGGTTTTTTTAGCTTAAATTGACAGTTTTGCCTTTCTACAGGCAGATCTTAAGATTGATTTTTTTCTTTTTAGTTTGATTATGTTTTTAATTAAAAAGGCTAAAAAATTATGGTATTTTGCTATCCCAAATATTGTGAATAAAACTTATATCAAACATTCTTTGAGATATAATAACACTGATCAATTATTTAAAAGGGAGTTATTAATTTCAAAGGTCAGAACATTACAGTAATCCTGGCATTTCTAGACTATATCAGAAAAATAAAACTTGAAAAATAGGATCCAGTGGAATAAATTTTCAAATAATCAGCCTCTCTGAAGATAGATTAATATAAATCAATTTATTAATATAAAATTAGAAGGATATAGAAAAATTTTTATGCTACAGGAAATTAAACCAAAGTGGCTAACCTTTCACTGTCCAATTGAAGTTCTGAACAATTGCTATTCAAAATTGCTTATTTATTTTTATTAAATATTTTACCCTTGTCTACTTTTGAAATCTGTTTTTTAAGAGAGAATGGTAAATACTGAAGTATTATGATATGACAGTGGATTGTGCAAAATCTGCCATAGACTAGTACTTGCATGAAAAGACTTCTTAGAGAATCTTTTTCTACCCACAAAATGTCCTCTGCAAATGTTCCATGAAATCTAATGAGCATGATGCCTTAAAGCATAGTCTTAAGAGGACTGCTGTGGGAGCTACATTTCCCTGGACAGAGAAGCAGGGGTTATTGTGCATTTATACATATGATTATAGATCAGATTAATTTTAGCTGTTCCTTTGGAAAGTAGACTTGGTCCTGAGAGAATGGAGTAAAATATTGGCAAGTTTTATTGGCAGGAAGGTCAGGAGGAGTTTGGCATGGTACTTGGCTCCTGGAGGACTGGCTCAGGATGATTCCTCCATGGGACGGAGGACACAGAATACCTGGTAGTGGACTTGAACATGTGTGTGTGTGCATGTGCGTGTGCGCGCGCGCGCGTGTGTGTGTGTGTGTGTGTGTGTGTGTGTATAAATGTTGGGGCACCAAGAGAGCATGGCAACATGAGGAGAGATGAAGATCCATTTCATTATGGCACAGTTTGTCCTTGGATTGACACTGGAATTCACTAAATAATTTCAAAGGAAAATGAGATACTTACTTCAAGCTAGTGCTTAGACACAGCAATGAGAGTAGAGGTAGGAGAATGGCATAAATGGATTCAAAACTATTGTCTAAGATATGGGGTGAAAAAGGATATCACAGGGACCCAAAATGCATTTTTTAAATTGAGGCATTTAACTAAATGCTTGAATTTAGGCATTTGTGTTTAAAATTTTCCATAGGGACACAAAATAGCTAGAATAGTAATATTTGATTTTTTGGGAATAAAAGTCATTATAATCGTTGGTAGATTTTGTTATATGTTTTCCTACTTCTGCAAAATCAATGCCAGGTGACAAACATTTGTGGCAACCTATTTGCAAAAAATTCATTGCTAGAATTGCACAAATATGTCAAAGCTTAAAATGATTTTTAATAAAACCATTCTATTAACATGTAGAAAATAAAATTAGGTTAATAAAAGAGTATTATGTTTTAATTTAAACTTTTAATTTTCTTTAAATCACTTTAACTTGTGAGCTCAAACTTGTAATTTTTAACTGTTTCAAAAATCTAGAGATTCTGGGGCTTCCCTGGTGGCGCAGTGGTTGCGCGTCCGCCTGCCGATGCAGGGGAACCGGGTTCGCGTCCCGGTCTGGGAGGATCCCACATGCCGCG
>NC_041214.2:69703292-69705433 GCF_002837175.3 Physeter macrocephalus | reverse complement strand
AAAAAAAAAAAAAAAAAAAAATCTAGAGATTTTAAGCACCATGCAGGTGGTGGCTTTTCTTTTTAAATAATTTTTAGAATTCCTTTATTATTATATAACACATATATGTAAAAGTTTACATACCAAACTCTCTATAACTGGTAGTTTTCACAAACTGCATCTACCTGTGTAACTAAAGCCCAGATAAAGAAATAGAACAGTACTGTCACCCCAGAACCACGTTTTCCTGCACCCTACATGCCGTTTCCAGTCACTTTCTGACTTGCCCAAACATAATCACCACCTTGACTTCTAACAGCATAGATTAGTATTGCCTATTTTTATGTTATGTATAAACAAAATTATACAATGTATTCTGTTGTGCCTGGCCTCTTTATCTCAGTATCATGTGCGTGAAATACATTATTTTTGTTGCTTTTAGTTAGAGATCATTCACTCTCATTACTTTACAATATTGTATTGTGTAAATATACAGTCTATTTTATCCATTCTACTACTGATTGGTATTTGGGTAGATTCAAGTTCAGGCCTAGTTTAATCTGTGCTGTTATAAACATTCTAGTATTAGTCTTTAAGAAAACATATGTATGCAATTCTGTTATATACCTGTAAGTAGGATTGTTATTCTTTATTTTTGTTTGTTTTTTTAAACAAGCTCTGGACAGTTTTACTAAAGAAAACTTGTGCATGATTTACTTTTCACCAGTCTATTCTGGCATGCTTCTAATGATATCAGAATCACCTGGATCAATGATAGCCAATGAACATTATTCCTATGTTTAGCAGGTACCTCCAAATATTTCTCTAAAGATATTGTACCAATTAATATATGCTGTCAATATATGAGAATTGTGGTTGTTCCAAAGCTTTCTAAGACAAATTTGGAATTTTTTCTCCTTTTCATTTTAGCCATTTTGGCATGTACTTCGTGGTTGCTAAGGTTTGAATTTGCATTTGCATGATGACTGATAAAGATGAACACCTTTTCATATGTTTACTGGCCATTTGCATATCCCCTTTTGTGAAGTGTCTGTATGAGTATTTGCCATTTCTCATTTGCACCTTGTGTATATTTTTCTTTGTATATTCTGGATAAAAGTCTTTTGTATAGACAAATATTTTCTCCCACTTTGTGGCTTACTTTTCTACACTTTCAGTGATCTCAGTTTCAAAGAAGTTCTTAATTTTAATAAACTTTATCATTTTTTTCTTTTATGATTAGGAGATCTTGTATCCTGTTTAAGAAAGTTTTGCCTACTGTTAATTATGAAGGTGTTCTCCTAAGATTTCTTATTAAAGATTTACTTTTTTTTTTTTTGGATAGGGTCATGTGAGTATGAGGATACTGTTTTCCAGGTAGCTATATGAGTGACCCAATACCTTTTACTGAAAACACCATGCTTTTTTCTTTTGTACTTCACTTTCCCCTTGCATTTTTGGGCACTGTTCTGTTCCCTGGAGAGTTTCTCTATTCACACACAAACAGCACAGTCTTTAATTTTACAATGGATCTTGATTTCAGATAGTCCTTTAGCTTTATTCTTTTTCTTAAAGATTTTTCAACCATTCTTGACCTTTGCATACACTCATAAATTTTTAAACTGGCTAGTGAATTTCTGCAAAAAGCAGTAATGGAAATTTTTAAAATTTAAATCGCACTGTGTGGGCTTCCCTGGTGGCGCAGTGGTTGCGCGTCTGCCTGCCGATGCAGGGGAACCGGGTTCGCGCCCCGGTCTGGGAAGATCCCACGTGCCGCGGAGCGGCTGGGCCCGTGAGCCATGGCCAATGAGCCTGCGCGTCCGGAGCCTGTGCTCCGCAACGGGAGACACACACACACACACACACACACACACACACACACACACACACACAAATAAATAAATCGCACTGTGTATACAGATTAAAAGAAATTGATATCTTTAAGTTATTGAGTTTCATAAATTATGAACCTGTTTTATCTTTTCATTTAGTTTTTTAATCTTAACCTTGTTCAGTTGCTCATTTTTAGTAGCTTTATTTCTGAGCATTTGCTTTTAAAAATATAATTGTAAAATATATATATACATATATATATATATATATATATATATATTTTTTTTTTTTTTTTTTTTCCGGTATGTGGGCCTCTCACTGTTGTGGCC
>NC_041214.2:69679427-69703197 GCF_002837175.3 Physeter macrocephalus | reverse complement strand
GCACAGGCTCCGGACGCGCAGGCCCAGCGGCCATGGCCCACGGGCCCAGCTGCTCCACGGCACGCGGGATCCTCCCGGACCGGTGCACGAACCCGCGTCCCCTGCATCGGCAGGCGGACTCTCAACCACTGCGCCACCAGGGAAGCCCTAAAATATATTTTTTAAATTTACAATTTCTCTTTGTTACTGGTATATAAAATTAGTATTTTTAAATATATTGTCTTTATATCCAACTACCTTGATAAATTCATTTATTTATTTCAATCATTTTGGACTTTTAAAATCACGTTTTCTGTAACAATTCTATGACCTCTTTGCCCCTTGCCTCACTGAACAGTACAGTACAGTCTTTAATAGAAGTTGTGATGGTGGGTATCCTTTTCTTGGTTCTGTTGATGAATAATTAGTCGATCTAAGAAAGAATTGGAAAATTTTATTCAAGCCAAAATGAGGATTATAACCTAGGAAGAGCATCTCAGAAAGCTCTGAGAACTGTTATGCCTGGTAGAAGTCAAGACACAGTTTATATGAGTTTTTGAGACAGAGAGCTGTACCTTAAATGGCGTATTATTGACAGTTTACATAGTCCAGATTTAAGCACCATTGTGGTGGGTCATGTGACCCTTTACAAGCTCAAGAAGGAATGTTATCTTTTAAGGAATTGTCTTGTTGATGCTAGGAGAATGTTGTTGTTTATGGTTGAGCAGGTATTTCTGCCTATGGGGGAGATTTGGTCAATGCATAATGCAGATACACAGCATACAGTGGGAGTATAGGGGAAACCAAAGGGCAGAGAAGAATTTTTTATGTTTAAATTTTTCTTGTCTTGCCATAAATATGAATTTTATTTCACAGTTCTAATCTCCAGAGAAATTATTCAACATTTTACCATTGAGTATGAGGTTTGCAGTTGGCTTTTTTTCCCCCTAATAGATATTCTTTATCAGATTGAGAGAGTTTTTTTCTACTCCTAGTTCCCTAAGATGATTTTTTAAAGCCATGAATTTGTTACCGAATGCAAGTTTGTGTGCCTGACATGTAGTGAGACACAGAGTTTGGAGGAGAGAAAGGTTTATTGCATGGCCAAGCAAGGAGGATGGGTGGCTTGTGCTCAAAAACCCCAAACTCCCTGATGGTTTTCTGGGAGAAGTTTTTAATAGGCAAAATTTGGGGTGAGGGCTGCAGGGTCTTTGACTTTCTTCTGAATGGTTGGTGGTGAGGTAACAGGGCAGTGCTCCAGAAATCATGTGCTTAGACTGAAATTACCATCTTCCACCTGGATGAGGGCCTTAGTTCCTATATAAGAACTCAAAGATATATTGTTATGTATGTTCCTTGAGGAGGAACCAGGACCATGATTTATTGCTACACTATTGCTTCTTGACTGTTCCTCCCTTGTTTCTGTGTTCCCTGACTTCCCTGATTAGCAACTGTTTGAATCTGCTCTTTGGAATTCAGGGAAGGTCTAGGAGGCTGAATGAAGCCTATTTCCTACAAACAAGTAAGGGACACAGAAAGGATTTGTACCCAGGAAGGTCCCACAGGGTCCTGCTTGGTTTCAAATGGGTATTGAATTTTGTCAGTTTTTTGTCTAATAGGATGATCTTTGATTTTTCTCATAATTGTGCTAATGTAGTGAAATACATTAATTATTTGAAAATGTTAAAATAATATTTTATGCCTGTAATAAACCCAACTTGGTTAAAATGTTATCCTTTTCATGTGTCACTAGTTTCAGTTTGCTAATATATTGTAAACAATTTTTGCATCTATGTTTATGAGAATTATTGGTCTATAATTTACCTTTCCTGATATCATTGTCAGGTTCTTAAAAATGTTAGGAATTTCTTTCTATTTTTTTCTACTCTCTGGAAGAGTTTGCGTAATACTTATGATATTTATTTCTTTTTTTAAAAAAAATAAATTTATTTATTTATTTGTTTTTTGGCTGCGTTGGGTCTTCGTTGCTGCGCGCAGGCTTTCTCTAGCTGCGCTGAGCGGGAGCTACTCCTCGTTCCAGTGCACAGGCCTCTCACCGCAGTGGCCTCCCCTGTTGCGGAGCATGGGCTCTAGGTGCGCGGGCTTCAGTAGTTGTGGCACACGGGCTTAGTTGCTCTGCGGCATGTGGGATCTTCCCGGACCAGGGCTCGAACCCATGTCCCCTGCACTGGCAGGTGGATTCCTAACCACTGCACCACCAGGGAAGCCCTTGATATTTATTTCTTATCTAAGTAAATTAAGTTAAAGGATTTAACATGAAGACCATGTCTGAGCATCAGGACCCCTGGTGTAAGTATACTGTTTGAATGGACAGTCTTCTACTTGGAGAATATAATGCTATGGGAGGAAGTGAGGCAGGAGATAGATGGGCTCCAGGTTAGACATTTACAACCAGACTCCTGTTTACACTTCCAGATAGAAATAAGAACAGAAACAGGGTAAATAGCTGGATTTTGCCTCTGGTGGATGCTTTAACATAACAGTAATGGCAGGGGCAGAGAGGAGCTGAGTCCCGGATAAAAGATAAAGAGACCACATAATTCTCATTCTTGAGGTCAAGGAGACTGCCCTGACTACACATGCGCAGAAAGCCTCCTTGGGGGTCAAAAAGGAGGGGGCGCCACCCTGTAATAGGTGATGCCAAGTCTCACATAGGCCTCTGGGCTGGAATCCATCTTGGAAAAATGTTGCCCACCCATGTTGGGGAGGGTCCTAGGGCAGGTCAGGTGAGGAAAAAGAAACAAGGTAATTGGCCAAAGGTAGACAAATAACAGGAAGAACTGCCATATATAAATGATTTAACTGCCTCTTTAATGTGTTCCTCCTCACTAGGGAAGATGCCCATACCCTTTCTCTCTGTTTGTGTATCTCTGCTTCGCTTCTGTCTTAACTAAACAAACTGTTTCTCTGTGTGCTCTCCCACATGTTGTGCTGTGTCTCTAATAATGAACTTTGTACCTGTTTTTACAGTTTTGTCTCCTTGAAATATTCTTGCTTTCAAATGGGGGCAAGAGCCAAGGAAACTTTGCTTCTAGCCTCTAGCCCTTGCTGGTCTAGTGGCTAGGATTCCTGGTTTTCAACCAGGCTACCCAGGTTCAATTGCTGGGCAGGGAACTAAGATCTCGCTTCAAGCCATCTCCTCAAGATCAGAAAGACAGAATGGAAGAGGAAATTGCTAAGAAGTTAGTGCTTCTGTTTGAAATTTAAGGCAATTCCTTTACAGTAAATAGTCATAGTGATGATTGCAAAATAATCTTTACAGGGTTCTACAGGAAGACTTTGGAAACTGTATCTTGGTTTCAGGAAAAAGGAAAAAAATGCTAACTGCAGTTTATATCTGCCAATTGCTATGCTTTGAAAATATTACTAAATGTTTGTAGATTTAAGCTCTCTGTCCTTTGGTTTTCTCATCTGAGAGCCAAGGAAACTTTGCTTCTAGCCTCTAGCCCTTGCTGGTCTAGTGGCTAGGATTCCTGGTTTTCAACCAGGCTACCCAGGTTCAATTGCTGGGCAGGGAACTAAGATCTCGCTTCAAGCCATCTCCTCAAGATCAGAAAGACAGAATGGAAGAGGAAATTGCTAATTGTTTGGAGATTTAAGCTCTCTGTCCTTTGGTTTTCTCATCTGAAAAATGTGGATAATATTAGTACCTTTCTCACAGTAATGCTGTGAGATTAAATGAATTAATACATGTAAATGTGTGTGTGCCTGGCATATACACTATGTCAATATATGGTATAAATCATTATTTTTTATTAGCTATTTTTATTAAGTCATGAATTCCTCAAGGGCAAAAATGTATGTTTTGTAATTTTTATTTCTATTAGTCTATTTAAATATTTTGTACCTAATCATTGCTAAATAATATGAAAATGAATAAATGAAATGTGTTTATGGGGGATTCTGCATTAAAAAAATAAGTTCTCATCAGTATTAACTACAGAAAAGAAATAAGCAAAAGACCAGTAAATTCTTTTCACATTTATAGACTATGCTGGCTCACATCAAATAAGAATTCTATCCTATTTTGTGATATAGTGTCCTTAAATCTTCTGATTCTCATTTTCCCCTTTAGAAACATGGGACAAGGGTTGTATCAATCAAGAAGGTTTATTATGAAAGATTAGATGTAGTAGATTTGAAATTAATATTTAAGCTTTCAAATACTATGCTATTGTGGCTCCTTTAATTTGCTTTTGTGAATCCCATGGTGTAAAAGGGAGAAATAAACCTCTGGGCCCGAAGATAGTAATTCACTGTAAATTATTTATGTCTTTAACTTTCTATTTGTGGTGTCAACAAATGGGCAAAATAACTTGGAACAATCAGAAATGCTTGTCTCTTAAGGACTTCTCTCTGGCTGGATGGTGGAGATGGCATAAATGTTTAGATTTCTTAAAAAAAAAAAAAAAGGCCATTTTTAAAGATTTTTTTTCTTGTTCCTTGTATGACCTTGGCATCCTCTATCCATAAATTGCACTGGTTTGTTTTAGGCAGAATTCAGTAATGGAGGAATGGAGGTTTAAATCTCTATTGCTCACAGGAGCAATTATGTTGCTATTGCAACACATAGTTTTTCAATAGTAAGCTCAAAGACCAAGGAAGAAAAGTTTCTCATCATAAAATAGTTTGTGTTATGTCATCACAAAAAGATTATTCATTGGAAAATAGATATTATCTTTAATAACAACAGGCGTTATCTATAAAATAATAGGGAGCTCTTAAACAGCTAGAGAGAGTAAGAATATATTTATGTTACCAAATATTAAATCAGAGAAAAACTATGCTTTACTGGACTTCAAATTCTATTTATCCAAACAAATTCTATAAAAATATGATATTCTGCCATTCAAGAACAGATTATTGTGTGACCTAGGAACAGGTAGCATTTTTCTCTGGGAACAATTTTTTTCTGCATAATAGTTGCATAAGTCTCAGCTATCCATGAGATAACTATTGTGTTTCCTCTTTGCCTTTTCATTTTATGAGCTATTCTGGCAGATAGAGCTGCATACTATGTTTTATTTCTTTAAGCAAATGTCCCCCCTTTCATTTCAAAACTTTCTGAAGAATGAACGAATTAAATCAGGTGGGCATTTCATTGAAATATGCTAATATTGACAGAATGGAAAAAATACGTCGCAATTTTCTCTGAGACATGTGCTCCTCTTAGTGACTGTAGGTGCTGCAGTTTGCTAAATGAAAATGAACACATAAACTCCATTCTGGTATTTACTGGATATTTAAAACCCAGAAATCCAGAAAATTGATTTCAGAATAAAAAGTGTCAATGAAAAATTAGTCAGTTGATCTAAGAAAGAAATGGAAAATTTTATTCAAGCCAAATTGAGGATCATAACCCGGGAACAGCCCCTCAGAAATCTCCAAGAACATTTCTACCCCTTAGAAGTCAAAACACAGTCATATCAGTTTTTTGAGATAGAGAGCTATACATTTGATGGTGTATTATTGACAGTTCACATAATTCAGATCTGCAAGTACAAAGTGATGGGTCATTGTGACCCCCTTACAAGATCAAGAAGAAATCCTATCTTTAAGGAGTTGTCTTGTTGGTGCTAGGAGAATGTTGCTCTTATGGTTGAGCAGGTATTTCTGCTGATGGGGGAGGTTTGGTCAATGCTTAATGCAGATACACAATGCACAGTAGAGGGGACAGAGGAGGCCAAACGGCAGAGAAAAATTTTTTATGTTTAAATTTTTCTTGTTTGCCATAAAATGTAAATTTATTTCACAGAAGTAAGCTAAAACTGTCTGCCTTGTATGTAAATTAAGTTTAAATATTTTTTCTTTTTGAAAGTCTTTAGCTTGTACTGTGTTTTTGGTACAGATAGAACTTTTAACACATGAGGAGTCATATGAAGTCTTGCTAAGTTATTAATTTTGAAAGAAAAATGCTGTATATATAAGTGGATAGCAACAGACCTGGTGATGAAAAAAACTCCATCAGAAACTCAGAAATTTAAAAAATGATAGTAGTGTAGTCAGAGACTTTGGATTCTAACAAATTCAAGTTTCTTTATTCTACTAGTTGTACTGTTATCTATTATGGCCACATTCTATTAGGCATGTCATTTTTGCTCATCAATTTTTCTCTATCTCAAATAGTTCCTAGTGCATAAGAGGTGCTCAGTACACAATTGTTGAATAAATTTTAAACACTCTTACTGGAGAAAAAGGAAATGGAAGTCCTTAAACCTATTTTCCTGCAAAGGAAAACAATATTCAGTGCAGCCAACTTATAACTTATTTGGTTCTCTAAGAGCATTGTACGTTTTCCCTTTTCTTTAAGAATCTTATTTGTGTAATTCACAATTGCATATTAGCTTTCAAACACATGACCAGCCATCTGTTTTCACATTTGAAATCTATCAAAACAAAATAGTCCATAAGATTATTGCTTTATTTTTTAATTAAACATTTATTTTAAATATATATTCACATGCAGCTGTAAAAAATAATACAAATAATTCCTATGCACTCTTTACCGAATTGTCTCCTATGGCAGCATCTTGTGAAATTATAGTACAGTATCACAACCAGGGTATTGGCACCCATACCATCCAGACACGGCACATTTCCATCACCAGAAAGCTCTTTCATGTTGCCCTTTATCACCATGCCCACTTCACTCTCACAATCACCCTGCTTTTGATCCCCCGGCAACCACTAATCTATTCTCCATTTCTATAAATTTGTCCTTTCAAGGAGTGTTTTATTAATGCAATCATATAGTATATAACCTGCTCTCTCTCTCTCTCTCCCTCTCTCTCTCTCTCTCTCTCTATATATATATATATATATTTTTTTTTTTTTTTTTTTTTTTTTTTCACTTAGCATGATTCCCTGTGAAACTGAGCAGGACCCTGTGGGGCTCTCCTGGATACAAAAGCATTTCCATGTCCCCTGTTTCTTGTTTGTAGAAAAAGAGGCTTCAGCCTCTTAGCCTTTCCCTGAGTTCTAAAGGGCAGGTTTAAGCAGTTACTAACTAGGGAGGGAATGATGAAACAAAGTAAGAGCAGTGAAGAAACAACAGTACAGCAATAAAGCATGGTCCTGGTTCCTCCTCAAGGGATATATACAATAATATATCTTTGAGTTCTTCTACAGAAACTAAGGCCCCCACCCAGGTGGAGGATGGTAATTTCAGGCTAAGCACATGATTCCTGGAGCACTTCCCTGTTACCTCACCACCAACCAATCAGAAGAAAGTCACATACCCTGCAGCCCTCACCCCAAATTTTGCCTTTAAAAACTCTTCCCCCCAAACCATCAGAAAGTTTGAGATTTTTGAGCATGAGCTGCCCATTCTCCTTGCTTGATCCTTGCAATAAACCTTTCTCTGCTCCAAACTCCAGTATTTCAGTTTGTTTGGCCTCACTGTGAGTCAGGCACGTTAACTTTGTGTTCAACAACACCTGGAGGTTTGCCAGGTTGTTGTTTGTATCAACAGTGTATTCCTTTTTATTGTTGAATAATTTTTCATAGTATGGATGTACCATAGTTCGTTTAACTAAACACCCATGGAAGGACATCTGGGTTGTTTCTAGTTTTGGACTATTACAAATAAAGCTTCTATAAAGTTCCTGTACAGGCTTTTTGTATCAACATTGGTTTTCATTTCTCTAGGATAAGTGCCTAGGAGTGCAATCGTTATATTGTATGGTGATGGCATGTATAGGTTTTTAAGTAATTGATGTTTTCCAGAGTGGCTGTACCAATTTACATTCCCAGCAGAAAGGTATGAGTGATCAAGTTGCTCTGCACCCATGTCAGCATTTGGCATTGTCAGTATTTTTTATTTTAGCCATTTGATAAGTGTGTAGTGATATCCCGTCTGGAATTTAATTAGCATTTCCCTAATGGCTAATTATGTTAAACATCTTTTTATGTGCTTACTTTCCATCTGTATATCCTCTTTTGTGAAATATCTATTCATGTATTTCTAATTGGACTTTTCTACATGGATTGTGTGTATTTTACTCTTGAGTTTTGAGAGTTTATCAAATATTCTAAATTTTAGTCCTTTGTGAGATATGTTCTTTGCAAATATTCTCCCCCATTCTATAAGTTTCTCTTTTCTTCCTCTTAACAGTCTTTCACAGAACAAAATTTAAAAATTTTGTTGAATTCTGATTTATCAATTTTTCCTTTTATGGATTGTGTTTTTGAAGTCAAGTCTAAGAACTCTTTGCCTAGCCCTAGCTCTCAAAGATTTTCTTCTATTTTTTTCTAAAAGTTTTATGTTTTTTATTTATGTTTGCCATGGATTTTGAGTTAATTTTTGTATAGTTTGAGACTTGGATTGAGTTTAATTTTGGGTGGCCATATGAATGTCCAATTGCTCTGGTAACATTTGTTGATAAAGCTATCTTTCCTCCTTTGAATTGCCATTGCACGCTCATCAAAAATTAGCTGGGTATATTTACGTGGGTCTACTTCTAGGTTTTCTGTTCTGTTGCATCGATTGATGAGTCTATCTCTCTATGAATACCATATGGTCTTGATTATTACAGCTATATAATAAGTCTTGAAATGGAGTAGACTGATTCCTGCCACTTTATTCTTCTTTTCCAAAATCATTATAGCTATTTTAGTTCCTTTACCTTTCCATATATATTTTATTTTATTTTTGTACATTTATTTATCTTTGCATTGGGTCTTTGTTGCTGTGCACAGGCTTTCTCTAGTTGCGGCAAGAGGGGGTGACTCTCTGTTGCAGTGCATGAGCTTCTCATTGTGGTGCCTTCTCTTGTTGCAGAGCATGGGCTCTAGGTGTGCGGGCTTCAGTAGTTGTGGTGCACGGGCTCAGCAGTTGTGGCTCGTGGGCTCTAGAGTGCAGGGTCAGTAGTTGTGGTGCACAGGCTTAGTTGCTCAGCAGCATGTGGGAATTTCCCGGACCAGGGCTCGAACCTGTGTCCCCTGCATTGGCAGGAGGATTCTTAACCACTCGCCACCAGGGAAGTCCCTCCATATATATTTTAGAAGACTCTTTTCTACACCTACAAATAATCTTGCTGGAATTTTGAAAGTAAATATGTTAAACCTGTATAGCAATTTAGTAAAAAATGATGTCTTAACTATGCTGAGTCTTCTAATTCATTAACATGATATATTTATCTATTTATTTAGCTTTTTTGATTTTTTTATTAGCATTTTGTAGTTATCAGTATACAAATCTTGTGCATGTTTTGTTAGACTTACACTTTAGTATTTCATTTCTTTTTTAGTGATTACAAATTTCATTGCATTTTTAATTTTGATTTTTATGTATGTTTCCACTGGGGGTATATAGAATACAATTGATTTTTTAAATGTTTATCTTATATCCTGCCACCTTGCTCAACTCACTTATTAGTGGTAGAATTTTTTGTAGATTCCTTAGGATATTTTACATCAACAATTATGCATCAGAAAATAAAGACATTTTAAATTCTTCCTTCCTCATGTGTAGGTCCTTATTTGCTTTATTACTTTACTTCAATGGCTTAAACTTCAGATTTTATTTTGGGTAAGAATGATGAGAGCAGAAATCCACGAATTGTTCCCAATCTTAGAGAGAAAGCATTGTTTTCCTGCATTAAATGTAATCTTAGCTTTCTTTTTTTTTTTTTTTTTTTGTAGATACTTTTTATTAAGTTGAGGAAGTTCTCCTCTATCACATGAGTAGGTATTGAATTTTGTCAGTTGATTTTTCTTCATAGCTTTGTAAGGTTATGTGATTTTTCTTCTCCAGTTTATTAATTTGGCAGATTACATTGATTGAATTTTGAATATTGAAACAGCTTTGCATCCTTGGAGTAAACTCCACTTGGTCGTAGTGTATAATTCTTTCTATACATTGCCGAATTCTACTTGCTAATACTTTGCTTATAAATTTTTCATCTATACTTATGAGAGGTGTTGGAGATCCCTCATTTCTGTTTTTCTGAAAGTGATTATGTAGAATTAGTGATAATTCTTTAAGTGTTTGGTAGAATTCTCCATTGAAAACTCCTGAGCATGCAGATTGATTTTTCTGGGAGTTTTTGAATTATGAATTCAATTTCCTTTTGTTAAAGGATTAAATTATTTCATATTGGGTATGTTGCAGTAGTTCGTGTTTTAAGGAATTGGTCCATTTCACCTAAATTACAAAATTTATTTGTGTAGAGTTGTTCATAGAATTCTGTTATCTTTTTTCTTTTATTATCTTTTTTTATATTGACAGAGTATATAGTGATCTTGTTTTATTTCTGGAATTGGTAGTTTATATCATCTCTCTTTCTCTTAGTTTGCTTGAAGTTTGGCAATTGTTGATTTGTTCAAAGTACACTAATTTTCATTGCTTTTCTTTTTGTTGTTGTTTTCAATTTTTTTTAAAATTTCTGCTATTATTTCCTTCCTTCTGCTTGCTTTAGGTTTATTTTGGTTTTCTTTTTCTAGATTCTGCAAGTGGAAGTTTAGATTATTGATTTGAGACTTTTCCTTTTTTCTCATGTATGCATTGTGCTATGATTTTTTCTCTCAGTACTGCTTTAGCTGTGCTTAATCTTTGAAACTGATATTATATTTTCAAATTATGTTATATTTTCATACTACTTCAGTTCAATTAGTATTTCAATTTATGTGTTGAAATTTATTTTTTTTTTCTTTTGACCAAGCCACATGGCATGTGGGACCCTAGTTCCACAACCAGAGATCAAACCCGCGCCCCCTTCAGTGGAAGTACAGAGTCTTAACCACTGGACTGCCAGGGAAGTCCCTGAGATTTATTTATTTATTTATTTGCAGTACGTGGGCCTCTCACTATTGTGGCCTCTCCCATTGTGGAGCACAGGCTCCGGACGCACAGGCTCAGCAGCCATGGCTCACGGGCCTAGCTGCTCCGCGGCATATGGGATCCTCCCGGACCGGGGCACGAACCCATGTCCCCTGCATTGGCAGGTGGACTCTCAACCACTGCGCCACCAGGGAAGCCCGAGATTTATTTTTTGAACTATGAATTTTTAGAAATATGTTGTCTAGTTTCTAAGTTTTTAGAAATTTTTATGTTCTGTTTCTGTTAGTAATCTATCTTTTGACTCCAATGTGGTTGAGGGACACACTGTGTATGATTTCAGTTCTTTTAAGCTTTTCAAGGTCTGTTTTATGGCCAGGGATTTAGTTTATTTTGGTATATGTTCTGTGGACACTTGAATAAAACGTGTGTTCTACACTGGTTATGTGGACTGCTCTATGAGGGTTAATTAGATACTGTTGCTTGATAGTGTTTTTAAGGTGTTTTATACCCTTGCTGCTTTTATGTTTAGTTGTTCCATTAATTTTAGGAGAGGAGTGTTAAAGTCTCTAGTAATAATTGTGCATTTGCCTATTTCTCCTTTTAGTTCTGTACATTGCTTCATATTTTTGCACATCTCTTGTTCAATGCACCCACATTTAGGATTGTTGTGTCTTCTTGGTGGATTGACCATTTAATCATTATGTAATGTCCTTCTCTATCTCTAGCAGTTTCCTTTGTTCTGAAGTTTACCTTATCAGACATTAATATAGTCATCCCTTCTATTTTTGATTTGTTATCTATTTCCATCCTTTACTTTTAACCTGCCTAAATTGTTATATTTGAAGTGAGTTTCCAATAGACAACAGATAGCTCCTACATGCTTATTAATCCACTCTGCCAATTTCTGTGTTTTATTTGGTGTATTAAGACAATTTACATTTAATGTAATTATTGATATATTGAGCCTATAGTTTATCATACTATTTTTGTTTGTTTTCTGTTTGTTTACTATTTTTTGTTTGTTTTCTTTTTCCTATCCTCCTGTGGCTTAGTTGAACAATTTTTTAGAATTCCATTTTTATCTTTAGTGTTTTTGAGGGTATCTCTGTTTATAGTTTTTTCAGTGGTTGATATAGGTTTCACAATATATTTATACATAACTTTATCAAAGCCTACTTGATATAATTTTACCAAATGGAGCAAAGTATAGAAACCTTATCTCCCTTTATATCTTTTTACTTTCTGTATTTAGAATATAATTTCCTACATCTAGAATCACATCAGTGTTATAATTTTTGCTTTGATTATCAAATACTATTTAGAACACTCAAGGTGAAAAGGATCATCTATTGCATCTACTCACAGTTTTGCTTTACATGTCCTTTCTTCCTTCCTATGTTCTAAGGCTCCTTCTTTTATAGTTTCCTTTCTGTTTATAGAACTTCCTTTAGCCATTTATTAGGGTAGATATACTGGCAACACATTCTATTAGTGTTCCTTCAGTTCAAAGTGTCTTGGTTTCCCCTTCATTCCTGAAGGATATTTTCATTGGATATAGGATGCTGGGTTGACAGTTCTTTTCTTTGAGCACTTAAAACATTCTATACCACTTTCTTCTGAGCTCAGTAGTTTACAGTGCGAAATCTGCTATAATTTGAATTGTTGTTTTCCCCTATAGGTATGGTGACATTTCTCTCTCAGTGTTTTCAAGATTTTTTTTTCATTTTTAGTTTTCAAAAGTTTGACTATTATGTGTATTGGTATACATTTCTTTGAAAGCTGAGTTTTGATAGAGTTTTTTTCTGTTTATATCTGTTGGCATTATGGAGTTACCAGTTTTTTCAGCTCTAAATCTGGGATGTAGGAGACAAAAAGAAAACCTATAGAAAATTTGTTTCTTGGGTCCCATGGTCCTTAACTGGCCTGCTTTCTTCAACTCCTCTTTCAGGGTCTTCCATGTTTATTTTATATATAATAGCTATGGTTTTTAATTGTACATAGCAGGAGGAATAAAAAGAAGTACATCCACTACCCTATTTTTCTGGAAGTATGTTCATCTCTGCATAAGCATGAGAGTTGAATAAATTTATTCCACAAATTAAGAATGAATTTCTTCCATTAATGGACAGTTAGTCACTAGGACTCTAGCACTTAAGGATTGTTATATAAGATTTCAAGATATTTTTGATGGCAGGACAAAACACACTGATGCTTGGATAGATGAAAGGCAGAATACTTTGTTACTTACTACTACAAGCAAGAGAAAGCTGTCAGGCAGGGCCACACAGGGAGTTGTGACAGAGACAGAGTAACAGCAAACTTGAGCTATGGGGTCAACTTATGTGTGGCAAGTGAGGTGAGGTTAGCTAGGTTTTCTGGGTTCCTAACTTAAATTAGGGTGAGTTGGCTAATTTGAATAATTTCTTGGGCTGTAGGGCAAGGGGGCTGTCCTTACTTGTTTAATACTAAGTCTTAGCATGATTAAGGCAGGTATGTTCATAGTGGCCTGGAGTGTGAGGGCCCAATAAAGAAGTAACTGGGGTGTATACTCAGTCAGCTGTTCAAGATTAGCCAGGGCCTCCAACTTTAGCCAGACCTCAACACTGGGTCAAGACAGCATTTTTTTTTTTTTTTAACTGTATTACAAGGAATCATCTAGTTCAGTGGCAGGGAATGGTGTCCAGTGATTAGTTGTGGTTTCTTTTTGAAAATACCTTTGTGTATATAATAATATTCAGTAGAGATGACTATGTAACTACATTTAGGGCTTTTTTATTTTTCTACCTATTTATTTATTTATTGGTACTCACAGTTATTTGGCCTTTGTATAATAATACGTTTTCATATACTGGTGAAAAAACTGTTTAATTCCTTCCCCTGTCCCCAAGATTACCAGGATATAATTTTTGCAGTTTTAACAGAAAACTCAGTATAAGGAAAGCTTGTGATGAGGTCAAGTCTGCTTTGAAGGGCATTAGACAATGAAATTAAAAGTAAAATTAAAATATGTTATTACTTGAACATTTCCAGTTGTCACAATTCTCCTTGACGCTCGCTGAATAATGGTAGTTCTTCACTGAATAGCTTCCATCTGTGAAAACCTCTTGAAATGCTGTTTGAATATTGACAGGACTTGTTTGTTTTTCTTATTTTATATTGAGGACTTGGAAAATAAATGTAAATGAAAAGTTCTTCAAGTGTCACTCTTTTATCTGTGTGATTAAAAAGGCTATATTTTAGAAAAGATGGTTTGGTCATTTCAACTGTCATTATGCATAAATCTGTTGACCATAACTTAACTCCAAGAGATGATACACAGTTAATTGAGGAGCTGACCAGAGAAAATAGATTGACTACACAGCAGCCCATGTTATTGGTGGTTGCACATGTAGCTTTGATTATATCTATATAATTGCTGAATAACCTTGCATTTCAGGTGCTGATTGTTTCAACTGGCAAGCCCATAAAGATTTGTGTTGGCCACTCATTGTTCAGTTACCTCATACACAGTTGTTCTGAAGGCCAAAACTATTGATGTGGGCCAAAATTGTTCATAGCTGCCAGAATGAAGATTCTTTTGTATAGTTGTGAAGTATATGGCATGCAAAAACTAAAGGAAAGAGGTAGAAAACAAAACAAAACAAAACAAACCTCTAAGGAAATGTTGAGGATAGATGCTAGTACTGCCTTCTTTCTGGTCATCTTTCTCTTCTCATTATTCTTTGCCTTTCTACAACCTGTTTCTTAATAGATTATGATGATAATATTAACAGTGGTCAGTGCATTAGCATGAACAAGTGTATAACTGTATATGACTACATATTAGTTACCAGATGGATTAAATGTAGGATTTATACAGAGATATTTTCTGTAGACTTCAGGAAGAGAGATGAAATGGATTTCTCTGAAGTTCTAGAGAAATCTGATATTATGCTGGGAAAAAAATCTATATCATACTACAGTAGATGTTCTTCATTCCTTTGTCCAGGAAATTAGATTTTTTTTCTGATGTAAAGCCCATTGCTGAAAAAAGCTACATTGGGAATCACTTCTACTGAAGGAATAAGATGAGTTTATGGAAAATTCTGAAACTTTATTAAAGGATTTGTCTGCAGTATCAGCTAGTATAAAACTTTATAGTTGAAATGGAAAAGATAATATACTATAAAGTGCCTGGTTGTGAATATTAAGTAAAAATAGCCTAAAGTGTAGATGTTATTAAATGAGATATGTAGATTCAGATAACATCATTATTATTCCAAATATAACAAAGACATACATTTAAAAGACTAATGATTGGTTTGTAATACATACTTTGTAAGCACCTACATCTTTTATTTTTGATTTTTAAATCTATATTAATTTCCAGTGAGAACTGTTAATATTTCCTTTCCTTTCCTATAGGTCATGAATAGTACCACAGGATTAAGAAACTGTCTCTGTAAGATTGTAATGTTAATGAATAGAATTCTTTCTCATTAAGTTACAAGTGTCCCTGGTTGCCTTAGCATGAATCATTTCTCAGTATATTTATATAATGATTCAGTTTAGGACCCTCTTTCAACTGGATACTTTTTTTTTTTTTTTTTTTGTTCTACTTTGCCATCCAGTTAAAGATCTTGAATGGGAAAAATCCCTGGAAATTTCTATCAGCCCTTCTACTACTGAGTTTAAGAATAAATTTCTCTTGGTGTTTGCTCCCAAATTATTATAAAATTAGAAAAACAGTTGCCTTTCCATCAAAGACATAAAGCAATTATTTTTACTCTTTTAAACCCTAATGAAGCTTTAGTCAAGAGAAAATCTTTGATATTATAGTCTCTCTTTCCATTCTTAAGGAAGTGATTTAAATAAATAAACCAGGTTTTATCTCTCTGCAGTTATAGTTTCCTGATAGGTACCGTGGCTTCTTGATGTAATTCTGACTGAAAATAAGCATTTTGCCTATAATCTCTTCTGCTATTTAAGTATGATCATGTGTGGTGTGGTTGTTTTATCTCTCTGCAGTTATAGTTTCCTGATAGGTACCGTGGCTTCTTGATGTAATTCTGACTGAAAATAAGCATTTTGCCTATAATCTCTTCTGCTATTTAAGTATGATCATGTTGTGTGTGGTTGTACATCCTTGATCAAAGTTGGGATGAAATTGACCAAATTCTCACTAGACTTCAAAATTTCAAGACCAGGTTGTCATTGCATTTCTTTATAGTATATCTACCTCTTAACATACATTTCTCCTCATGGAGAAGTGCCCAATGATCATTTGTTAGTTGTATTTCAATGCAGGTAAGTCACATCCAACCTTGGTCATCAGTGCCATAAACAACAATAACTGGCGCTTGGATCCTCCAAACAAATTTCTTCTTGCAATATGTCAATGTTTTCAAGAGTCAGGAAATAAAGCATCCTAAAATAGAAATCAAATTAATCAAACCTGTTGAGAAATCGATTATGAGGTTTCCATAGCTTTTCAATGAAGACAGGATGCATCTAACGAGGCAATTTAGTTTAAAGACAGAACATGACTGAGAAATTTTTTTTCAATATGTAATCAGAAAGGCTACTAAAATGATGGCTACACTAGGGCTTTATATTTTAGACAAGGTAACTATAGCAGTCCATGGGTTGGATTCACAATCTTGGGTGAAATCTACTCTGAAAAAGAAAATTACTAAATGAGTTAAATGATTTGCCGTCATTTTAGAAGCAGGAAGATCTCCTTATACAATGTAATATGATAAGTGTAAAGGAAATTCCAAAAATTCGCATATGTAAGAAATAGAGTGATAAGGGTTTATCCAACTAGAAGGTTATATAGATACACCTTTGTGTATTTGGTGGAGATGTTAATGTATTACGGGATGTTTATATGTGCTTATAAATACATTACTTAAATTTGCAACTGCCCACACATTCACCACTAATAAATAGAATAGGAGCCACTGCTGTGAATTGCCTTCCTCCTAAACGGAAATTCAGATTTGTTGCATTGTAATGTTCAACTTTACCTGATTCCATAGGGATGCATTTTGATGGAAATGTTACAAAATTGGATTTAAATCAAGCTTATTTATTTGGTTTTATCTGCAGAATAAGCAGGTAAATGGTGATTAGATGTCTGAAATCCAGTACAATGAAAAATAATATAAAACGTCTTCAAAATAAACTCTAGGTGTAAGAATATTCGTCTTTGCTCTTGTATTTTTGTTTATTATCAAGAATCTAGCAGGCAAAATTAGAGCAGCATTTGTCTCCTGAGAATTGCCTTGCTGAGTCACTCTGGAATATGTGTGCTATCCAACTTTCAGAATTATAAGAAGTTCTGTATTAGTCATTTTGAGGGTGGTATATAGTCTGTGTAATATAATGATTAAGATTAATGATCTGAAAACGTAAGAATTACTAAAAAATTCATCTGCACATCATGCATGAATAACACATTGATTTGTTTTTAATGTTACTTGGCATTTAAATTTCTATACCACCTTTTTAAATGTTAAAAGACTAAATGAGTCTAAACCCTGATACTTAGAATTTCAGGCATAGCTAAATTATCCTAGAACCATGAAAGCAGTGCATTACAATAGTGTATTTCCAAAACTTCCAGAAACTATTTTGCTGTCTTAATCTGGAGCTACTTTTGTAATTGAAAAGAAAGTACAAAAACAAATAAATAAAACCACTTGTGCCTTTTATAAATGTGGAGCCAGATGTTTCTAGGGTTTAAGCTATTCTAAGGAAACAGATACTTGCATACACTGTCTTCCAGTTTTCATGGGAATCGTTAAATGCAGCCTTTCTACTTCTCTGCTTGCTGACGTTTTACCTCAGTCTCAGCCTTTGATGGGTGATGGAAATCCTTGCTTAGGGCACAGTGAGAAGGCACAAGTTTGCTCCCATGAGGTTGATAGTTTAAATCCATGCTATATTTGGCCCAAACTGATTTCTCAGCTACTATCATTACACGTTTCCTGTTTACATGAGGCACAGTGAAATGGAAAGGGATGTGGTTACTGTGCGATAGCATTACTACTGAAAAATTCAGACGTGCAGGCACAAGGCATAAATATTGACACCACCACAGTAAATGTAACCTTTATGCTCCAGACTTAGCAGAGACTACAAATGTGAGAGCCAACATACAAAATGGTGTCATGTAATTGTTTAATATCGATGAACGTTTTTTAAAAATGTTATACTCAAACCCTTACTACTTAATACTGCTCAGTAAAATGTTCCTAATTATTGATTTTATCATGTTACTTCCTATAGCAGACACCTCTAATAGTCCTTCTCATGTCCTGCAGGAATACTCTGTAGCATCTTAGAAAGAGCAGGCACTGTGGGATCTAATAAACTAGTGTTCTTACTTGCTAGGTATTGGTGTTGCACAGCTTACAAGGTCTCTAAGCCTCAGTTTCCTTATTTATAAAATGGGGAATGCTGTCCTACCTTACCCGGAGGGTTGTGGTGAGAGCTAACCTAGATAAACATTGTAAATCTCCTAACTGTGTTCCAGCACAGAACATTAAAAACACATAATATTACCTTACTGCAATTTCCATTTTACTCTTGCCTTAACCAAAACTTTGCCCAACTGAAAGGCCAAACCACATATCACTATTGCTATAATTTGCCTTTATTTAACTATTGTGAGTGTTGCTTTTTCCTTTTTCAAGTGTACTGGCATGCATATATATATATATATATATATATACACATACATACATATATATTTTTAAATTTTCCCATTCATGATTTTCCCTCTTCTAATATGATTTGTTTTCATTATAGGTGTTGATCTGTCCTCTATCCATTTTAATATGTCCCTTTTAATTTTATTTGTATATATTTTGCTTAAAACATCTTAAGATTTGAAATAGTTAACTCTTTATAACTCATTTATTATATCTGCTTATAGTTTTAACCTGAGAAAGAAATTTCCAGGTGAAATTTCCAGGTGAACCGAAGTGTTCACCAGTGGATGTATGGATAAAGAAGATGTTTTATATATAATGGAAATTAAGACATTCAGCCATAAGAAAGAAGGAAATTATATCATTTACAGTTGGTCCTTGAAGACATTAGCTAAGTAAATTAAGTCAGACAAAGAAAGCCAAATATTGTATGATATCATTTATATGTGGAAACTAAAAGAAGCTGAACTTAGAGAAACAGAGTAGAATAGTAGATACCAGGGTCTAGGAGTTGGGGGAAAAGGGGAGATGTTGGTCAAAAGTACAAACTTTCTGTTATAAAATTAGTAATTTCGGAGGATCTAATATATAGCATGGTTATTACAATTTAAAAAACTGGGGGGCTTCCCTGGTGGCACAGTGGTTGAGAGTCCGCCTGCCGATTCAGGGGACACGGGTTCATGCCCCGGTCCGGGAAGATCCCACATGCCGCAGAGCGGCTGGGCCCGTGAGCCATGGCCGCTGAGCCTGCGCGTCTGGAGCCTGCGCTCCACAACGGGAGAGGCCACAACAGTGAGAGGCCCGCTTAACGCAAAAAAAAAAAAAAAAATACTGGGGACGCAGCTCTGAGAGCAGCTGAGAGGAGTTGTGTCTCCTCAGTCGCCTCCTGGGCTGTGGCTGGGACGCTTGGCTCAGCTTCTCTGCTAACAGGAGCTTGGTCTCCTCAGGACTTGCTGGGGTTTCGGCTTCAGAACAACACAGGGCCGTGTCCACGCTGATGGGAGCTGGGTTTCCTGATGACCCAGGCAATGCTGGGAGGAAAAGGTCATACACAGCACCCAAGACATGGTGGCTCCTATGTAGTCTTCTCCCTGTGTCTCTTAATACCATGTGGACTCCTGAGAGGCCAGTTACCATCACAGCTTTGGTTGAACTGGATCTGTGGTTATTTATGTAAGCAGTAAAGGTGTCAGAGAGTGATCCACTACTCACCGAGGAGCTTCTTCACCCCGAGCCGCTTCTGAATACTGCTGAGTTCTGTCTGGCAAGTTTCTACGATCAAGAGAAACAGCTTCATATTGAAACATAATCTAGGAAAACGTGAATGCTTCCAAGTTATTCAGAGACACTGTTATAAATTTTGATACTGAATAACACTGACAGGCTTCAGTCTTCTCAGTTTCACCCAGATGATTGCAGTATATACCCAATTTGGAAACAGGATGTAATATACAATAATTTCTGAGAAGCCATCTTTAAAAAATAAACTTAGGAGAAAGGAATATAGAAACAGCTTTCCAGGAGGAAACAAGATGGCGGAGTAGAAGGATGTGCTCTCACTCTCTTTTGCAAGAACACCAGAATCACAACTAGCTGCTGGACAATCATTGACAGGAAGACACTGGAACTCACCAATAAAGATACCCCATATCCAAAGACAAAGGAGAAGCCACAATGAGACCGTAGCAGGGGCAATCACAGTAAAATCAAATCCTATACTTGTGGGTGGGTGACTCACAGACTGGCAAACACTTATACCACAGAAGTCCACCCACTAGAGTGAAGGTTCTGAGCCCCAAGTCAGGCTTCCCAACCTGGGGGTCCGGCAATGGGAGGAGGAATTCCTAGAGAATCAGACTTTGAAGCCTAGTGGGAATTGATTGCAGGACTTCGACAGGACTGGGGGAAACAGAGACTCCACTCTTGGAGGGCACACACACAAAGTAGTGTGCACATCAGGACCCAGGGGAAGGAGCAGTGACCCAGGGGAGACTGAACCAGACCTACCTGCTAGTGTTGGAGGGTCTCCTGCAGAGGCAGGGGGTGGCTCTGTTTCACCCTGGGGACAAGGACACTGGCAGCAGAAGTACTGGGAAGTACTCCTTGGCATGACCCTCCCAGAGTCTGTCATTAGCCCCACCAAAGTGCCCAGGTAGGCTCCAGTGTTGGGTTGCCACAGGCCAAACAACCAACAGGGAGGGAACCCAGACACACCCATCAACGGTCAAGTGGATTAAAGTTTTACTGACCTCTGCCCACCAGAGCAACAGTCAGCTCTACCCACCACCAGTCCCTCCCATCAAGCCTCTTAGATAACCTCATCCACCAGAGGGCAGACACCACAAGCAAGAAGAAATTAGTGAAGATGATCCAGGACCTTGGAAAAAGAATGGAGGCAGAGATCGAGAAAATGCAAGAAATGTATAACAAACACCTAGAAGAACTAAAGAACAAATAAACAGAGATGAACAATACAATAACTGAAATGAAAATTAAACTTGCGGAACAGAATAAAGAAAAAAGAATGCAAAGAAATGAAGACAGCCTAAGAGACCTCTGGGCCAACATTAAACACAACAACATTCACATTATAGGGGTCCCAGAAGGAGAAGAGAGAGAGAAAGGAACAGAAAAAATATTTGAAGAGATTATAGTCAAAAACTTCCCTAACATGGGAAAGGAAATAGCCACCCAAGTTCAGGAAATGCAGTGAGTCCCATACAGGATAAATCCAAGGAGAAACACGCCAAGACACATAGTAATCAAATTGGAAAAAATTAAAGACAAAAAAAAATTATTGAAAGCAGCAAGGGAACTCCCATAAGGTTAACAGCTGATTTCTCAGCATAAACTCTACAAGCCAGAAGGGAGTGGCATGATATACTTAAAGTGATGAAAGGGAAGAACCTACAACCAAGATTACTCTACCCGACAAGGATCTCATTCAGATTTGATGGAGAAATCAAAAGGTTTACAGACAACCAAAAGCTAAGAGAATTCAGCGCCACCAAACCAGATCTACAACAAATGCTAAAGGACCTTCTCGAGTGGGAAACCCAAGAGAAGAAAAGGACCAACGAAAACAAACCCAAAACAATTAAGAAAATGGTCATAGGAACATACATATCAATAATTACCTTAAACGTGAATGGATTAAATGCTCCAACCAAAAGATACAGGCTTGCTGAATGGATACAAAAACACGACCCATGTGTATGCTGTCTACAAGAGACGCACTTCACGTAGGGACACATCCAGATTGAAAGTGAGGGACTGGAAAATGAAATTCCATGCAAATGGAAATCAAAAGAAAGCTGGAGTAGCTATACTCATATCAGATAAAATAGACTTTAAAATAAAGAATGTTACAAGAGACAAGGAAGGACACTACATAATGATCAAGGGATCAATCCAAGAAGAAGATATAACAATTATAAATATATATGCACCCAACATAGGAGCACCTCAATACATAAGGCAACTGCTAACAGCTATAAAAGAGGAAATTGACAGTAACACAATAAAAGTGGGAGACTTTAACACCTCACTTGCACCAATGGACAGATCATCCAAAATGAAAATAAATAAGGAAACAAAGCTTTAAATGACACAATAGACCAGGTAGATTTAATTGATATTTATAGGACATTCGAACCAAAAACAGCAGATTACACTTTCTTCTCAAGTGCACATGGAAAATTCTCCAGGATAGATCACCTCTTGGGTCACAAATCAAGCCTTAGTAAATTTAAGAAAATTGAAATCATATCAAGCATCTTTTCTGACCACAATGCTATGACATTAGAAATGAATTACAGGGAAAAAAACGTAAAAAGCACAGACACATGGAGGCGAAACAATACGTTATTAAATAACCAAGAGATCACTGAAGAAATCAAAGAGGAAATCAAAAAATACCTAGAGACAAATGACAATGAAAACACGATGATCCAAACCCTATGGGATGAAAGATCAGAGCAGAGATAAATGAAATAGAAACAAAGAAAACAACAGCAAAGATCAATAAAACTAAAAGCTGGTTCTTTGAGAAGATAAACAAAATTGATAAACCATTAGCTAGAGTCATCAAGAAAAAGAGGGAGAGGACTCAAATCAATAAAATTAGCAATGAAAAAGAAGAAGTTACAAGAGACACCACGGAAATACAAAGCATCCTAAGAGACTACTACAAGCAACTGTATGCCAATAAAATGGACACAGAATCAAGAAAAAGAGGGAGAGGACTCAAATCAATAAAATTAGAAATGAGAAAGGAGAAGTTGCAACAGACACCACAGAAATACAAAGCATCCTAAGAGACTACTACAAGCAACTCTGCCAATAAAATGGACAACCTGGAAGAAATGGACAAGTTCTTAGAAAGGTATAACCTTCCAAGACTGAACCAGGAAGAAATAGAAAATATGAACAGACCAATCACAAGTAATGAAATTGAAACTGTTATTAAGAAGCTTCCAACAAATAAAAGTCCAGGACCAGATGGCTTCACAGGTGAATTCTATCAAACATTTAGAGAAGAGCTAAGACCCATCCTTCTCAAACTCTTCCAAAAATTTGCAGAGGAAGGAACCCTCCCAAACTCATTCTATGAGGCCACTATCACCCTGATACCAAAATCAAACAAAGATACTACAAAAAGAGAAAATTACAGACTAATACCACTGATGAATATAGATGCAAAAATCCTCAACAAAATACTATCAAACAGGATCCAACAACACATTAAAAGGATCATACACCACGATCAAGTGGGATTTATCCCAGGGATGCAAGGATTCTTCAATATACACAAATAAATCAATGTGATACACCATATTAACAAATTGAAGGAGAAAAACCATATGATCCTCTCAGTAGATGCAGAGAAAGCTTTCAACAAAATTCAGCACCCATTTATGATAAAAAACCCTGCGGAAAGTAGGCATAGAGGGAACTTTCCAAGACAAGGTTGCCCACTCTCACCACTATTATTCAACATAGTTTTGGAAGTTTAAGCCACAGCAATCAGAGAAGAAAAAGAAATAAAAGGAATCCAAATCGGAAAAGAAGAAGTAAAGCTGTCACTGTTTGCAGATGACATGATACTGTACATAGAGAATCCTAAAGGTGCTACCAGAAAACTACTAGAGGTAATCCGTGAATTTGGTACAGTAGCAGGATACAAAATTAATGCACAGAAATCTCTGGCTTTCCTATATACTAACGATGAAAAATCTGAAAGTGAAATTAAGATAACACTCCCATTTACCATTGCAACAAAAAGAATAAAATA
>NC_041214.2:69662835-69678448 GCF_002837175.3 Physeter macrocephalus | reverse complement strand
CCTAAATAGACATTTCTCCAAATAAGATATACAGATTGCCAACAAACACATGAAAGAATGCTCAACATCATTAATCATTAGAAAAATGCAAATCAAAACTACAATGAGATATCATCTCACACCGGCCAGAATGGCCATCATCAAAAAAATCTAGAAACAATAAATGCTGGAGAGTGTGTGGAGAAAAGGGAACACTCTTGCACTGTTGGTGGGATTGTAAATTGATACAGCCACTATGGAGAACAGTGTGGAGGTTCCTTAAAAAACTAAAAATAGTACTATCATATGACATAGCAATCCCACTACTGGGTATATACCATGAGAAAATCATAATTCAAAAAGAGTCATGTACCAAAATATTGATTGCAGCTCTATTTACAATAGCCAGGACATGGAAGCAACATAAGTGTCCATCATCGGATGAATGGATAAAGAAGATGTGGCACATATATATAATGGAATATTACTCAACCATAAAAAGAAACAAAATTGAGATATTTGTAGTGAGTTGGATGGGCCTAGAGTCTGTCATACAGAGTGAAGTAAGTCAGAAAGAGAAAAACAAATACCGTATCTAACACATATATATGGAATCTAAGGGAAAAAAATTTCATGAAGAACCTAGGGGTAAGATGGGAATAAAGACACAGACCTACTAGAGAATGGACTTGAGCATATGGGGCGGGGAAGGATAAGCTGTGACAAAGTGAGAGATTGGCATGGGCATATATACAGTACCAAACATAAAATAGATAGCTAGTGGGAAGCAGCCACATAGCACAGAGAGGTCAGCTTGTTGCTTTGTGACCACCTAGAGGGGTGGGACAAGGAGGGTGGGAGGGAGGGAGACGCAAGAGGGAAGAGATATGGGAACATATGTATGTGTATAACTGATTCACTTTGTTATAAAGCAGAAGCTAACACACCATTGTAAAGCAATTATACTCCAATAAAGATGTTAAAATGAAATACTGTATTGTATACTTGAAAGTTGCTAAGAGAGTAGATCATAAATGTTCTCACCATAAAAAAAGTAATTATATGCAGATGATGATTGCTAACCCTACAGCAGTTGTCATATTGTAATACAGGTTTCCCTGCTATCTGAAAGTAGAGTGTTTCTATGAAAACTTTCCTAACGCCAAAATGGCATAAAGCAAAGAAGCAATTATCTTAGGGTATATCTTGTTAATGGATGCACAAATAATTGGAGCTAAAGTACAGATGCTCACACACAGAGTTCATAGCTATGGTGGCTTGATGCTGAGATGCTGAGTCTAGTTCCTGGGCAAGCTTGGTGGTGCCACTCTCACTGCTTGGGGTGGGTGCTGCCTGTATAATGACTCACTGCCAAACAAATGCTGAGCACTATTTTGTTTTCGTCTTTGGATTTCTTTCAGTTAGTGAAAACAGGCACTAATGCAGGTCTTTTGGAAAAGTGAATTGATGTAAAGCAAACTTTCAAAAGGGGGGGACACCTGTATATAAGTCTGTCAAATCAATATGTGGTATCCTTAAGCTTTCACAATGTTATATTTCAGTTATATCTCAAAGTTGGTGAAAAAAGCATAAAGAAAACAAGAATGAATAATAGTCAATGAACGTTAATTACAAAAAAGTTTCTGTCATGCTCATTTAAAAAACTATTTTGTGAATGTCATTTTACTAGGTAATTATATTCATATTTTTGAATTCATTCATGTTAATAGTTTGATGAGAATATTATTTTCTTCCATCATCTAAGGATAAAATAAAACAGTAGATGTGATAATTAAACTGGTAAACAAACAGAAACAAGGGTTAATTTTTTTTAATGTAAGGAATTTCTATGACTCAAAAGCAAAAAAATATTAATCTGACTTCAAAAAATGGTCTAAAGATTGAACAGACATTTCTCCAAAGAAGGCATACAAATGGGCAACAGGCATATGAAAAGACGATTAACACCACTTATCATCAGGGAAATGTAAATCAAAACTATAATGAGATATTACATCATGCCTGTTAGGATGCCTATTATTGAAAAAACAAAAGTCAAGAAATGCTGGCAGGGATGTAGGGAAATTGGAACCCTTGAATACTGTTGGTGGGAATGAAAAATTGTGCAATCACTATAGAACACAGCATAGAGATGCCTCAAAAATAAAAAGAGAACTACCACATAATCCAGCAATCTCACTTTTAAGAATTCATCCAAAATAATTGATATTAGGATCTCGAAGAGATGTTAACACTCCAGTGTTCAGTGCAACACTATTCACAATAGCCAGGCTATGAAAACAACCTAAGTGTCCTTTGATGGATAAATGGATAAAGAAAATGCAGTAGATATACAATGGAATATTACTGAGCCTTGAAAAAGAAGGAAATCTTGCAATATGTGACAACATGGCCTTGAGGCCATTATGCTAAGTGAAATAAGCCTGTCACAGGAGGGCATATACTGCATTTACATATATATGAGGTAGCTAAAATTGTCAATTTTGTAGAATCAGAAAGTAGAATGGTGTTTGTCAGGAACTGGGAGGATGGTGAAATGGGAAGTTGCTAATCAAGGGGCATAAATTCTCAATTACTCAAGACTAATAAGATCTAGTTATCTAGATATCTGCTGTACAACGTTGTTCCTGTAACAACAGAGTATTGTACACTTAACATTTTTTAAGAGGGTAGATCTCATGTAAGTGTTCTTACAATGATAAAATTAAATTAAAAAAATGAATTTAGTAATCTTCAGTGTTTGGACACAGTGTCTTTCAAGAGGTAATTAAGTTAGAATGGGGTCATTAGAATGGGCCTAATCCAATACAACTGGTATCCTTATAAAAAAGGGTGTTAGGACACAGAAAAACATAGGCAAGAAGAGAAGCTTCAGAAGATTCCAGCACTGTTGACACCTTGATCTTGGACTTCTAAACTCCAGAACTTTGAAAAAATAAATTTCTGCTGTTTAAGCTACCAGTCTATCATATTTTATTTCAGGATCCTTAGCAAACTAATACATTTAGTTTATTTCTATTTACTTCATCTGAATAGTGACCTACATTTAGTACATACTCAGTAAAATTTAATTTAAATCAAGCTGGTAGCTCCTAAAAATTTGCCAACATCCTTTTGTAAATCTAAAATACATTTATACCCTTATAATTATGATTTTTAAAATATTAAATGCAAAAGACTCTAACCATCTTGATCTAATTGGGTTTCTTTTAAAATTTATTTTACAAAATACCAACCCTAATTCAGTAATTTTTTTGTTTATTTTTCTCATTAATGATCCAGATGCTATTGAAACCACATTTTTATGGAATCCAAGATGGAAAATGTCTCAGAAATGTTATTAATGGCTAAGTGTGTGATCTTCTCAGGAGTCCCTTAAATGATGAACACCTGTCTCATCGTTAGCTTAACAGGTTCTCATTATGAAGGGTATCAACAAGATGATAATTGGTGGCATTTTTATTATACCATTGAACTGGTGGGAATACTATAGTGATGATTAATTGACATTTAACTTGTCCTAAGATGCTTTCTCTTAATAGAACAGACACATGATGGTAACATTTCTCCCTGATGTTGAAATTACTTTGTTGACAGTGACTTTGGTAACTAACAGTAAAAAACCACTATATACAAATTATTAAGTTAATACCTTGATTTATAGCTACAAAATCAAAAGAAGAATGGAGAATATATCTAAAAACATTAATGCCAATTTACTAGAGTAGTATACACAGATGGGTATGACTACTTGCTGAAACATAGAAGCATTTTTTTATCTTAGTTGTATTCTTTATTTCAATTATGTGTCTTCTCATTGCTAAACCAGGATATGTGGATCATGAAATTCCTCTGCTCTCACTTTTGTTGATAATTATTTTCTAGTGGGTAATTTCTTTTAGGTATTTACATTAGTAATTTAAGTTCCTTATTTACATGTATCTTTCAACAAGTATTTGCCAAGTGTAGAATGAATATTTGGCAAAAAATAAAGCAACATTGGCAACGCTTTCAGTCTGTTCCACACTAAAATAACCTCTGAAGGTGAGCAAAGGGAAATCCAAGACAGAATTAGAAAGTAGTGCAAACTTGTGTTTGGCATCCTCCTGTTCTCTGTTTAAGTATCTTTTTTGCAATTTAACTCGAGATTGCAATGGTGTCTTCTGCCACATGGCTGTACAGCACCTCCCAATACCAATTCCCTATTCTTGACATATTATACTCTAGATCTGCACTGTCCAATTTGGGAGCCACTTGCCACATGTAACCATTCAAATTTAAATTAATAACATTAAAAATAAATTTCCTCATTGACATTAGACACCATAAGTGTACAAAAGCTATATGTGGCTTCTATATTGGACAATGCAGATGGGCATTTCTATTCTCAGAAAAAGCTCTATTGGAAAGTACTGAGCTAGAACTTCCCTATTCTTCTCTAATCTCCAATCAAAATTCAGCAGGGCTCTATCCTGGCTTCTTGATAACTTATTTCTCTGCTTTATGTGTTATCAAATGGAAAACATGTGCTTAGATATTAATTATTTGAGACCTAATATTAAATTTTCTAAAGAGCTTTGGTACAACCCTGGTACACATAAATTAAATAATAATTTTGATTAATTTTTTGTTGTAGAAAATTACTGATAGGTGATAAAAACTGTCAGGTTAATACAAGTTGATTTTCTGCTTTTTTTATAATACAAAAGTATGAGTCTGAGAAAGTCATGACTCATATTTTTCAAAATGATAAAAGGAAAGTCATAACATACAATTTATTATAAGAAATTATTCAGAAAGTAAAAAACAGACACATGAAAAGGCAGACTTCCTTAAAGACATCATGCTTCTGAATTTGGGGAAGTGAACAGTGATAAAAATATACATCAAATGTTTAAAATTGTTGATAATGGTAATTGAATCTTTCAAAGTACAAGACAAACTTTCCTTTAATATATCATATACTCTTTAGTATATAACAATTAGTTTTATAAAAGCAGGTACTTCTCATAATAAGATTACTTATAAATTTTCATATTATTTCCTTTGGCTTGAGGTACAGGCATTTCAAACCACTGGATAAAATACTTTTTAGCATTTCTATTATTTCCTTATTCCATTAGCACACTATTAGGCACATTAATGGGCTCTCTATTGACAGCTATAGGAATACACAATTGAGTAAGGTATGGTCTTGGCCACCTAGAAGCCTGCATTTCAGCAGAGAATGCCAGGGATATTCATTAATGATAGAAAGTGTCCTGTAAAAAGTGCTATAACCGATTTCTGGGTATAGGTTTTCAGAACTTTTTAAAAAGAATATTATATTCAGCTCAGGAAATTAAGGAAGTTTTTTGAAGGAGTTGGAATTTGCTGAAAGATCTATAAAACAACATGGAAAAGGGTACATTTATTGGAAAGTGCTGCTGATATACAGGGGGTGTGGTTGGGAGTGGTGGGTGTTAAAGTTGAGCAGGTGGACTGGGACCAGATTATGGACATTCTAAATGCCAGGGTGGTGAATTTAGACTTTATTCTGTGGGAAAATGAGAAACACCAAATTCTAATGCGACACTTTAAAATGAGAAGCTACACAATATGATAAATATGAATCATTTCCAATCAAGGAAAAAAATTATTTTAAATATTTGACTAAAATTGGAATGGTGACAGTTTTCCCACAAGATAGGATCAATGTAATATCACCCCAGATGCTTTTTTTTTTTTTAAGACTAAGGTCTAATTCAAATTTTACCTATATTTTTCCCCCTAGTTTTCATAATAGTTCAGCAATAGACATCAAGTTCCTGTGGTGTTAGAAGGTTTATGTTTGATTTCCAGCTCTTGTTTGCTGAGTAAGAGTAATGTTCAATAGTTCAGCAATAGACATCAAGTTCCTGTGGTGTTAGAAGGTTTATGTTTGATTTCCAGCTCTTGTACCTTTTTGCTGAGTAATGTTCAGCTGGTTACTGAACCTCTCTGGAGCCAGTTTTCTCATTTGTGTGAGAAAACTGATGTGACTAATAAAAATACTTCATTTGCTCATTGTAAAGATTAAATGTGTTAATGCAGGAAGTGTACCTATAATAGTTCTTAGCATGTAGTATGTTCCCAATAGTGACTAATATTTTAATAATTGCTAATGTGGTAAATAATGGCATTGAATGCTTCAAAGTTGGGCTTTAAGGGTTGTTACATTATGAAAGTTCTATTAATCTCCAAAACTTCCTCATAATCTATTTTTTACACCATTAAACATATTCATATTGATTTAATGGTTAACTGAATTATTAGTTTATTCATTTATTACCCCGATAGTAGTTTCATTCATCCTCATTCTGGAATAATTTAAATATTATGGGGGAAAATTAATTTTGCCTAGCGTTTCAAGATTGAATTCACAAAGAAGTTACAATTTAGGAATCATTTATGACCGTTCCTGGTTCCATTTCACTCATGCCCTATTAAACAACAGGCAGGGATTTTGGATGGAATTGATCCACCTCAAGCCCCAGAGGTAGTCCTAGATGGGCCCAAGCCTCTCATTTTAATCTCATCTGTTTTGCTAAACTGCTTGGTACAAAACTGGGTACCTGTCTTAAACTATCCTTATCTGAATGAGGTCCCTAGTTTTTTCCATAATTGGAAGAATAAGACACTCTCTTTTTCCCATTCAATAAGAACAAGGGAGCATACAGCTTCTAGCTGCAATTTGTGGACCAGTAGAGTAGAGCTCGCCTAGGAATAAAACCAAAACTAAAAAAGAAAAGTTGAGAATTGTAGATGATGAAACCAGGACCTGATCACATTGCTTGAACTGGGATAAAGCCACATTTAGAGAATCGTCAGTAATATGAACCAATATATCCCCTGCTATATAATTCCTCCTTAGATATCCTAACTCCTGCCAGGTCATCTCTACAGAGGTGTGATTCTAAATCCTTTCATACGCTTGTGGTAACTACCTCCTCCCTGAATCCTTCTTATCCCAGATACTGTAGCTGATTTTTGTGGTTTCTAATAACTGGATTTCCTCACTGTTCCGCTTTGACTTCTCAGATCTTCTATCATGTATGAAAGTGATCCTACATATTAAATTCTCTTCCTTTGAAATTCCTAGAGTGATTTCCATTTTTCTACTGAATCAAGATTGATTTGGAGCTCCATAATGAAAAGATGTTCTTTTCTTCAAACTAATACTCTCATGTTTACAATGGGAAGAAAACAAATTTTGTGTGTGTATGTGTGTGTGTGTGTGTGTGTGTGTTGCTGTAGTTTCATGCTATTAAATGCCATTTATCCAAGTATGAGTCTCTGATATTGTTTACATGATCACCACACCTTTCGTTAGTGGAAATGGATTCCTGGAGAAAATTGGTTTTGGGAGGTCAAATATAAAGGTAGCTATTCTTAGGGAAAATCAAGTCACAGTCACTGGTGGTGATGAGTGCTAAGGCAACAATGGTGCCAGAGAGGACACAAGTGTAGCAGTTTCCTAAGTGTGCTTCGTGCTCCAGGGAAGGGCAGTTATGCACTGCTCAACAAGACTTTATACAATTCATCCAGAAAAACAGGTTCACTTGTTTATTTCTGGGTTTTCATTTTAAAATACTCTTTCTAGAATAAAGTTTGTAAAGAGGAGCTCATCTATATTTTGTGATTATCCTCAGAGCATATTTTCATTTACAAAGCAAAAAAAATAGAAACCAGGAGCCCCAACCATAAAAAAAGGTATGAAGGAGATAAAAAAAACTTTGATGCCTTTGATGCCTCTCATGTTTGATTCATTTGGATGAGGTAATGCTTTATCCAACAGGGTAAATAATCTCTGACACTTCTCTAGGCAGAATGAGATTTATGGTTTGAACCTGCTCCATTGATGTCACTGGTAGTATTTTGATTTGAAGTTTGTAGTTATGGTAATTTGGCCTTTGCTGTAAGTAATTCCAGCTGTACTCTAAGACTGCTATGGAAGTGACTTAGAAAACTGAAGAAAGAATTTTGTAGACTGGCAATTAACTCCTCAATACACTATGCTTCTGGTCCTTGATTTAAATAAAACCAAATTATATAGATGGTGACATGGATTGATTTGTGTTAGTCTTATCATTTGAAAGGTCTCATTACCCTTGTGCCAAAGATAAGTGAGAAGTTATATAGTCTTGTTGATACTTAATTTAAGACAATGGGACATTTTATGTTCAGTTGTAAGGAAGATATTAAAATAAAGTTGGAGTGGTCTACCAGGTTGATAGATATTCTAACCAGGTCTTAAAATGAAGGCTTGACAGCTGGTTATGTTCATCCTGGAGATATAGAAGAAAGAAAGAAAACAGGTGTCTTTAGGCTTTTTCTACACTTTCATTGAAAGGGATGCCCATTATTCTATGAGGTCTCAGAAGGAAGAGTTAGAATCCAAAGGCATAGTTTTCAGGGCAATGGATTTCCAGTTAAAACAAAGATAATTTTCCTAATAAATTGAAGTACTAGTATTTATGAATGAAATACTTTGTCTTGTGAGAAACGTAGTTTCTGAACATTACAGAATTTTAACAAGGAAGAAAATAAATTTCAGGAACACCTTTATTTTTTAAAGTTGAGAATATAATATACCCCAAATAAACTTTTTAATATTCTCTCCCCTCTTATCTACCCTAATCTGCCCCTTTCAAGTCTTCCTCATATCAACAAATATACCTTTATCTCTACGAACGTACTTAAGTCACCATCATCTCTCATATAGACTGCCTGCTTTTGTAAAAAACATTCTTACCTCAGGTAAGAATGATTTTTACATTTTTAAATGATTGAAAAAATTTGTAAAGGAATATTTGATGACCCTTAAATAATTATATGAAATTCAAATTTCCATGTCCATAAATAAAGTTTTATTTCAATCCAGCCAAGAACATTTATTTATATGTTGTCTGTGAATGTATTGTCTGCTACAATGGCAGAATTGGGTAGTCATGACTGAGATTATGTGGCCACAAAACCTATAATATTCATCTTCTGGCCCTCTACAACAAAGGTTTGCTGATCCCTTATCTAGACCATTCAAACAGCCTTTTTACTAGTCTTCTGGCTTCTACCTTTGAACACACTAATCTATTCTGCACATGACCAACAAAGTAATCTTTCAAAAATGTAAGTAAGGTCATTTTGCTCACCTGTTTAAAATCCTCCGATAACTTTCTATTGAACTTAGAATAAATTTAATACTCCTTATCATGGCTTGTAAGGCCTTACATGATCTGACCTTCCATACCTAGAGATTTTGCCACTCATCATACCACCCTCTCTTTCTTCCATCAAAGTCTAGCACATTGATATTCTATCTATTTCTAAAGCATGGCAAAATGTCTGACTTTCTCTTCGGAGCCTTTGCCCACTCCTCCTTCTGACTAGAAAGTACTTATCTGATCATTGATCAAGAGATGTTTTTCAATAATTCAGTTCATAGCATAAAATGTGACCCTGTCCCATCTATTTAAATTTCACCATTCCCCTTATCTCTATCATGTTACCTTCTTTGATTGTAAATTTTACATTCATTATTATTATTGCCTCACCCACTCACTGGAATTTAAGTTTGCTTAAGCAGATAAGTGGTCTGTGTATTTCTCGGGTCTGCAACAGCAGCTGATGTTCAACAATTCTTCAACAATTGTTAAATGAATGATCTTATATTACTATTGCAAAGCCCTGAATTAGATACTCTGGTATGGCAAAGTAGGGAAAGAAGATGTAAAGATGGGTATTTCAAGGAATCTAAAGTCTATCTGAGAAAAAAGATGTGTTTGCCAACCTCTAAAATCAGTGAGTCACATAACAAAGGGGTGGCATGGCCTGAGGGATAAGACTTTGGAGTCAGATTGCAAGAGTTTGATACCCAGTGGCACCAACTCTTAGCTTTGTGGTCTAGGACAATTGACCTGACATTTTTGTGCTCAATTCTTAAATCTGTAAAATGGAGAAAAAAGTATCTTTCTCAGAGATTTTTGAAGATTAATTGTGTTAATATATGTAAAGAATTTAGTTCTAGCACATAAGAAAAACTGCATCAATGTCTGTTGAATAAGAAATTGAGTTACAAAAAGTATGTTTTGGGTAACTAGTCCAGGAAGTCTTGCCTGTACTAAAATCTTGTCATTTTTTGGAGGGCTCTGTGGAAGATTTCTGATAAAGATGCATTGTGATTAACCTTGTTTTTATGAAGATGAATGTGTTGCAAAGAACAGTCGGGAGGGAGATCCACAGTTAAAGGTGGGGAGACTCCTGCATTAGTTCAAAGAAAAGATGATGAGAGACAAATTTAGAAAGTGGAAGTGGGTGTAGAAAGGATGAGGCAGGAGAGCAGAGAGCTTCAGGGCTGGAGTCAGTCATATCTGAGTTTGAATCATGGATCTGTCTTCCCTATTGTGTGATCAAGAGCAAGTGTTCTCTGAGTCTTCTCAGTTTTCAACTCTCTTCTCTATGGTACCATTGTGAGGATTATTGATATGGTATGTAGAAAAGCCTTGGTATAGTTCTAATAGAAAATATGTACCAAGAAGCATGGTATTGGTGGGGGTACTTGATAGTATCCTTGTCATTACTATCTTTTTCTTATCATATGAAAAATATTGAGGAGGTAGATGAAGGGATTTGGCAACTTATTAGCTGGAGAGGGTCATAGAGAAAGGCACATATAAGTTAGCTGTAAAATTTCTAGACCACATAGCCGGGAGGAAAGTGGTACTGTTAATTGAGATAGGAAGCCAGGAGGGGGAAACAGTTTACAGAAAGACTTCCATGAAACCACATCTTGAAATATAGAGTAGAAATTTGGCCAGTAGATAAAATATGGGGATTTGTTTCTTGGGTGGGTAGGGGGAGGAGGAAATTTATTGAATTAAATGAGCTGTCCCAGCATGAAGGGGGAAAGTAATAGAAAACAACAGGATTTAGGGGAAGGATTATATTAAAGAGTAGCAGAAAAAGAGGTAGGAGTGGAGAACACTGAGAAGCAAGGTTAAAGAGGTGGAAGAGAAAGAAGCACAGTGTTATGAAAGCCAAGGAGACTTTGTGGAAGGAAGATGTGGTCAACAGAGAACTTGAAGAGGATAAGCTCTGAGGAGAGTCTGTGAGATGCCAGAATTTAGCAGGTCCTGATGGACACTTGAGAGTCTACTGAGTGAACTGTAGGTGGGGAGTCATATCTACTAAGAATAAAGAGTTTGGAAATAGCTGCCTAGTGAGAAGGAAATATTTAGACACTTATCAATATTTAACATAATTACTATGAAAGAATTGTAGTTTAACACTCACTCCTAGAGCCAGCAAGCTTCTACTTTTGAAGGGCTACCCATCGAAGATTCTTTTGGAAGTGAGGTGTGCTTGAAGATTTAATTAGCAGATTTATAAATTATCTGAACCTGAGTATTCTGAAATGGAATTGGACTCTGGTGAGAGGGTGATGCAGAATAGAGTTTTGTCTTCATCAGTTATTAGCCAGATAACTTTGGTTAGGTGCTTAATCTCTATGAGTCCCTTTGTTCATCTGAAAATTGGAATCCTATCACTTCCTTCTTGGCAGGCATGAAAATAAAATACATCGCATTTTTGAGTGCTGGGATAGATATGGTCAGCCTGTGTAAGGTTGTTTTTCTCTGCCTCTCAGTGCTTCAGCAAGCCCCCTGCCTCGGTACATTTTTTAGATATAAGGTTAAATCAGACTAAAGTCAGTCCTGCACAGGCCAAGACTCACTGAAAAGAAACATTTTGATTAATGTCCCAATTTCTATTAATGGTACAGACCTCCTTCTAGTCACTCATCTTCAAAGCTCAGTCATCTTTGAATTTTCTTCTTTTCTTCCTCAGAATAATAAATCCTGTAAATTATAGCTGTTCATAATGCAGGTTTAGAGTCAGAAAATTTGGATTCAAATCCTGCCTCCACTTATCACTATATATGCGAACTTAACCTCTCAGAATCTCCATTTCCTCATCGGTAAGATGTAGATAACATTTCTATTTATGATTATAGTTTAGTGATAATTAACTAATGTAGAGTGCTCAGCCCAGGGCCTGACACATAGTAGAGGTTCAATAAATGTTAGTTACCATGTTAATATCAGTGTCAAGACAGTGTTAAGATTTTCCATGATATCTTGCTCCTCGTTCTCCTCTGTACTCAGCTGTAACTTGCATAGACTTTTCTAATAACTTACTAAACTTATGTCTGTCCCTAATATCACCCCTTCCAACTGATCACCCTTACCAACTTGCTGGTATACTCTAGACTTTGAAGCACAGTTTTATTGATATCATTATGCTATTAACTACCTTTAATTCCCTGCAGGATATGTAGCAAATTTTAGGGTAGCATTTATTGCTCTCTTCTGTGGTTCTCTATCCTTCTAACTTTGCTTTCTTCTGTTCCATTTTCTGCATCTGATGCTGACACCCCTAAACTACTCATTCCTCTGAGAATTGCCAATTCTCTACCACTGTTAATGAGAGCATGGTACATACTTATCTAGATCTACTTTCTCATAGTAACAGAAGATCAAAATAAAGGTGAGCCTGTTCTTATGTGGAATTATCCTAGAAGGAGATATGCCATGCCTTTTTATTGTATTCTTTTTTTAAAAAATCAAAGTTTATATTACTGAGGACCATAAGTACTTTCAAAAACATCTCTTGTCCTTGTACTGAAACTATATAAAGAAAACATTGGAAAAGAAATACAATCATTTCAAGATAATTCACATTTTAATGGCTCTATTAAACACTACATTAATAGCTCATTTAAATTGATTCATACACTTGAAAATATATTTTTAAATGAGAAAAGTGTTTGATTGCTTTCTGACATTGAGAAGAATCTTTTATATAGGAGCAAATGATTCTTTATGTTGATAAACATGTATTTATTTTTAAAAATACTGAGAAATTATAATCAATTTAGAAGAACCATCTATTAAAAATTTCAAATCAAAAATATTATATGCATTTTTTTTCATTCCGAGATATTTGTTTACTTTTTAAAGAATCTTATTCTATTTGGGCTAAATTAAGCAACTACTGAAGAATTTAGAAAAAAATACAAAAATATAGGATATAGATACTATTATTTTTACTAGCCAGTAGAATCAGCTTTGTTTTTTTAAAGTAGAGAAATATATGCAAACTTATTTTTGTTTTCTTAAGATTAATCCTGTAAGTCTTTGTATTAGAAATAGTTTATTCTTGTGTTCTAATGAAAAGAGGGAAACTTTCCCTGATATGCAGTTTATGCTTGCATTTTTATCTAATCAGGTAAACAATTTTAATTAATTCAGTCGCCTCTATGGTGTCTGTGCCCTTTAGGGACTCTTTCATTACACATGCAAATGTGTTCCTAAAATAAAGAAAATGTCATTATCCTGCTTTATCCATTTAGGTGGTCAGGAAGAGAACAAAAAAATCATTAGATGGTGAGGTAATTCTTTTAATATACAGTAATGGCGTTACCTTTGGTATTTCTCTGCCTCATTTTCTTGATCTTTCTCAAACAATGCTCCTCTGTGCAAGACAATGAAGGTGATGAGGGCAAGGATGTCAAGAAAAGATGAACTGAAAATCTTTATACTTCACATTGTCAAAACACAGGTTGGGACTTACTTAAACTGCATTTGATAGAGAATAAGTACCTGCCAGTCTAAGCATGTAAGTTACATAATATGTAAAAGAATAGCTTAAGAAATTAGGAGGCATTTTAATAAAGCATTTGATTTTTAAGTTTTTAATCAGGTTTATAATTATGAAATTTAGATCACCCTATTACTGTTATTCCTAGAAAAAGATACCCACAATGGAGATGAATAACGTCTAGTATATTGAGTCCACTCAGTCCCACTAACTATGAGAATTTGTGGAAGAAGTTTTTGTCACAAGACAGACCTTCATCATGCAAAGTTACTCCAATGTAATGCTTCATACCTCATTTACATGTTCATTTATTTGCCTTGTGTGCCTATCATATTCCAGAGGGGGAAAACAAATGTAGAAACTAGTCCAATAGAGTTTACATTATAATACCAATCTCAGTAATGGGTGTATGAAGGAGAAAACCAACTATTTAGGCATAGGAAGCATAGTGTACAGAGCTTAAAAAGAGTATCATCTATTTGGGGAACTGCTCCAAATCACTGAAACCTAGGTATCAATTGGAGATGATGCTGCAGAAATAGAAGTCATAGAGTGCCTTGGATGCAGAACTTTGATTTTTTTTTTTCTGTAGTGAGAGGAAGACATCAAATGTTGAAAAAATGTCGCTGTGAATAAAAGTTTCAATAGAGAGCAAGCAGTTATTTCCCCAATTGTTCTCTGCCCAGCATAACTAATATAATCATCAAAATTAAACATGTCCCAAACGGAATACATCATCTAGCTCCAAACATTGGCCTCTGTCCTTTATCCCAGACCTCATCACCCATACCTGGATGGCTACAGTTGGTGTTATTTGATCTCTATGACTAGTCTTAAGAACAGTAAACTATTCTTCATGCTACACCTAGACTAGGTTTCCTAAAGTACTATGGTTTTATAGCTCATTAGTATCCTTTACATCAAGTCTGAATGTCTCTGTGTATCAGGAAGCTTCACAATCTGTCCCTATTAAAGCTTTTAAGCCCTATCAGCTACCACTCTCCCAGAGACTCTATGTTCCATCCACCCAAGTGTCTCCAGTTTTCTTTTTTATAAAATTAATTAATTAATTTCTTTTTGGCCGTGTTGGGTCTTTGTTGCTGTGCCCAGGATTTCTCTAGTTGTGGCGAGCGGGGATTACTCTTTATTGCGGTGCACAGGCTTTTCATTGCAGTGGCTTCTCTTGTTGCGGAGCACAGGGTCTAGGCGCGTGGGCTTCAGTATTTGTGGTACGCGGGCTCAGTAATTGTGGCTCAGTAGTTGTGGTGCATGGGCTTTGTTGCTCCGTGGCATGTGGGATCTTTCCAGACCAGGGATCGAACCCATGTCCCCTGCATTGGCAGGTGGATTCTTTTTTTTGTTTGTTTGTTTTTAACATCTTTACTGGAGTATAATTGCTTTACAATGGTGTGTTAGTTTCTGCTTTACAACAAAGTGAATCAGTTATACATATACATACGTTCCCATATCTCTTCCCTCTTGCGTCTCCCTCCCTCCCTCCCACTCTCCCTATCCCACCCCTCTAGGTGGTCACAAACCAACTAGCTGATCTCCCTGTGCCATGTGGCTGCTTCCCACTAGCTATCCACCCTACGTTTGGTAGTGTATATATGTCCATGCCACTCTCTCACTTCGACACAGCTTACTCTTCCCCCTCCCCATATCCTCAAGTCCAAGCTCTAGTAGGTCTGTGTTTTGTTCCCGTCCTACCCCTAGTATCTTCATGACATATTTTTTCTCTTAGATTCCATATATATGTGTTAGCATACAGTATTTATTTTTCTCCTTCTGACTTACTTCACTCTGTATGACAGACTCCAGGTCTATCCACCTCACTACAAATAACTCAGTTTCATTTCCTTTTATGGCTGAGTAATATTCCATTGTAAATATGTGCCACATCTTCTTTATCCATTCATCTGTTGATGGACACTTAGGT
>NC_041214.2:69659062-69659840 GCF_002837175.3 Physeter macrocephalus | reverse complement strand
ATCATCTTTACTATCATTATTCTGAATTCTTTTTCAGGTAGACTGCCTATTTCCTCTTCATTTGTTAGGTCTGGTGGGTTTTTACCTTGTGCCTTCATCTGCTGTGTGTTTTTCTGTGTTTTCATTTTGCTTACTGTATTTGGGGTCTCCTTTTTGCAACCTGCAGGTTCGTAGTTCCCCTTGTTTTGGTGTCTTTCCCCACTGGCTAAGGTTGGTTCAGTGGGTTGGGTAGGTTTCCTGGTTGGGGGGACTAGTGACTGTGTTCTGGTGGATGAGGGTGGATCTTGTCTTTCTGGTGGGCAGGTCCTTGTCTGGTGGTGTGTTTTGGGGTGTCAGTAGCCTTATTATGATTTTAGGAAGCCTCTCTGTTAATGGATGGGGCTGTAGTCCTGTCTTGCTAGTTGTTCGGCATAGCCTGTCCAGCACTATAGCTTGCTGGTCGTTGAGTGAAGCTGGGTGTTGGTGTTGAGATGGAGATCTCTGGGAGATTTTCGCCATTTGATATTACGTGGAGCTGGGAGGTCTGTTGTGGACCAGTGTTCTGAAGTTGGTTCTCCCACCTCAGAGACACAGCCCTGATGCCTGGCTGGAGCACTAAGAGCCTTTAATCCACATGGCTCAGAATAAAAGGGAGAAAAAATAGAAAGGAAAGAAAGGAAGGAAGGAAGAAAGGAAGGAAGGGAGGAAGGAAGAAAGGAAGAAAGGAAAGGAGAAAGGAAGGAAGAAAGGGAAGAAAGGAAGGAAGAAAGAAAGGAAGAAAGAAAGAAGATAAAATAAA
>NC_041214.2:69658277-69658870 GCF_002837175.3 Physeter macrocephalus | reverse complement strand
TTTAATCCGCTGCTTCTGAGGCTGCTGGGAGAGACCTCCCCCTCTCCTCTTTGTTTGCACAGCTCCTGGGGTTCAGCTTTGGACTTGGCCCCGCCGCTGCGCGTAGGTCGTCCGAGGGCGTCTGCTCTTCGCTCAGACAGGACGGGGTTAAAGGAGCTGCTGATTCGGGGGCTCTGGCTCAGGCCGGGCGGGAGGGAGGGGCACGGATGCGGGGCGGGCCTGCGGCGGCAGAGGCCGGCATGACGCAGCACCACGCGCTGCGCGTTCTCCCGGGGAAGCTGTCCTTGGTTCCCGGAGCCCCGGCAGTGGCGGGCTGCATAGGCTCCCGGGAGGGGAGGTGTGGCGAGTGACCTGTGCTTGCACAGAGGCCTCTTGGTGGCTGCAGCAGCAGCACCAGCGTCCCACGCCTGTCTCTTGAGCTCCTTTAAGCGGCGCGCTTAATCCCCTCTCCTCGCGCCCCAGGAAGCAAAGAGGTAAGAAAAGGTCTCCAGACTTTTTTACGGACTCCCTCCTGGCTATCCGTGGCGCACTAACCCCTTCAGGCTGTGTTCACGCCGCCAACCCCAGTCCTCTCCCGGCTTCCGACCAAAGCC
>NC_041214.2:69640583-69658238 GCF_002837175.3 Physeter macrocephalus | reverse complement strand
TCTTCCCCCCTCTACCACCCCCAGTCTCCGCCGGCGAAGGAGCTTCTAGTGTGTGGAAACATTTCCTCCTTCACAGCTCCCTCCCACTGGTGCAGGTCCCTTCCCTATTCTTTTGTCTCTGTTGATTCTTTTTTCTTTTGCCCTACCCAGGTACGTGGGGAGTTTCTTGCCTTTTGGAGGGTCTGAGGTCTTCTCCCAGCGTTCAGTGGGTGTTCTGCAGGAGCAGTTCCACATGTAGATGTATTTCTGATGTATCTGTGGGGAGGAAGGTGATCTCCGCGTCTTACTCTTCCGCCATCTCTTCTCCACTCCTCACCCTTTGTCCTGGCAGGTGGATTCTTAACCACTGCATCACCAGGGAAGTCCCTCCAGTTTCCTTAAGAAGCATTTGTTCTGTCACCCCTCCAAGCTCATACATGTATGTGTGATGTTTATTCCATGGTGAATCCTCTCTCCCTGTGGAAAACTCTTTTCTTTCAAGACTCAGCTCAAATATTGTCCCTATATGAAATTTTCTCTGATATCCAAAGACAGACCTGGTCTCTCTCTACCTGGAGGCCCCACAGTACTGACAATTTTCTTTAATTACAGTGTTCCCATATTTTATTGATGTTTATACATCTGTCTCTCCCAACCAGTGTACGAGTTCAAGGATATAGAAATCATCTCTTCCACTCTCCCATTTCCTGGTATAGTACCTGGCTCCTACTAGATGCAGAATAAATATGAACAAAATATATAGCACATATAAATAAACATTTACCTGAATTATCACGTGCTTCTTTTGTGAAGTATTATAACAACAGATGTAGAAACTGAGGCTCAGAGTTAATATTTGACTTGGCCTTTGTTACATTGCTAGTAATTGGCTGAGCTGGGAATCGAAATCAGTCCTTCTAATAACACAACATAAATTCTTCAAACCTTAATATCATTTTCTTGGTAAACCAATGATATTCAGCAGAATGTTTAATGTATATAAGAATTTATATTTAAAACAGGGAATTTCTTTTTCTTTGGTATGAACTAAGCTGTATTTTTATGATATGAGACTGTACCTTTAGTCTGATTGAGGACCAAGAATGAAACTTTGGAATGTCCATAAAAAATTAAGATCTTTACTGAATTTTAGCTGAATTAAGACCTTATTCTTACTTAATGTTATCACTTTTTGTTCAAAGACATGATTTCCTCAGATTGCATATAGTTAGCTCATACCTTTTTATCAGATGTATTGAGATACTGAGAGTAAGAAAATTTTAAAAATGTTAGAAATTATTGCTTTTCTGAGTGTGCATTTATTTGATAACTGCAATATAGTGAAAGGAAACTTACAGTTAGATATCAGCGCTACCAATCTTTCAGACACCAGGAAGGTTATAAAAGTGGTCCAAACTCATCTCTTCTTTGAAATAGTTACCCAGTCATGCCCATTGCATTTGGCTTTGCTTGTGGGACATTTTTTAGTCTGTACCTTCAACTTGCTTGGTTTCAAATTCTAATAAAAAGAAGTCTTTGCAGCACAAACAGAAAATCAGTTGACCATGCCTCTCTGTTGCTTAATGATGCTTCGTTTAGAGGGAAAAGAAAACAGAAAAAACAACCTTTGACTGATTTTCATCTCTTGGTATCCTAACACTTTTGGTTCATTGCATTTATAAAAATCATTTAAGTCTAACAAACAAAAAAGGAATTCCCCCCATTGTGGCAGCCTCATACCAGTGAATTTTGTGGGTTAAGATGGAAGTTTCTAAAACATCAAACTATGAAGATTTAACATGTATCCCCATCATTCTCAACTTTTATTTGTTAAAGATTTAAACATAGATTTTAAAAGTTTTATAGAAGTGAAAACTAGAAGCCAGCAGAAGATGTGCCAGAGAAAAGAATTTGTCACAGCAGAAAATAAGGGAGGTCAAATTGTTAGGTCAAAGTGATGGGAAACTTAGTGAGTATTTTAACTAAAACTGTCAGACTTTTGAGGATGACTTTGCATATCCTTATTCTACCCTTTGTTTGGTTTAAGCCGTTGCTGGTAGTTTTGGCTGTTGTGATCATAAAATGTTATACTGAAATTTGGAAGCACAAATTTCCCCAATAGTGATAAATTGCTGCTAAAAGTATTTGATCCTTCAGAAGCCTTTTTTTATTGTTCTTAGAATTTATAAGCAGGAAAATAAAATTAAGATAAAGTTGATCTAATGAAATATACTGATAAGTACTGTAGTGATGATCAAACAATATAGCCATGGTAAATATCATTTCATAGGGGGAAAAACCCACTAATTGAAATGAATTATTCAATAATCATGGGCATAATACACATGATAACTGCATTTCCTTTTGTGCTAACAACCTTTCTAAAAAGGCATCTATTAAAGCCAAACTAATAAAACAACACAGGATTATAGAATTTGCAAAAAAACCCTTTAAACTTCATAAGAATATGATGAATTAAAAAGCATATATTTGCATTTATTTCTCCTCAAAAAGAGTACTTTAGTGATTTTCCAAAAGGTTTTCACTAAGGAAAAATATAAGATGGCAGAGAAATTAAATTCAAACAAAGAACCACTTCAATTTCACTTGCCACTTCCCATTTTTTCTGTGACTTAAAAGCCTATTGATCTGGCATATATCTCCATCAAATTTCAGTTGTTTCAGAAATCTGACTTTGTTACTGAACTCGCCCACTTGGTAAATGTCTAAAATACAGCTCTCCTAATGCAGTTCTCTTGATGAACCATTCTTGTTCTGTCCATTTGGCTGTGGTGTACTAGAATCTGCTGAAATGAAACATGAGGAAAAATGCAAATGCAAATGCAGTGTTGAATATAAGTAACAGCTATGTGTATATTGGATTGACCTTCTTTGGGTCAATACTTTTTTCTTTTCTTTGACAGTCTGAAGTAGCTGATTCAATTGGTAGAACTGACAGTGTAGTAGTTGGAAGGAACCAGGCCAAAACAGCAGGTGTGGTTATTTTACTTGCTAGTTTTAGTTCTATTAAAAATAAAGACAAAACCAGTTATCTAGTTTTTTGGCACATTGTGAATGAACGAAATTTAAACACAGTATAATAGACAATGTTATGGAAAACATTTTGGGAATAAACAGGTAAATGCATTTGTGTTCCTTGCACAGCTATGATACGGCTTGTCCGCATGAAAATTGAGTTTACCTGTCTTAGCTGTAGAGCAGATCCCTCTTACTTCACCAGCTACTTGGGACAAAAGAGGAAAGCAAACCAAAAAGAAAATGACCAGGGGAAGGAATCCAGTGGGCAGCACCTGAAACACAACAGGCAGATGTGAGAGCTTTCAACCTATTTTAAAATATCATCTCCAAATATTCAGACTACTGTCAGCTCTGTCATCTATGTCCTTGGACTTGATCCATCAGAACTTTTCCTCCTCTGGGGTGGAGTAGGGGGAGAGAGTGGCACTGAGAATAATCCCTAGAGGTAAGAGTGAGCCACAGCATTGACCTCTATTGGAATAACTTGTCTTTCATTTGCTTCTAACTAAGTTGTAAATCCTTTGTTCTTAATATACAGATTTGAAATTCATGAGCTTTGCAACATCTTCACATCAGGACAAATAACCCCCCTGCTGTTGAAATCACTTGCATAATTTATATCTTTCAAAATTGGAATTGCATCATTGTCTCCTTTGCAATTAGCCTGTAGTCAAGCCTTTCACCTCATTGAAAGGTCTTTATTTTTTCTTGATTCTTAAGCATTTCTACACTTCTGTCGGGCTTATTTGAATACCTTGGGATACTACAGCAATTTGTTATTATCTATATAATAGTTTAGAAGTATAGCTATGTCCAGTGACCTTTCAAACAAATAGTATCAATACCTAATAGGAAATCACTATTTAATTCTGAGTTTGTCATTCTCTTTTCTATGTTTCTAAAGTGTCTTATATATATTTCTGTCCTAAAAATTATTATATTATAAAATTTCTTCTTTGTGACTGTCTTTCTAATTGGACCATGAGCTCCTTGAAGTATTGGCTATATCTTATTTACCTATTTATTCCCAATGTGCAGTTTATTACCTGAAATGTACTGTTTACTCAATAAATGTTTACTGGTTCATTTAGCAAATTTTGGTATACCAAAGCAGATAGATATCATTTATCATGTAAAGAAAATGGCAGTGATGATGCTATTTCAGAATCTAGTTTGATCTACCTTAGTCATTTTCACTGACATATAACATCCTTGAAAGATGAACATCCCACCTTTTCTCAGAGCTAACATTGAGTAGCAGCTCATTCAAATTTGCTTACTCTTGTAAGATCAGTATTTATTTTATCAAGACCATTTTCCATTCTTTGGACCATTATAGAATGAGTCTAAATTATCCCTTATTTGAGAGTCCTTCAAATATTTGAAGGCAGCCATATTTCCTCCTTTACCTCTATTTTAGGCTAAACATTCTAAGTTTTTTCCCTATTATAAAATGATTTCCAGATCTCCATTCTTAGTAATTAATTTAATTATTTGAGAAAAAATAGGAAATGGAAAAATACAGAAATTTCCAATGGTCCCTACACTTGTTCTTCATTTTTCCTATTTAGTAATATGCGTAAATGAAAAAATAAAGTATTCTCTTCTGCCTTTTCATTTTACCTGTCACAGGTAACCATAGTCAACTGTTTGAGTTGGATTCTTCCATAATGTTATCTTTGCTTATTCACACACACACACACACACACACACACACACACACACACACACACACACACACACCAGGATGCATTTTTGAGTTTTGTTCTGTTCCAAAGGAAAAAAGATTACTTGCTATAATATCGCTATGTCAGTCTTTTTCCCACAGAACCATCATTAGTCATGGCTCTTTTTTACTTACACTCTTATTTGTCAGTGACTCTCTTGAAATGTTGCACGTGGGACTAAATATAAATTCAGATATAATTAACTTTCATTAAGCATTTACTAGATGCCAGGCATTATATTTGTTACTTAAGATGTTATATTATTTTAATTCTAAAAACATTATATGAGGTAGTTAGTATTCCAATTTTACATATAAAGTAGATCTAAAGAGATGAATTAAATTGCTCAAGATAACTCATAGATAGTTGCAAACCTATGTATCTATTTGCTTATTTATGCTCCAAATTGATTCAGAAGGCATTTCAGGCCTTTTTTCAGGGTACACACATATAACCATATAGATTAAATATGAGACAAATAAAAAAGGGAAGCGAAAGAATAATCAGAACTGAGAATATGAAATTAAGTCAAGAATGAGGCTAGTAAAAAAAATAAAATAAAAATGATGTACTTGCTATAAATGGCCACAGGTATGATACATATATTCTTAGTGAGCTTGAGATAGTGGCCAGTGATTTGGTTCATAAAACCAATACGATAAAAGAAAAAAATTATTTAAAAAAATATGACTAGACTTGGCGCTAAGAATAAAGAATTTCTAAAAAAAAGAATAAATAATTTTTGCTGTATCCTTAAAAAAAAGACTCAGGAATATGAGGAAATGAGCATTTTCATAAAAGACATAACAATAAATTTCATAGGGTTTTTATTTATAATGTCTCTTGATATAGGATCAATGTCCTGACATCAACCCTGGATTAGTAAGGCAATTCCCTAGGAAACCAAGTAAATATTTTTTGCTCTGGATACACAGAGTTCTGTTTGTTTGTTTCTTTACTAGATCAGTGGTAAAGTTTAGAACATCCAGAGGAATAAATGGATTGCAAGTCTTTCTAGTAATATGTATATATGCTGTTATTGAACTTTAGGTAATCATAGATAATCGTAGGGTAAGTGGTTAAAAATCATGTGTCATTACAAGGACAGCTATTATATTTGGGCACTAAATATAGACCTTAGACCTGGGAGTGGAATTGTGATAAATCTGATATCATTTCACCGCAAGTGCTCTTTCTAGGCTGTCTGTAAATGTAGACTTACCATTGAAGAGTATGGAGGAATAATTATTTGAATTGATCTGGCAATTATGCCTCCATTAATATTGACTAAGTTTATTATGAGTAGTTAAATATGCCCAACCTGAATTACTTCTCTCCTGTTTTATTTCTACTGCTTCTTCCAAGCCTTATTCTCCATGAAAAAAAAAAATCCAGCATTGGTTCCTGTTGTCATTTCCCAGAAGCCCGGAAAGAGGCAGTAGTTAACTATCATAAAATGTCATAGTAAGTGGACTTCCTAGGGCCACACATCTGCAAAAAGACTATGTCTTGAGGGAGTTAAAAATGAACTGCTGAAGTCATTCTGCATTTTTTACCAGGAATATCATTGCCAGGCTTGCAAAGTCAGAATGTGTAAACTTTCCTACATTATGAATCCCTGTTGGTGAGAGCAACAGCAGGAAATCTTACGTAAACCAGTCCTTCCTTCTGAATGGAATGACATGCTTTTTATTGAAGGAAGTCCCAAATATTGCCAGTAGCTGTTGTTCTTGGAGAGAATGGTGAGAGTGGTATAGACTAGAATTATTTTTCCACCTTTGCAGACAGCAGTGGAGCAGCTCATCTCCATCAGCTGTTTGGGCACAGAGACTGGAAAGGGGCAGGACATCTGAAATGAGATAAGAATCAGGCTTCATCTGGAACATGCCTGAAATGTGAGGTCTTGGTGGCAGTTATGGGGACAAAGGTTTTGCTTCTCTAGGCAGGCACTTGCTGGGCTGGTGTGGTTAGCAGGCAGGTAGAGAGGAAACTATGTAGCTGCTAAAATAGGCTGAACTAAACAAGGCCAACCTTGTTCTGCTTCCAAACAACTAAACTTTTGAAGCCAAATTAGCCTCCTTCCATAAAATATAAATTTTGGATAGAAATTTTTTAAAAACTCAAATTTTTGGTTTTTGTGTATATTCAATTCATAGACTATGGGAACTTGGAGTATGACAAAGAATAAATAAAACTATTGGAAAATTTCAAACTAAATCTTTTGATTTTTGTTACTTTTGTAAGTGTTTATAGAGGAAGGAGTTCTAATTGATCTAATCAGATTAAAATAAAAGGAGACAAATTGCTATGTAGAAATGTTGACAGAAGATTGGGTCCTAATTCTGGTTAGAGGCAGTTTCTAATCCTTAATCTGATACTATATGTTTTATAACTGTGGCCGTCTCTTCACTTTCTGGTCCTCAGCTTTCTCATTCTTCAAATGCAAGTTTGTATTAGTCTGCTTCCAAGGGCTCTTTTAGGAGCATACATTTATAAGTCTATTGTATAAAGAGCTACCTTTTTTATAATATATAAAGATTTATTTCTAGTCACATCTTCAATTTTATATCTCAAATAAAAGCTGATAATTTTTCCCAAATTCCTCTGTCAGCTGGAATTACTGATTCCCAGTAACATTTACTAGCAGAGAACATGACTTGTTAAACCTTAAGAAATCAAGAGAATGTTGAGATTACTTTAATCTGCCTGCTGTGAACAACCAAGCTAAGGCATCTTGATTTACTATATGGCTCTTTCCTCATCATGCTTTTTTACATTTTCATCTCTAAAGGTACAAAAAAATCAGTTGAAATATATTACCTGCATAAATAATAAAAATGAGAAACTAGGTATAATTAATTTTTATTGAACATTTTGTTTTCTGTGCACATTAACACCCATGATGATGCTCATTTTTCTCTTTATTGTGCAGCCACTGAAAGATAGACGTTTTAAAACTCTCTGTCTGCCTTATGATGTCTTTGATATTTACAGTATAGGAAAGACTATAATTTTCTTGCAGTCAAAAACTGCTCTTATTTTTCCCCTTAGAGAAGAATATTGATGCCCAAACTGAGCAATGCACGCTCTGTATCTGAGTAGTCTGCATAAAGTTTGCAACATATCACTTATAAAATTAAGGCATACATGAGAATATTTTGGAAGTTGGGAAATGCTTATATTTACTTAATGAATTGTCAGCTGAAACTCTGATCTTAGTATATTGAAATGTAGAAATTCAAATTATACCTATGTTGAACTGTGCTTCATGCAAAATGTTGCTTTGTTTCAAAGGATGCATTAGGAGAAGATTTTAGGAAACTGGTAATTAAAAGTTACTTTTAAAGAAAAAATAAGTATGTTTTAATAATTAAAATTTATATCTTTAGATATTTAAAAAGTGGATAATGGCCTAGAAAGTCAACAATAAAATATCTATTTTAAGGCAATGGATCCTAATTATAAAATATTAGCGCTCTTTTAAAAAAAATTTATTGTAGAGCAAAGTTATACATATACATATATCCACTCTTTTTTTGGATTCTTTTCCCATATAGGTCATTACGAGGTATTGAGTAGAGTTCCCTGTGCTATACAGTAGGTCCTTATTTGTTATCTATTTCATATATAGTAGTGTGTATATCTCAATCCCAGTCTCCCACTTCATCCCACCTCCCCACCCGCACCAGTAAGCATAGGATTGTTTCCTACATCTGTGACTATTTCTGTTTTGTAAATAAGTTCATATGTACCATTTTTTTTAGATATAAGTGATATATATCTAAAAAAGTGCACATATAAGTGATATCATGTGATATTTGTCCTTCTCTGTCTCACTTACTTCACTCAGTATGACAATCTCTAGGTCCATCAATGTTGCTGCCAATGGCATTATTTTGTTCTTTTTTATGGCTGAGTAATATTCCATTGAATGTATGTACTACACCTTCTTTATCCATTCCTCTGTCGATGGACATTTAGGTTGTTTCCATGTCCTGGCTATTGTAAATAGTGTTGCAGTGAACATTGGGGTGTGTGTATCTTTTTGAATTATGGTTTTCTTAGGGTATATGCCCATAAGTGAGATTGCTGGATCATACAGTAGCTCTATTTTTAGTTTTTTAAGGAACCTCCATACTGTTCTCCATAGTGGCCGTATCAATTTACATTCCCACCAACAATGTAGAAGGATCCCCTTTTCTCCACACCCTCTCCAGCATTTATTGTTTGTAGATTTTTTGATGATGGCCATTCTGACTGGTGTGAGATGATACCTCATTGTAGTTTTGATTTGCATTTCTCTAATAATTAGTGATGTTTAACATCTTTTCATGTACTTTTTGCCCATCTGTATGCTTCTTTGGAGAAATGTCTTTTTAGATCTTCCACCCTTTTTTTTTTTTTTTTTTTGACATTGAGCTGTATGAGCTGTTTGTATATTTTGGAGATTAATGCCTTGTCTCTCGCTTCATTTGCAAATATTTTCTCCCATTCTGTGGGTTGTCTTTTCATTTTGTTTATGGTTTCCTTTGTTGTGCAAACGCTTCTAAGTTTAATTAGGTCCCATTTGTTTATTTTTGTTTTCATTTTCATTATTCTAGGAGGTGGGTCAAAAAAGATCTTGCTGTTATTTATGACAGAGAGTATTCTTCCTATGTTTTCCTCTAAGAGTCTTATAGTATCCAGCCTTACATTTAGGTCTTTAATCCATTTTGAGTTTATTTTTGTGTATGGTGTTAGCTGATCACTGAATTTGGTAAAATTTCAGGATACAAAATTAATACACATAAATCGCTTGCATTCCTATATACTAACAACAAAAGATCAGAAAGAGAAATTAAGGAAACAATCCCATTTATCATTGCATCAAAAAGAATAAAATATCTAGGAATAAACTTACCTAAGGAGGCAAAAGACCTATACTCAGAAAACTGTAAGATACTGATGAGAGAACTCAAAGATGACAGAAACTGATGAGGAGATATACTATGTTCTTGGGTTGGAAGAATCAATATATCAATATTATCAAAATGACTATAGTACCCAAAGCAATCTACAGATTCAGTGCAATTCCTATCAAATTACCAATGGTATTTTTCACAGAATTAGAACAAACAATATTACAATTTGTATAGAAACACAAAAAACCCCACATAGCCAAGGTGATCTTGAGAAAGAAAAATGGAGCTGGAGGAGTCAGGCTCCCTGACTTCAGACTATACTATAAAGCTACAGTAATCAAAACAGTATGGTACTGGCACAAAAACAGAAATATAGATCAGTGGAATAGGATAGAAAGTCCAGACATAAACCCACACACCTATGGTCACCTAATTTATGACAGAGGAGGCAATAATATACAATGGAGAAAAGACAGTCTCTTCAATAAGTGGTGCTGGGAAAACTGGACAGCTACATGTAAAAGAATGAAAGTAGAGCTCTTTTCTATCAATGAACCATGTTCATGTAATTTTAAAAAATCAGTGGTTATATTTACTCAAAAAATATTTTAGTATGAAGTCCATGTGTAGTATATGAGAAATACACACATGACTGATGTATGGTTCCCTTTCAAGAATTTTATACTAACATGGGAAAGATCTAAAAACCACTGAGTATAAAGAAAAAGGGTAGGAAAAACTAAGTGCTAATAAGAGATACAATAATTGAAATTTAAAGGAAGATGAGTATAATTTTGATTAGGGGAAGCCTCAATGGAAGAGGGATCCTATGAGTTAACCCGTGAAAGAAAAGTAAGATTTTGATAGGCAGAGAGGAGAGGTTAGGTGTTGTGTTCTACTTAGAAACAATAGAGTTCAGATGTGTGTGAGAACAGCGCATATCCAGAGAATAAGTTAAATGTGAATGGTCAGTGATTCAGACGAATTGATAGATGGAGTGGGAGATAGCCCCTAAAAAAATGAAGATAAAATCATGGAAAGTAGTCAAACCATCAAAAGAATTAGAATTTTATTCTTTAAAATAAAGAGGCAAATTAAATTTTTTCCAAAGGGGAATCTCATGATTCAATCTGCATTTTAGAAAAATAATAGAGTGGTAGTTGGTAAAAGTATTTAAGACAATAAATCCAGTGGCAAATTTCAAAGGGATAAATAAATATTACAACATCAGATTGATTTTTAATTCAAATATTTTACATATTTCGTTTTAATTTAGGAATGTTTCTCAGTTTATAAATTTGATATCATATTGAGACTTTAAAAATCTGTGTTTTAATTTAGAAGGAGAATATATTAAAGTATTTCTTGGAAAACTGAACATTGACATAAACATTTATAGAAGGTAGGGAAGCAATAGTAGATTCTGTGGACCATGTAGGTCCCCATTACAACAACGTACAAGCCAGATTAATTGTAAAAAATGTTTTTAAAAACAATGGAGGGCTTCCCTGGTGGTGCAGTGGTTGAGGGTCCGCCTGCCGATGCAGGGGATGCGGGTTCGTGCCCCGGTCCGGGAGGATCCCACATGCTGCGGAGTGGCTGGGCCCGTGAGCCATGGCCACTGGGCCTGCGCGTCCGGAGCCTGCGCTCCACAACGGGAGAGGCCACGGCAGTGGGAGTCCCACGTACCACAAAAAAAAAAAAAAAAAATGCAGTGGAGATCTGTGGAAGCAGAGAGGATTAAATGAATGGAAATTCCAGTCATTTCCTTCTCTCTGGTCATTTCTAGACTCAAATTGGGCTGGCAATTGGGAGTGCCTGAGCAGAGTAATGTTACAAGGGGAAGAGAAACTTGCAATGATTCTGCTTGCTGAGCACAATATGGAAAATTTTTGATCCTTAAAAGATCCGAAAGACCAATTTTTTTTTCTACCATACACTGTTGAAGTCTGGATCATGTAGGTTGTAGGGAGCTTTAAAAAATTGGACTTGAAATAGCCCATGGTCTTCCATTATTTAGGAAAACAAGTCCTACTTCAGGAATATGCCTGCCTGAAACTTATGACTGGTCATCTCTACAAAATATTTGCCAAATTTAAAGTAGTGTGGCATATGGTAAACCAAAGAGCAAAGCTCAAAACCTCTGAAGGCAATATTAAATTTCTCACAAACATTCTGTCTAAGGAGTTTCAGATACAGGCACTTATCAAAAGCATGGAAAGGAAATGGCTGTGATACAGGGAAGAACCAGAAGCCCACTGGGTCTTATTCCCCAGTGCTCATATAATCTGCCTAAAAGAGGGAAACAGAAACCCTGAGTTGTTTCCTGTTTTGGGCAATTGTGAATAAAATTACTATGAATATTTGCAGACAAGTCTTTGTGTGAACATGATTTTTCACTTCTTTTGGAGAAACATCTAGAAGTGAGATTGGTGGTCCATGTAGTAAATGTATGTCAAACTATATAAGAAATTCCGAACTGTTTTCCAAACTCTCTGTACCACTTTACATTTGTATTAGAAATATTTAAAATTTCTAGCTGTTCTGAATACTTGCCAACACTTGGTATGATTAGGCTTTAATGTTAGCCATTCTCATAAGGATATACTGGCATCTCTGTACAGCAAATTTTTGCCCCCCGCATCTGTGTCTTTTTTTTTTTACTTAAAAAAAAATTTCTATTGGAGTATAGTTGATTTACAATGTTGTGTTAGTTTCAGGTGTACAGCAAAGTGATTCAATTATACATATACATACATTCATTCTTTTTCAGACTCTTTACCTATATCACCTTCTCAACAGTGTTTTATAAAACCAGAAATTAAAAATTTTTATTAACTCCAGTTTACCCATTTTTACTTTTATGGTTTATCCTTTTTGTGACATATCAAAATAAAATAAATAAGACAACATTAGGAGGGTGAGAGGGCAATCCAAGTGGGAGAAAATATTTGCAATATATCTTGACAATACATGAATTATATTCAGAATGTATGAAGGGTTCCTCCTAATCACTAAGAAAAGGAAAACCCAATAGAAAAAAATGGTCAAAAATGTGAACAAACATTTTTTAAAAGTGATAGCCAAATGGCTAATACTCACCTGAATAGATGGATGCTCAACTTCATTAGTCATCAGGGAAATATAAATTAAAACCACAGTGGGATGCTAACATACTTAATAATGGCTGAACTGCAAACAAAGCAAAAACCAGATAGAAGCACACCTAGTGTTAGCAAGGATGCATAGCAGTTGGAACACTAGTACACTGCTGATGGTAGTGTACACTTGTAAATTCCTTTAGAAAACCTCTTGCCAACATGTACTGAGGCCGAACACATGTAGACTCTGTCATCCAGCAATTCCTTTCCCATGTAAATGCCCATAGGAATCCATACATATGTTCAGCCAAATATGTGTAGTAAAATGGTCATAACAGTATTATCCAAAACAGCCCAAACTGAAAAATATCTGAATTTCCATCTGTTATTCCAATATGGAAAAATAAAATGTGCCATAATTACATAGTAATGAAAATGAGCAATTTACAACTACACACAATATGCATAAATCTCACAAATATAATGGTGAGTGAAAGAGGTCAGACACAGAGTTTAGACTTTATGATTCCATTTACATCAAAATAAAGACAGAAAAACTAATTTAAGCTGTTAGAAATCAGAATGGTGTTAAAATCTGATTTGTGGGTGGGTGTTGTTTACATGGCTCTGTTAAGTTTGCAAAAATGTAGCTAACTGTACTATTATGATATATGAATTTATTTGTATATATATTTTTTCAGTAAAAATGAAAACTAACTTAAAATATTCTTTGTGTAAAATATAACAAAATAGCAAGATAACTAGATAAAGACCCTGGAACATTCACCCACCTGTGTATTTGTCTCCAGTAATTTTAATCTTCTGTATTTAAATTTGATACACAAATTGAATATTTAAATCAAAGTTTAGCATTCAGATAAATAGTAATAATGTTTATTAAAAGATTCACACATATAAGTTTTTAAAAATCTTAACAAAATACCTTTATTTTATCTTAAAATACAATATTAGTTACAACATAACTTACAACATTACTTATAAAAATTACTTATAAAAATTTCATCCTATAACCATCATTTTTCTTTTCTTGAACCTATTAACATTATGTTATTATTATTATTATTATTAGAAAGAATATAAATTAACAAATTTTTCTTTTACCCCAATAAGAAAGAGACAAGAAGAAACCTCTGCGACTTGCAGACCAATCACATTGCACTGCTTCTTCTATTTTTTGTTCTATTTTGTATTGGGGATAGGGAGTATTTGCAAGATAGTGTTACCATTTATTTGTCTAAAATTACATTCCATCTCCACTATTAACTGTTCTTATTAACTTTGCTTTATAGTACTTCTCTGTTTGTTCTTATTCATTGTTTTTACTTGTTTCTTTGTTTATTGTCTGTTTACTGGGTACTCCCACCCCAAACATACTACACTGTAAGTTACATGAGTGCAGGAGCTTTGTTTTGTTTAATGCAGTATGTTAATCTCAAAGAACAGTGTCTGTCATAAATGAGTAGCTCAAATATCCGCTGAATGAAAGAATAAATATTAAAATATTAATCCAAATTAATGAATTTCAAACTTGAAGTTTCCCCCCTATTTTTCCCTTTTATTGTTGCCCTAGTGATGACAATTGTATTAAGATATAATCTAACATCTTATCAAAAAAAGTGGGCAAAATCGTTTCCTAACTTAAAAATGCATAAAAATACAATTTATTGGGCTTCCCTGGTGGCGCAGTGGTTGCGCGTCCGCCTGCCGATGCAGGGGAACCGGGTTCAACAGTGTCTGTCATAAATGAGTAGCTCAAATATCCGCTGAATGAAAGAATAAATATTAAAATATTAATCCAAATTAATGAATTTCAAACTTGAAGTTTCCCCCCTATTTTTCCCTTTTATTGTTGTCCTAGTGATGACAATTGTATTAAGATATAATCTAACATCTTATCAAAAAAAGTGGGCAAAAGTCGTTTCCTAACTTAAAAATGCATAAAAATACAATTTATTTTTATTAAACAAGGAGATATAAAATTTGTCATTATTTGCATTTAAAAATATGTATATAATTTGTTTTCACAATTCATTTGGTAAACTTAACATTATTTTAGTGACTGGCTTTGATTAAAACATAAGCTTAAAAAGATGTTTAGACTGCAAATTCGGGGAAACTGTTTCTGAAATTGTGTTCTGCCTTCTTCTACCTGAAAAATAATTCTGCCTAAAAGTTATTTGCTTGCTTGCTGAACATAATAAAGCTTTTTAGATTGGCTACATTACCCCTACATTGTCAGGGTACTAGACATTCTTGCACTTCCTTCCATGTTGCTCATAGTAACTTGTATTTAGTTGTTAGAGCAAGGCAAAATAGCAGTAAGTCAAGGACTATTTGTGTTGGAAAAAAAACAATCCTGGAATTTCACAAAAGGTGATGCTTTCTTAAGAAATTGGTGTGATTAAAAAGAGAGATGATCAAATATGCCTTGGGGAAAAAAGTGGTTGTGTTAAATCATCATTTGAATGTCATTTATAAATGAAAAGGCACTGATTTTTTTTTAAAAGATAGGATTTTTGAGGACATAATATAACTTAGGGAAATACTGCTTAAGCTTGGATTCAATAATTGCTTTTTAAGATCTGCTATCCATTTGAGGAGGTCAATCCATTATATATGTTAGTGAAAGAGTAGGATAAGAAATGCTTTGAAATTTGTTTGTGTATATATACCATGATATAAACTGGTCAGCAAATAAACACAATGTTTGGATTCATCTATAACTATAGCCTAGTACAATAGTTGAATATGGTCAAAATGCATATTCCTTAAGAAAAGATAAATCAGTTTGCACTAAGACTATTTAGTCAGAGAATGTGTAATACAATCTAGAAATATTTTGAAAACGTTTAAAGAATAATGCAGTCATTCTAAATGGTGACTTTTTCTTATTTACACAACAGTGTTCTCTAGACTGGCTGGCTAACTGAGTATAGAAAGTTTTACTGTAAGATTGAGATGTCCATAAAGTCTGTATAAAAAGAGAAAGTCCTCCCTACAAAAAATCTTTATGGTTAACCAACAGTCAAGGATGTGAGCAAACATTAAGCTGTGGAGAAATATGGTGGTTGCAAGTTATTGCCTCTTCCTCTGGATTTCATGGCTAAGTATCTTTGCCAAGAGACAGTAACTTCTCACCAATGATTTATGAGTTGAGGATGCTAACTGAAAGGAGAAGTTAAAAATATTGACAATGTGCTACATACATTTTGTGGTAGTCATGGAGAGACACAGCGCTTCAATCTCCCTTCAAGAAAAAACTTGACCTTCCAGCTGCAAAGAATGTAGTTACCTATCACCCCAGCTCATAGACACTTCAGGATTCATCTCATTTTTCCTGGTGGGTCCAAGGTCTTCCTGGTCAGCCACCAACCAATAACTGAGCATGACAGTGGTAATAGGGCCAGATTTATTCAACCCAATGCAGGACAGCTCTAACTGGCAAATCTTATTGTTCTCAACTAGACTAGCCAAAACTTAGTCAAGATCTGCATAAAGGCCTCCCTGCCCAATCCTACTTTCTCTTTGCATTACTTTCACAGGTGTCAGATCTATATCATGGTCTGAAGACTTTCTCTGTCCAATCCTACTTCGTCTCTCTTTTATTTTATTTCTTATTGATATTGATTATTATTGATTTCTTATAGTTGATTTACTCTCTTCCTTTTACTTTTCATAGGCATTGCCTTCCCCCCCAAAACTTCTTATGTTCATCACTTCATTCCATCATCTGTTTCTTGCTTAATATGTATAAATTTGCATTCATATAATTTTATTTAAGGCTGTTGCATATTGTGCTGGTTAATTATGTCAAAAGCCTGATACCCTGAAGCACTGTCCTTTTTGCCTTGCCCACCAGGCTTCAAGCAGCAACTGTATGTATGCATTTGGGTTCTAAACCTCCATGTAGTGAGGCAATAATCTGCATGTTGAGTTATGCTAGACCATGTATCCCCATCTAGACTAAATCAATGGCTATCTCTCCTGGCTTCATAATGTAATCACTTGGGCAACTTATAAATAGATTGATGCCAAAATCCCATTCCAGAGATTCTTATATAATTGGTTCAGGGTGGAACCAAGGTTGAGAAACATAAACTCAGTGTTGAGAAAGTAGACTCTTTGGCCCTTATCTCTTGAAAATACATCCTGATTTTAGCCTCAGAATTTCATCATCCTTTGACAAGAAGATACACAGAAAGGCAAATAGAGAAGTGAGTAAGCATTTGCTTCAATCTCTGCCCATTTAAGCTACCCCTAATAAAATCTCACATGCTAGAAATGAGGCTCAATTTTTGTATTTCCAAATGGCATATTGTTGACCTGTATCATAAATCCTAATTAGTAGAGACCATGAGCTCCTTCAAAGGTGGGACTGTGCCATTAATACTGCTGATCAGATGCCAGGAAAGATAACACAAGCTTTGGAACAATTGATCTCTCCATATCAATGTGGGCTTTTCTTATTATTAAACAACAAGTAAAACAGCTATTTTTTTCTTTTTATGTCATTTACTATGTTATGCTTAATTCTCAACCGTTTCTTTTATTTGGTTTTGTTGTTCTATTTTTAGTTTGTACCCGTGATTTCATGTTACCTCAAGCACTTTTAATTAAACAAATAATAAATTAAAAGACAAGGCGTTCCCACCAACAGTGCAAGAGGTTTCCCTTTTCTCCACACCCTTTCCAGAATTTATTGTTTGTAGATTTTTTGATGATGGCCATTCTTACTGATGTGAGATGATATCTCATTGTAGTTTTGATTTGCATTTCTCTAATGATTAATGATGGTGAGCATTCTTTCATGTGTTTGTTGGCAATCTGTATATCTTCTTTGGAGAAATGTCTGTTTAGGTCTTCTGCCCATTTTTGGATTGGGTTGTT
>NC_041214.2:69576415-69640137 GCF_002837175.3 Physeter macrocephalus | reverse complement strand
TATATATGGAATCTAAAAAAAAAAAAAAAAAAAAAGAAAATGGTCAGAAGAACCTAGGGGCAAGATGGGAATAAAGATGCAGACCTACTAGAGAATGGACTTGAGGATATGGGGAGGGGGAAGGGTAAGCTGGGACAAAGTGAGAGAGCGGCTTGGACATATATACACTACGAAACGTAAAATAGCTAGCTAGTGGGAAGCAGCCGCATAGCACAGGGAGATCAGCTTCGTTCTTTGTGACCACCTAGAGGGGTGGGATAGGGAGGGTGGGAGGGAGAGAGATGCAAGAGGGAAGAGATATGGTGACATATGTATATGTATAAGTGATTCACTTTGATATAAAGCAGAAACTGACACACCATTGTAAAGCAATTATACTCTAATAAAGGTGTTTAAAAATAAAATAAAATAAAAGACAAGGCATAACTGTGAGCACAAATCAAAATTACCCAATCCTCAGAATCTTAGCTCAAGCCATCATTTCCTGGTTTGTTTACTACTTGTACCCATCAATATCAGCACATTTACAGACCCCACAGACACCACAGTGCTCGTGTAGTTTAATTAAAAGGAAGAAATCTGCATCTTAATATGTAAAAGCTATTCATAATAATGGATGATAGTGGGATGTTTATTAGCATATCAACAGTTAAAAATTACTTGCCACTTACTCTTTCCTCAAGTTTATATAGTATAATATACATGCTAATTTTATATTAGGTACAAGAGTTGATAAATTGCTGTTAGAATATAGAGATTATAGTGATGGTTCTTTTTTATTAATTCAATTTTATTAAACAATGATACACTGAAAAAGAATAATTTAAAAGGGAATAAAGCAAACATTTTTACAAGACATATTATCACCGCAATTTTGCATAATTTTGTATAATGAAACATAGCATGAATATAAATATGAAAAATTGCAGAGGAAATAAATATCTACCTCTAGCTATCACATTTTTGGGGGGTGGATTAGTTGAGCATGGTATATAAACAGATATACTATTTCCTGTCTCTAGAGATTCAATATGGTTTTCCTACAATTTATTTTTCATTCACAGAAATACCAGAAATGTAATTGGCCTGTTATAGAGTCAAATAAGGAATATTTTTGTAAAATACTATGAGTACATTCTTTCACCTAATGAGTAAAAGCCAAAGCATACTGCTGAAATATTGATAGCTAAATTCTTTGGCTTAGTACACCATCTGCTGTGTCAGCAATAATTTATACTGTGATATCTCAGTTTAGGTGTAGGATAAAAGTCACAAACAGTAGACAATGAAAGGACATAATTCAGGATAGCCTAAACAGTATTTTAAAATATCTTAATTAGGTATCCTATTTAAAAACTGGAAGCTTTTGCATAAAAGAATGAAGAATCTGGCTTTTCTTGAAAAAGCAAACAATTTCCAAATGCTACTCCCACATTCACCCCAGGAAACATAGTGGAGCCAAGCATGCCTGATTTTTTTTCCCAAAATAATGAAACAAGTCATTCTTCATGCTAAAAGAAAGACTCAGGAAATGTCTGTAGAGAAACCAAGTGTCTGCTTGAGAAAGAATCCTTCCTCATGGGTATTACCAGTGGCAAAAAAGTTGTCACTTCTAACAAAAAATTTTACTTTCCTGAAGAAATGTTGGTTGGATGCCTTAAGTCACATATTTCATCATGTCTCTTTTTCCCTAGCAGACAGGAAACTCAAAGCCAACATGAAATGCTGAAAGTCTCCCTAGATCTGCTCTTCTCAAAATCTTTCCTAAACCAATAACTGGAATCTCTTTTCTGCTAGTTGCTTAGAGCAACAACTTCAAGGTCATTTTGAATCATCTTCTTCTGTCTGTTTGTCAGTTTTAAACTAAAATGTCACCTCATTGGCCTCTATTGCTAACGTTTGAAGACTGAGTGGAGGTTTTTCACTTCCTAGTGAGAAAAGCAATCCAGTATGGGGGATGAAAGCCAGGGAGTAAAACTGGGGTAGGCATTTTAGAGCCACAGGGGGTCTCTGTCTCATTTCGTAGAACCACATCTTTGAGTGCCACTGACGGCTGGTGATATCTGGGCTTATTGATTAGGTACTATGTAAAGGCTGGCCTGGTGGGCCATGGTTTCTGCTGCATCACAAATCACCTTTCTTAGAGTGACAGCTTTCCATCTGCCTTTGCTACACTAAGGAAGCACCCATTTCAGGGTCATTGTACCCATTGCCATTTAAACCAAAGTGAGATTTACACAACTGTCAACTGGCTAGATGGTTCTGTCAGGGTTCCCTGGTCCCTCAGTCTAAAAAACCCATGGAATCTTCCCTCTTATTCCTTGCCCCCATTATCTACATACACATGAAACACTTTTTACCCTTCTCCAAATGTTCTTAACATATGTATTTTATTTATGTTGTTGTTTGTCTCTCCTATTAAAATATAAGCTCCACAGAAGTTTTTAATTTCATTTTTACTGCTATATCCTCAGCTCCTAGAACAGAGTCTGCTTAATAGTAAACACCCAATAAATATTTGATGAGTTAATAAATGCCATCCTTTAATACCAAATGTACCTTCATGTTGCATTGTGTTGACGTATGATGGGATATAAATTAATAAATTATAATAAGAAGAACAAAAGAAAAAATTTAATGCCTGTAGATTTATATCCATTAAAAGCATAGCAGTGGTATGATATTAATTACTGTGGAAGGCAGAATAATGGCCCCACAAAGATATCCATGTCCAAATTCCTGCAGGTTGTGAATATGTTACCTTACAGGGCAAAAAGGAATTAAGGTTGCACATGGGGTTAAGGTTGTTAATCAGTTGACCTTAAAAAAGGGAGATTATTTGGGATTTGGGGGCGGATGCAGTGTAATCACAAGGATCCTTAGAAGTGGAACAGGGAGGCAGAAGAAGAGGACAGAATGATGCAATGTGAGAAAGACTTGACCCACAGGTGCTGGCCTTGACAATGGAGGAAGGGACCATGAGCCAAGGAATACAGGCAGCCACTAGAAGCTGGGGAAACAAGGAAATGGATTCCCTCTTGAGATTCCAGAAAAAAATGAACTCCTTGATTTTACCCCAGGGAGACTTATGCCACACTTCTGACCTCCAGAATTATAATCTATTTTTGTTGTGTAAGACAAATTTGTGGTAGTTGTTTATAGCAGTAATGGAAAAATGTATACAGTTATGTCAGACATTTTAATTGTTGACTCTCTACTGCTAAGATAAAGGAACTCTTATGTATGTATTTTCATTGAAAAAAATACTTGCACATGCTTTGCCTTTCAAGGGATCAGAGTACTCTTTTTTTAATTGAAGTATAGTTGATTTACAAAATCATGTTAGTTTCAGGTGTGCAGCACAGTGATCCAGGTATATATATATATATACATATATATATGTATATATATATATATATATTCCTTTTTCAGATTCTTTTCCCTTAGAGGTTATTATACTAGGTCTTGTTGATTATTTTACATATATTAGTGTGTGTATGTTAATCCCAACCTCCTAATTTATCCCTCCCCCCCCAACTCTTTTTCCCCTTTGGTAACTGTAAGTTTGTTTTCTATGTCTGTGAGGCTCTTTCTGTTTTGTAAATAAGTTCATTTGTATCATTTTTTTAGATTCCACATATAAATGATATCATATGATGTTTGTCTGGCTTACTTCACTTAGTATGATAATCTCTAGGTCCATCCATCTTGTTGCAAATGGCATTATTTCATTCTTTTTTTATGGCTGAGTAATATTCCTTTATATATATATTGTAACATCTTCTTTATCCATTCATCTGTTGATGGGCACTTAGGTTGCTTCCATGTCTTGGCTATCATAAACAGTGGTGTAGTGAACATTGCGGTGCATGTATCTTTTTGAACTATGGTTTTCTCTGGATGTATGCCTAGGAGTGGGATTGCAAGATTGTATGGTGGCTCTATTTTTGGTTTTTAAAAGATCCTCCATACTGTTCTGGGTAGTGGCTGCACCAATTTATATTCCCACAAACAGTGTAGGAGTGTTTCTTTTTTTCCCATACCTTCTCCAGCATTTATTATTTGTAGACTTTTGATGATGACTACTCTGACTGGAATGAGGTGATACCTCGTTGGAGTTTTGATTTGCGTTTCTCTAAAAATTAGTGATGCTGAGCATCTTTTCATGTGCCTTTTGGCCATCTGTATGTTTTCATTGGAGAAGTCTCTATTTAGATCTTCCGTCTATTTTTTGATTGGGTTGTTTGTTTTTTTGATATTGAGCTGCCTGAGCTGTTTGTATATTTTGGAAATTAATCCCTTGTTGGTAGCATCATTTGCAAGTATTTTCTCCCATTCTGTAGGTTGTCTTTTTGTTTTGTTTATGGTTTCCTTGGCTGTGCAAAAGCTTTTAAGTTTAATTAGGTCGCATTTGAAAATTTTTGTTTGGATCTCTATTACTCTAGGAGACAGAACCAAAAAGATACTGCTGTGATTTATGTCAAAGAGTGTCCTGCCCATGTTTTCCTCTAGGAGTTTTATAGTATCCAGCCTTACATTTAGGTCGTTAAACCATTTCGAGCTTACTTTTGTGTACCGTGTTAGAGAATGCTCTACTTTTATTTGTTTACATGTAGCTGTCTAGTTTTTCCAGGACCACTTATTAAAGAGACTGTCTTTTCTCCATTGTATATTCTTGCCTCCTATGTTGAGGATTAATTGATAATAGGTGCATGGGTTTATTTCTGGGCTTTCTATCCTGTTCCATTGATCTATTGATATATTTCTGTTTTTGTGCCAGTACTATACTGTTTTGATTATTGTAGTTTTATAGTATAGTATGAATTGAGGGAGTCCGATTCCTCCATCTACATTTTTTCTTTCCTAAGATTGCTTTGGCTTTTTGGGGTCTTTTGTGTTTCCATACAGATTAAATTTTTGTTGTTGTTGTAGTTCTGTGAAAAGCGCCATTTGCAATTTGATAGGATTTGCATTGAATCAGTACACTGCCCTGAGTAGTATAGTCATTTTGACAATAGTGATTCTTCCAATCCAAGTATACCTTTCCATTTATTTGTGTCATCTTCAATTTCTTTCATCAGCCTCTCACAGTTTTTGGAGTATAGGTCTTTTGCATCTTTAGGTGGGTTTATTCCTAGGTATTTTATTCTTTTTGATGTGATGAAATGAGATTGTTTCCTTAATTTCTCTTTCTGATCTTTTGTTTTTAGTGTATAGAAATGCAGCGGATTTCTTTGTATAAATGTTGTATCCTGCAACTTTATCAAATTGGTAGCATCTTAGGATTTTCTATGTATAGTATCATGTCATCTGCAAATAGTGATAATTTTACTTTTTCTTTTCCAATTTGGATCCCTTTCATTTCTTTTTCTTCGCTGATTGCTGTAGCTAGGATTTTTAAAACTATGTTGAATAAAAATGGTGAGAGTAGATATCCTTGTCTTGTTCCTTATCTTAGAGGAAATGCTTTCAGCTTTTCACTGTTGAGTATGATGTTAGCTGTGGGTTTTTTCATATATGGCCTTTGTGATATTAAGGTAGGTTCCCTCTGTGCCCACCTTCTGGAGTTTTTTCCATAAATGGTTGTTGCATTTTATCAGAAGATTTTTCTGCATCTATTGAGATGATTTTATGGTTTTTTTTCTTTGATTTGTTAATGTGGTGTATCACACTGATTGATTTGTGGATAATGAAAAATCGTTGCATCCCTGGGATAAATCCCACTTATCATGTGTACGATCCTTTTAATGTATTGTTGGATTTGGTTTGCTAGTATTTTGTTGAGGATTTTTGCATCTATATTCATCAGTGTTATTGGCCTATAATTTTCTTTCTTTGTGGTATCTGTGTCTGGTTTTGGTATCAGGGTAATGGTGGCCGCATAGAATGAATTTAGAAGTATTCCTTCCTCTGCAATTTTTTGGAATAGTTTCAGAAGGATGGGTCTTAACTCTTCTCTAAGTGTTTGGTAGAATTTGCCTGTGAAGCCATCTGATCCTGGACTTTTGTCTGTTGGAGTTTTTTAATCACAGACTCAATTTCAGTACTTACAGTTGGTCTGTTCATATTTGTTATTTCTTCCTGGTTCAGTCTTGAGAGATTGTACCTTTCTAAGAATTTGTCCATTTCTTCTAGTTTGTCCGCTGTATTGGTATATAGTTGCTTGTAGTAGTCTCTTATGGTCCTTTATTTCTGTGGTGTTGGTTATAACTTCTCCTTTTTCATTTCTAACTTTAATGATTTGGGTGTTCTCCCTTTTTTTTCTTTTCCTTTTAAAATTTTTATTGGAGTATAGTTGATTTATAATGTTGTGTTAGTTTCAGGTACACAGCAAAGTGAATCAGTTATACATATACATATATGCACTTTTATTTTAGATTCTTTTCCCATATAGGCCATTACAGAGTATTGAGTAGAATTCCCTGTGCTATACTATAGGTTCTTATTAGTTATCTATTTTATATATACTAGTGTGTATATTCAATCCCAATCTCCCAATTTATGTCTCCCCCCCTTATCCCCTGATAACCATAAATTTGATTTCTACATCTGTGACTCTACTTCTGTTTTGTAAATAAGTTCATTTGTACCCTTTTTTTTAGATTGCACACATAAGCAATATCATATTTGTCTTTCTGTGTCTGACTTACTTCATTCAGTACGACAGTCTCTAGGTTGATCTATGTTGCTGTCAATGGCATTATTTTGTTTTTTTTTATGGCTGAGTAATATTCCATTCTATATATGTATCATATGTTCTTTATCCATTCCTCTGATTATGGGCATTTATGTTGCTTCCATGTCCTGGCTATTGCAAATAGTGCTGCAATGAACATTGGGGTGCATTTATCTTTTTGAATTATGGTTTTCTGTAGGTATATGCCTAGGAGTGGGAGTGCTGGGTCATGTGGTGGTTCTATTTTTAGTTTTTTAAGGAACCTCCATACTGTTCTCCATAGTGGCTGTATCAATTTACATTCCCACCAACAGTGTAGAAGGATTCCCTTTACTCCACACACTCTCCAGCATTTATTGTTTGCAGATTTTTTGATGATGGCCATTCTGACTGCTGTGAAGTGATATCTCATTGTAGTTTTGATGTGCATTTCTCTAATAATTAGTGATGTTGAGCATATATTCATGTGCCTTTTGGCCATCTATATTTCTTCTTTGGAGAAATGTCTATTTGGATCCTCCACCCATTTTATGATTGGGTTATTTGTTTTTTTGATATTGAGCTGCATGAACTGTTTATATATTTTGGAAATTAATCCCTTGTCGGTTATTTCATTTGTAAATATTTTTTCCCATTCTGAGGGTTGTCTTTTTGTTTTTTTATGGTTTCCTTTGCTGTGTCCCTTTTTTTCTTGATGATTTTGGCTAAAGGTTTATCAATTTTGTTTATCTTTTCAAAGAGCCAGCTTTTAGTTTCATTGATCTTTTTTCATTGATCTTCTCTGTTTTTTAAGTCTCTATCATTTATTTCTGCTGTGATATTTATGATTTCTTTCCTTCTACTAACTTTGGGTTATGTTCTTCTTTCTCCAGTTGCTTTAGCTGTAAAGTTAGGTTGTTTATTTTAGATTTTTCTTGTTTCCTGAGGTAAGCTTTTATTGCTATAAACTTCCCTCTTAGAACTGTTTCTGTTGCATCCCATGGGTTTTGGATCATCGTGGTTTTGTTTTCATTTGTCTCTAGGTATTTTTAAATTTCCTCTTTGATTTCTTCAGTTATCCATTGGTTGTTTAGTAGCATATTGTTTTATGCACTACTCTTCTAACTCATTAGATTACAGGACAAAATATTCAATATGAGTTATTAGCCTTAACTTAGGTGACACAATTTCTTCTTCCAAATGAATGCTCAGACAAATTAAGATATTCAGATGAAATAAAATTTTGTCATTAGAAAACAACCACAATGTAACTATAACAGAAAAATATTATATAATTAAAGCAAAATTTGATAGAAACAAAAACCAATAAATATTTAATGTTTATTATCCTAAATATTCTTTCTCAAGGTTGATATAGTAAAGCAAGTACTCTATGTCCATCTCTAGTAATTGACTTTGAAGCTGGCAAATTTTAGCTAATGTCTCATGCTGTTGTATTCATTTAAGCTTTCAAACCTGTTGAAAGCTTTTGTTAGTATCTTTCAGCATTTAATCTTTGCAATTATTAAATGATTATTCACTGAAAATTAAGAAGAAATAAAGCTTTTGAATGTCCTTTGTTTGAAACCCCACAGGTGAAAATTATAGCAATTATTCTGTTTCCCAAATTCCTAAGATTTGTTTTTAGCCAGGGCTAACATGGTCTAAAACTTAATCAGTCAACTTCCTTTTCCACTGGGACATCTTAGAGATGCCATTGTATTTTTTCTCTCTGCAGCTATTTCATGGCTACTTCTTTGGATCATATTTTAACATATATAGGATATAGCATGATATCTTAAAATTGGTATTGAAAATTATACTCTTCAGTGTAAAAGAGAGCTTTTTTATATTTACATATAAATACAGTTTATATGTTATATTCACCTCCTTCTTAATGTCCATTAGTCATTTTGCAACTTTTCCCGCTCTCTAGTTTAGTATTGCAATTATCTGAATTCATAGAGGAAATTTTAAAAACAAAGCAGCATCAATAAAACATACACACACATTTTTATATTGAAGGTTGAGATTTGTGTATGTAAACCCCACAAAGCTAAATGTTGTCCATTATGTCTCTACTCTGGCCGTCTTTCTTTAAAAATATCTTAGGACTAATTTATATCTGCATCAGTGTAGATTTGACTTACATATCATCAGTGGTAACATTATGCTTATCCCTAGAGATATCTGGACCCAACCCTAATATTGACTGTTGGACAAGATAACAAGGAAACATTTGAGCTAATGATTTGTAATGTGCTAAGACCTAACTTCCCTAGAGACATCCTGTACCAGCTTGTCTAAACTGTTATAGTAAATATATTGCTTGATGGTCTAAACCTGGTTTTTCTGATTACATAGCTGGGTCTGGCTAACTGGTAAGGGCCATATAGATGACCATCGACCTCTCAGTAAACATGTGTTTGTGTTTCCCTGAGACTGAGACCTCTTGTATTTATCTTAGTGATTTGTGATCTGGAGTGAAGCTTATCCTGTGTGACTAAGAGGACTTTAGAAGCTATGCTTGGATGCCTCGAACCTGCCTGATACTTTCTTTCTCTTGCTGTATTGTATCCCTTGTCTTTATTAAAAGTTTATGTTTGTATGTTCCATGGTATGTCATGAATCTTTTAATTTTCTTACCCTTTGTAGTTGCTGCAAAGTATGACTTCATTAAAAGAATCTAATAGTCAACTGGTCTGAGAACTGACCTTGGCAAGATTGTTTGGTTCTCTAAGTACCCAGTTTGCTTTTCTTAAATCATTTTCAGTATCTTCCTATTATTTTTGATGGCTATATTAAACACACTTGAAGTTCTTCCAAGTGAATGTCCATGTAATGGACGTTTCCCGCCCCCAATTATAAAAGCAGTGAAGTTAGAAAATATTAACCTTGTCTGTTTTCCCCATTGGTGGGGTCAATGTTCCGAAAACAGTCAAGGTTAAGAATCACAGTCAAGGCAGATACAAATGCTACAAGCTAAACCAATTCACAAAAGTCAACAGAAGAGCAAGCGCCATAATATTCCAGTATAGAATTTCAATTGGCAGAACAGTTGACACAACTTGGGTTCTGAAACTATGTTTATTTATTCTGTGTAACCACAACACAGGGAGAAAGGGCAGGCATGACCACCCCCACAAAGTTCTCCATCTTGCATGATCAGGGCACCCCCTAGAGACACGAAAACTTCTCTGTATGCTCTCAGTCAGTGTTCTCTGTCTGAACCTCTCTCACATCCTATTTCCTTTCCTTTCTCTCTGTTGTAGTCACAAGAATTTAAATCTCTATCACCTATATGTGCCCAAGTTTCATGCTGACTGACATGTTAATCTGATGAGCTCTCACGGTTTCCTAATGTTATTGGTTCTGTCCATTCTTTTTATTTTGATTTAATCAAAATAATACATCAACATGGTCAAAAAGGCTGAAAAATCAAATTATGTTAATAACTTTATAGTGTTCAGTAGCAAGACATCGACTCATCCTTCCCTACTCCTTATTCTTACTACTCTGAGACAGTTACTTTCAATTCCTTTTAGCTGTTCCTCTTTGTTTTTACTTTTGTTCTAAGTGACACATTATTACAAATATTTCTTGAATTTTTCAGTTTTACATATTTGTTACTGACTTCCAAGTGTAAATTATAAAAAATTAGCTCTCTTATAACCCTTAATCCCACAGACACTAATTCACACGTTTCCTTCTGCCATTTCACCCCATTCTACCAATGTAATTAGAACATAATTTTGCTTAATTAAATATATAGTGCTTACCTTTGGCTATATATATATATTTTTTCACAACTGAGCTACTAAAGAACTGTAATTATCTGTAAGGGAAGTTGGATGAAACAGAGAGACTAAGGCAGAAACCAGGTAGGTGTTTTCCATCTCTCTTACTCTTTTCTTCCTGGGCACATGGCTGGATTACCTTTCCCACCCTCCCTTTAAGTTAGGTAAGTTGACATGCCCAGGTTTAAGAGAAAGGAATGGATAAAAATGATGTAAACCACTTCACAGATTGCCACATGCAATCCTTCCTGCTCTTTTCCTTTTATACAAGCTTAAGACAGTTAAGTTTAGAAATCTTAGAAACAGCCAGCTTCTGGTTGTTGGCTGAATCTCAAGAAGGAAAGTACTGTGACTGAGGAGGAGAGCTGAATGTCAATCAGGAGCACCAATTTCAAGTCAATAAACTGAATTTTAGGTTTTGTCTGTTGCAGATTTGTTAGATAATGATCTTGAACATTTGCAATATTCCAAGCACTTTTCTATCACTCTACATGTAATAATTTATTTAATCTGCTAACAAACTTATTAGATGATTATTCTCATTTTACTGAAAAGGAATCTTGGAAAGTTAAAAAACAAAACTAGTTTACCTGCATATATCTGGTGAAGCTAGAATTTTGCTTCATGCATCCTGATTCCAAAGTCCAGTTTTATTATAGTTCTTTCTAAAGAAAGATTCTAAGGACAGATCTTTGTGTCTTCTTGCTAATTGCAAGCTCTTCTTAATATTTGCTGGCAGTTCTTCTGTTATCACTTGTCTCAGAATTTCATTTGTCCTGAGAGAGTGGTAGAACTGGAAGTAGGTAGTGATCCTAAAGATCAATGCAATACTTAACCCATTTTCCCTCCTGAAACTTTATTCTGGGGAAGCAGAGTTGCTTTCTTCTGAAGGTGAATCTGGGGACAGTATATTAAAATGACTTTCTTGGCATTCACAGAGCTGAGAAGAGAATTTCAGTGGGATTCAAGCTGTTCTCTAAACACAGCCAAGAAAGAAAATTTGAAAAGAGGTCAGGGGTGTACAAGGTGATATTTTACTGGGTCAGAATTCATATTATAAACCCACACGCTCATAGCTAAGCAATCACATTTCCTGTGCAACAATAGTAATGTTGCCAGAGCTTCGTAAACTACAGAGTGCTTTCTTATACATGGCTTCATTTAGTCCACCTAATAAAACTGTGAGAGAGATATATTTCATTATCATTTTAAGGATACACTTTTTATTGAGGTATAATATACATACATAAAGTGCACATTTTGGAAGTGTAGAACTCAGTGGATTTCCACAAATGAACACATCCGTATAGCAATCACTCAGAATGAGAAAAGTAAGGTTGACCACACAATAGGAGCCATCATCACGTCCTTCCCCAAAACTAGCCTCTGACTTCTGGCACCACAGGTTAGTTTTGTCTGGTTTTAAATTTTATATTTGGAATCATGATGTTTATACTCTTTCACATCTTACCCTTTCACCCCAAATTCATCTGTGTTCTTGCATGTAGCTATATAGGTCATTCAAATTATTAGGTAGTATTCTATTGTACAAATATACCATGATTTATTTATCTATCTTTCATTTGATGGGTATTTAGATTGTTTCCATTTTTTTCTATCACAATAGTGCTTCTGGGAACTACTTCTACATGTATATTGGTGTATACATTTCTATTAAGTTTTTATCTGTGAGTTGAATTGCCCAGTCAAGAATATTCATGTACTGTATCCAGCAAGGCTATTATTCAGGATTGAAGGAGAGAGAAAAATATTCCCAGGCAAGCAAAATCTAAAAGTTCATCACCACTAAACTGGTGTTACAAGAAATGTTAAAGGGTCCACTTTAAGCGAAAAAGAAGACTGTAACAAGAAATAAGAATAAATATGAAGGAAAAAAATCTCACTGGTAAAATCAGTTATAAATACAATAATCAGTTAAGGGATACACTTAAAGATGTAAAATATGACACCAAAACATAAAACATTGTGAAGAAGTAAAACATGAAGAGCTTTTAGAATGCTTTTGAACTTAAATGACTATTAGTTTAAAACAATATATGTACCCCAGTGTTCATGGCAGCATTATCTACAACAGCCAAGATATGGAAGCAGCCTAAGTGTCCACTGATAGATGAATGGATAAAGAAGAAGTGGTACATATATATACGATGGAATATTAGCCATAAAAAAAGAACAAAATTTTGCCGTTTGGAACAACACGAATGGACCTGAAGGGTATAACACTTAGTGATATGTCAGACAGAGAAAGACAGATACTGTATGTTTTCACTTATATGTGGTATCTAAAAAACAAAATGAACAAGTATAACAAAACAGAAATAGACTCACAGATACAGAGAATAATCTATTAGTTACCAGAGAGAAGAGAGGTGGAGGGAGGGGCAATGTAGGTGAAGGGAATGAAGAGGTATAAAGCTACTAGATGTAAAGTAAGTAAGTTATAAGGATGTAATATACAGCACAGGAAATACAGTCAATATTTTATAATAACATTGGAGTATAATCTATAAAAATATTGAATTACTGTGTTTTACACCTGAAACTAATATAATGTAACTCAACTATAGTTCAATTTAAACAAACAAGTAAATTATCAGATATATTGGATAAAGTTTTTTAAATTATAAAAACATACCTATTTAATATCTGTAGAGTCTATGTTAATGGTCTTCAGTTCCAAAATTTTTTGCTTGTACATCCTCTCATTGTTTTTTTTTTTGTTAAGTCTGTTTTTAATCAATTTTACTATCACTTTCCAAGAACCAACTCTTTCATTGATTGATTTTTTTTCCTACTGTCTGTTTTTTTCTATTGATTTCTACTATACCTTTATAATTTCCCTTTTAATATTTTCTTTATTCTATCTACAATTTGCTTCCTGGTTTCTTCATGTATATGTACATACAAGCATACATACACACACACATATATATACATATACACATGCATATGTGTGTGCATATATATAATGGATTTTTCATTTTATAGTATATGCTATGTCAAAAACTATTTTGACATTATTATTGCTTTTCTAGGTATTCTTGGTAGAACCATTGGTCTGCTACCAAGTACTCCATCATACTTTGAAGTAGAAATCCATTACTACCATATTTGATTTTTTATTCTGAGAAAAGGCATTTCACATTAACTCTTAAAATTTTTATAATATACAGTTACGGAAATGTACTGGTGTGTGCTTAATCTATGTAATATATTTTTAAAATAATTGAATATTCAATAATGCTATAAAAATATACTAGTCTCACAGTTTTAGATTATTTAACCTGTCATTTATCATATTATGGTATTTCTCATCTTATTAATACTTTTAAACATGATTTTTTTATGCCTTCATAGTATTCCGTTTTGCAGTGGTATTATTAGTTATGTAACTGTTGTCATATACATAGATATTAGATTTTTAAATTTTTGTTAGTCTAATTTTTCTCCAATCAGAATATTTATATATCATTTCAAAAAATTACACATTTTTTTCTTAAGGTATTCCCAGAAAATTAGAATTACCAGACCAAAATGGGTACTTCTTAAGGCTCTTGATGTCTCAAGAAGATAAAATATTTTTACTTTCATTTAAAGATGAATAAACTGAGAGTGGAGGAGTGTAGGTGATGGTGAAATTCAAAATCTAGTTTCTGTCAAAGAGGTGACATTAAAGCATTCACTGAGCAATCCTCTATATAATTTGATGCCTTATTACTACAGGAATTTTATTCAATTTCATAATTATAAAAAAATAAAAATTCATCCAGTCAAAATATTGTATCATTGTAGGAGGGGTCCTTTTTCTCCACACCTTCTCCAGCATTTATTATTTGTAGACTTTTCAGTGATGGCCATTCTGACTGGTGTGAGTTGATACCTCATTGTACTTTTGATTTGCATTTCTCTAATAATTAGCAATACTGAGCATCTTTTCTTGTGCCTGTTGGCCATTTGCATGTCTTCTTTGGAGAAATGTGTTTTTAGGTCTTCTGCCCATTTTATGATTGGGTTTTGTTTTTTTTTTTGATATTAAGCTGTATGAGCTGTTTGTATATTTAGAAAATTAATCCCTTGTCAGTAGCATCATTTGCTAATATTTTTTTCCCATTCTGTAGGTTGTCTTTTTTTATTTATGGTTTCCTTAGATGTGCAAAAGCTTTTAAATTTAATTAGTTCCCATTTATTTGTTTTTTGTTTTTATTTCCATTACTCTAGGAGAGGATCCAAAAAATACTGCTGTGATTTATGCCAAAGAGTGTTCTGCCTATGTTTTTCTCTAGGTGTTTTATAGCATCTGGTCTTATATTTAGGTCTTTAATCCATTTTGAGTTTATCTTTGTAGATGGTGTTACAGCATGTTCTAATTTCATTCTCTTACATGTAGCTGTCCAGTTTTTCCAGAACCGCTTATTAAAGAGACTGTCTTTTCTTCATTGTATGTTCTTGCCTCTTTTGTCATAGATTAACTGATGATAGGTGTGTGGGTTTATTTCTGGGCTCTCTATCCTGTTCCATTGATCTATATTTCTGTTTTTGTGCCAGTACCATACTCTTTTGATGACTGTAGCTTTGTAGTATAGTCTGAAGTCAGGGACCATGTCCTCCAGCTTTGTTCTTCTTTCTCAAGATTGTTTGGCTATTCAAGGTCTTTTGTGTTTCCATACAAATAAAATTTTTTGTTCTAATTCTGTAAAAAAATGCCAGTTGGTAATTTGATAGGAATTGCATTGAATCTGTAGATTGCCTTGGGTAGTACAGTCATTTTAACAATGTGGATTCTTTAACAATATTGATATACAGAAATCTGTTGCATTTCAATACACTGACAATGAAATATCAGGAAGAGAAATTAAGGAAACAATCCCATTTATCATCACATCAGAAAAGAATAAAATACACAGGAATAAACCTACCTAAGGAGGCAAAAGACCTGTCCTCCAAAAACTATAAGACACTGGTGAAAGATACTGAAGATGATACAAACAGATGTAAAGATATACTGTGTTCTTGGAAGGGCTCATGTTTTTATTCTGGCCACAGTATTGATTACAAACCTTATAATCACAGTCAGAGACAGAAAACTAGAGTAGTTGATGCTAACGTGGAAATTGAGGAATAGCAATGTTAAACCAATGAGATCACTTCTGCCAGTTAAGGGGTAGGGTGTGGAGAATAGGGAACTCTCCACACTGCTGGTGGGAATGTAAATTGGTACAGCCACTATGGAGAAGAGTATGGTGATTCTTTAAAAAACTAAAAATAGAGTCACCATATGATCTTGCAGTTTCACCCCTGGGCATATATCCAGAGAAAACTCTAATTTAGAAAGATACATGCATTCCAATATTCATAGCAGGACTATTTACAATAGCCAAGACATGGAAACAACCTAAGTGTCCATTGACAGATGAATGGAAACAGAAGACGTGCTATACATACACAATAGAATATTACGCAGCCATAAAAAAGAATGAAATATTGCTATTTGTAGTAACATGGGTGAAAATAGAGGTTATCATATTAAGTGAAGTAAGTTAGAGAAAGACAAATATCATATGATATAACTTATATGTGGAATCTAAAAAAATGAGGTAAATGAACTTATTTAAAAAACAGAAATAGACTCACCGACATAGAAAACAAACGTATTGTTACCAAAGGGGATAGCAGGGGAGGGAGGAAGAGATTAATTAGGAGTTTGGGAATAACATGTACACACTACTATATATAAAATAGATAACCAACAAGGACCTACTGTATAGCACAGGGAACTATATTAAATATCCTATAATAACCTATAATGGAAAAGAATCTGAAAAAGAAAACATATATATATATATACACATACATATATATATATTACTTAAGGATTAATTTACTTCTGAAACTAATTCAGATTTCAGGAATCCATAATCAAGCCAATGCAGTTATAGCCTCTACTGCAAATGGCTCCTGACTCTCAAGGAGCTGAAGAATTCCAAATCCTATATGAGTCCACTTAATAGATGGAACCAATATGCATCTAAATCCATGTTGCAATAAAGCCCATGGAATGTAAAAAAAAAAAAAAAGAAAGAAACAAAACTAACAAAAATATTGTATATATCAGAGTGAAAGAAAAATTAAGAAAGTAAACATAATGTGTTGTGATATGAAACTTCTCATGTTTTCAGGAGAAGAGGGAGAATGAATCTTAAAAAGAAATCAGCTGTCTGTCTCCCAGGTCACTTGTGGGTCCTTTCAAATGCATGAATAACTTCCTAACCATATCAATGCTATTTTTAAAATTTAGACAATGAACTTGAATTATCTGCAGATGGCAAATCTTTTACTAAAACAGGAAAAAAGTACGAATCATGAGGGATATTATGACCCACTAACAGTAGGACGCAGACCTACACTGAATAATAATTTAGATCTATTACTAGTATAATTAGAAAGCCAATCTGCTGCTAGAAAGGTTAGACCTTGGCTTCTCAATTTATTAAAAAGCAGATTCTTATCTGTGAATGAAAAGAACCCAAAGTTCACTAAAACCATAACTCCAACATCTGCCTGCCATAAAAAGATAATGATTTAGTATAAATTAATTTCAATTCTTCAAGTAGTTCGGATTTTATCAGACAATTACATCATTGGCATCCATTTTCATATTGTATTACAACTTTAAATGTCTCCTGATATTTGTTCAACAACAGATACTAGGGAAAAAAGAATTTTAGGGAAATGATTTTTAACTTTTAATTAGAAAGAGTTTTTATACACAGTATCTCTTTTCAGATTTTACTGTGCTTCATTTACAATAGGATAGTAACATTCTGAGTCAGGCTAATGTGTTGGACAAAAACAACCACCACAATCACACTGAGCCTTTGTCAAAGAATTCACATGGTTCACTTTACCAAGACTTCCCAATCTATTTAGAGATCAGTAAGTACACTTTTCCCCTCCATATTTCCATCTACTTTGTCCCAAACACTGATTTCTGCTTCTGCAAGCAGAGCTTCTCTAAGAAGCAGCCAACTTCTTGCTGTGGCCTAACTTTAACATGGAGAGAGGTAGACCTAGTGATTATAACTGATGGCCTCTCCCTCATGCCCACTTATTTATCTCTCTTGTGTACATTTTTATTGTAGAGATAGCAATTCAAATTCCCCAGTTTTCTTCCTACTGATGAAGAAATTTTAATAGCAAGATAGAGCTGAAACATTTGCCTTCTCTTTATTCTTTGGACAAATATTATTATCAAAACTAGTGTTTGGGGCTTCCCTGGTGGCGCAGTGGTTGAGAATCTGCCTGCTAATGCAGGGGACACGGGTTCGAGCCCTGGTCTGGGAAGATCCCATATGCCGCGGAACAGCTAAGCCCGTGAGTCGCAACTACTGAGCCTGCGCGTTTGGAGCCTGTGCTCTGCAACAAGAGAGGCCATGATAGTGAGAGGCCCGTGAACTGCGATGAAGAGTGGCCCCCACTTGCCACAACTAGAGAAAGCCCTCGCACAGAAACGAAGACTCAACACAGCAAAAATAAATAAATAAGTAAATAAACTCCTATCCCCAACATCTTCTTTAAAAACAACAAAAAAACAAAAAAACCAAAAACCAAACCAAAAAAAAAACTAGTGTTTGAATAAACACTTAATTTCCTTGAAAATGGTTTTGTAAGGTGTTGTTATTGTATTCTTGAACCATATCATTTGCACTTTTACAATGAGAGAAATTATAAAGATAGATAGGAAGATATCTCAGCCAGCAATCAAAATACCCAGTTTAACTCAAGCTCTGCCACTGTGCTCTTTGACCTTGGACAGCTTTTAATCTTTTTGGAAATTATTTTCCTCTTTTTGCAAATGGAACATTTGAATTAGTGGATCTCTAAATTGTTTTTAAACCCTAAAATTGTATAAATTCTTTTAAGTAAAAGATATTAAATTATTTTAGTACTTATGCTCTTCTGTATTAATTTCTACTCCTTTTTTCTTTTTTCTTTTTATGAATTTAAAGGTTACTTTCCATTTACAGTTATTACAAAATATTGGCTATCTATCTTACACCCAATAGTTTGTACGTCCCATTCCCCCACCCTATATTCCCCTTCCATCCTCTCCATGGTAACCACTAGTTTGTTTTCTATATCTGTGAGTCTGCTTCTTTTTGTTATATTCACTAGTCTATTGTATTTTTTTAGATTCTACATATAAGTGATATCATACAGTAATTTGTCTTTCTCTGACTTATTTCACTTAGCATAATGCCCTCCAAGTTCATCCATATTGCTGCAAATGGCAAAATCTCATTCTTTTTTTTTTTTTTTTTTTTTGGTATGCGGGCCTCCCTCTGCTGTGGCCTCTCCCGTTGCGGAGCACAGGCTCTGGACGCGCAGGCCCAGCGGCCATGGCTCACGGGCCCAGCCGCTCCGCGGCATGTGGGATCTTTCCAGACCGGGGCGCAAACCCGGTTCCCCTGCATCAGCAGGCGGACGCGCAACCACTGCGCCACCAGGGAAGCCCCAAATCTTTCTTTTTAATGGCTGAGGAGTATTTCATTGTGTGTGTACACATACATATATGTGTGTATCTATATATGTTTGTGTGTGTGTGTGTGTGTGTGTGTATACACATAAGATGTTATGCAAAAAGCCAAGCAAACTTTTTGGCCAACCCTATATATATATATATATATATATGGACACTTAGGTTGTTTTCATGTCTTGGCAATTGTAAATAATACTGCTATGAACATTGGGGTGCATGCATCCTTTTGAATTAGTGTTTTTGTCTTTTTCAGATATATACCCATGAGTGGATTTGCTCAGTCATATGGTAGTTCTATTTTTAGTTTTCTGAGAAACGCCCATACTGTTTTCTGCAGTGGCTGCACCAATTTACATTTCCACCAGCAGTGGATGAGGGTTCCTTTCTTCCACATCCTTGCCAATATTTGTTATTTGTGTTCTTTTGGATGATAGCCATTCTGACAGGTGTGAGGTGATATCTCATTGTGGTTTTGATTTGCATTTCCCTGATGATTAGTGATGTTGAGCATCTTTCCTTGTACCTGTTGACCATCTGTATGGCTTCTTTGGAAAAATGTCTATTCAGTTCTTCTGCCCATTTTTTAATAGGATTTTTTTTTTGATGTTGAGTTATGTGGGCTGTTTATATATGGTGGATATGAATCCTTTATCAGTCATATCATTTGCAAATATTTTCTCCCATTCAATAGGTTGTCATTTGTTTCATTTATGGTTTCCTTTGCTGTGCAAAAGCTTTTAAGTTTAGTTAGGTCCCATTTGTTTATTTTTGCTTTTATTTCCTTTACTTTAAAAGACATATCCAAAAAAATATTGCTGCTGTTTATGTCAGAGTGTTCTGGCTATGTTTTTCTCTAGGAGTTTTATAGTGCCCAGTATTACTTTAATCTATTTTGAGTTTATTTTTGTATATGGTATTAGAGAATGTTCTAATTTTATATTTTTACATGTAGCTGCCCGATTTTTCCAGAACCACTTATTAAAGAGACTATCTTTTCTCCATTGTATATTCTTACCTTCTTTGTTGTAAACTAATTGACCATAGTGCATGGGTTTATTTCGGGACTCTCTATCCTGTTCCATTGATCTATGTGTATGTTTTTGTGCCAGTAGTATATTGTTTTGATGACTGTAGCTTTGTAGTATAGTCTGAAGTCAGGGAGCCTGATTCTTCCAGCTGTTTTTTCTCAAGATTATTTTGGCTATTTGGTGTCTTTTGTGTTTCCATAGAAATTTTTAAATTATTTGTTCTAGTTCTGTGAAAAATGTCATTGGTATTTTGATAGGGATTGCATTGAATCTCTGTGTATTGCTTTGGGTAGTATGGTCATTTTTAACAATATTTTAACATATTCTGTATTAATTTCTGTTTTTTATAAATGTGTGTAAGAAGTTTAAGATTGATACATCAATGGCCGGAGGCTGATGTTCTAAGTAACAGTTATTGAGGTAATAATATTTTAGTGAAAATTAGGACATATTTGAAGAGAATACAAAATAGAGTCATCATGCCATCTGAAAATATGAGAAGTTGCTGGTTACTAAGTGCAGTTAACCCAACCCAGGAAGAAGTGCTCATAAAATAAAGTTTTAAATTAAGCTTCCCAACGCAGTTATTACAAGTAAATTCATGCATTAGATGAAAATAATTTTTCCCTTGTCATATAGAAACCAGTATGAAACTTTTCTTAGCTAGTTCTTATTCAAAATGACTTAGTGTTACAATCCAACTACTAGGTTGTAAAAAATTATTGCTTATATGTATTTTGTGCAAATATAATTTATGGTTCAATTATGTTTCATAACAAAAAATATTATAACTTTTATTCTTAAAGTTAATGACATTTAATATAGCCTATAGGAGCAATTTCACCCTTTTAAAGGAAAATAAATGCATATAACTTCAAACTGATAGCTGAAATGCAGGTTAGGAAAGTATTCAAAGCAAAGGTGGTATATTTACAGGAGATGGGCCATAGATTTGCATGTTTTCCTTTCATGTTCTGTAATTCTTCCTACCCTTTATCATAATACTGATCATTAATGTCTATGATATAATATTGATTTATTTATACTAGAAGTAGGAATAATTCCCAGTGTCTAATTCCCAGTGTTTAATAATATTTTACATAAAAGGCAACATATCTTGTTTCTTGTATTACAAATCTAGTTGTCAGCTAGTTTCCTGCTCCCGGTTATGAACTTGCAGATAATTACCTTGACTACTAACACTTTTTTTAGTACTGTACTCAATCCTGAGACAAATGCAAGTTTTGCCTTGCTGATCTGAGGTACCAATATGCTTGCTCTGAAATGCAGTCCTGGGAGTAGAGAATTATTTTAGCTGATGAAGGAAGGTGGGGGGAGGATAATAAAAAAAATTTTTACCAAAAGGCATCCTTGAGATGATCTGAAACGTTACTCGTCTCAGAAATAATTTAATCTCTTTGGAAACTTTAAACCACACCCGCAAGTACAGAAATAGCTTGATTAGTAATTCTCTTGTGCTTAATGATAACATCAGTTGTTGTAGACTACAACAGACATCGGCTGACTGGTCACTGGGTAGTTCACATTATAAAATTTTTCTCTAGACACCCTACCACATAAATTATTCTCTTAGCCGGATTATAATGCCACTCACCAAAAGAGCAGAGTTAAAAGAGTATTACATATTGACATCATAAACATGTTAATAACAGCATTTTAATTCTAATACACTCTGTTGTCATGTACTATATTCTGCATTTTGATATGTATGCTTTAATTCTCAAGACAACACTCTAAAGAGGTTATCTTGCCCCCATTTTGTCAATTTGAAATTGAGTTTCATAAATTTTTCCATAACCATCTCATGGCTAACTGGCTAATAAGAAAGTATTTATGTAATCCCCCAAATCTGTGTAATCCAAAGCCTATGCTTGATCCAAAAAACCATCTTGATAATGTCTTTCTACTTCATTTTCAATTTCTGATGGTAACTGTTACTTGAAATTGATCTTAGGTGATGAAGTAGTAGGGAAAGTGTACCTTATTACAAGTTCTGAATCATCTTGAAATATTCACAAATATGTTATAATCAAAACCTATAATAAAATTATTTCTGATATAAAGTTGGATTGAAACCTCTGTTTTATTTTTAGCTACATGCTATGTTATGAACTTGACCTTCCCTTTCAACATACACATATTACTAACAGAGAGGAACAAAAACAGATATGAAATATTTACTGAATGTTATTGAAATAAACATTTCTGTTCAAAAGTTATGGTATAGCTTACCAATAGTCACAATATCTGGTTCTCCTCTACTTCCAGTTATCTGGAAAATTACTCCTTTGAGAATAGGAATATACATATGACTAGTTCTGCCTCTAAAACATGGTGTGTGTGACTTCCTGAGCAATGCAGGTAGTTACCAGTGCTCAATTCCCCAACTGCTCTCGTCCCTGGCCCACAGAGCCTGAAATTCCATAGTGAGATGGCAGTATCATGAGGTGGTGGCTACTGCTATCCTCCTGGATGCCTGAGTGATCACTGTGAGCAGAGCCCTTCTAATGAAACGTGGCACAAGCCAAAATAAAACGTTAATATATGACATTCTCATGCGCTATGTAACGCTTCAAAAAACATATATAGCTTACAAAAGGTCAGTGTGGGCTGTGCCTATCCTAACTTTGATACTATATATTTGTAGCCCTTTTCCTGGGTAACCCTGCATTAGAAAAAAAATTTAAAAAACAGTTATAGCTTTATACCTTCCAATTCCGACCCTCGCTCCTCCACTAAAGGATAAACTAACTAGGAAAACTTTTAGGGAATTTTTCTGTTCAAATGATATTTTCTGCTCTGAAATGGAACTAGATGAAATGAGACAATGTCTTCAGTACTAACATAAATCAATCAAAAAGTAAAACAGAAAATAAAAACAGAGCTGAAGAGAACACATTTTACCTCAGTGAATTAATCTCAATTCTGTGCCCAATTTCTGCTCTAGTTACTCTAGTACTTTTTCATAATAACAGACTGTGAGTCATCTTTTGATGTCCCAATAGCTCGTGAAAGCACTTCTTGTCCTTAGTAGCTCAAGAAAAAAAAAACACTTTAGAAATTATCCTAAACTCTATCTTCTAAAGAATCAACTTTTTCTGCCTTAGATATTATTTTGTCATTGAGAATGCCACAAAAACTCATAGATCTGGATCTTGGACAGATTTATTTGGTGAGACAATTAAGTTCAGAGTATAAAGGAAGATTTGCACATATAATTAATTTTTATTTGTTTATAACATTTATGCATATTTAATAACTTACACTTTGTATCAGTTACTTTTCTAATGTCACATATTTAGTGTTAAGCAATATTATCTAATCATTATGATATAGGGCAACTTCACTTTACTAATCAAATTAAGTAATGACAGTGTATTTGTCTCAAAATGTATTAACAAATTGTTGCATTATTTGTAAGAACATAAAATGCATTGTTAACATATTTAACTGCGTTCATATATATAGGTGAGTTTTTCTACATTAAAAAGGTTACAACTCCAACAAGAATAAAAATATCATCCATAAATGATAGTATAATAAAATGAGATGTGGAAGAGAAATATTTAAAGGGAATTAAGTGCACATAAACAATAAAAGATAGCATGTAGTAACTATCTCTATAAAATGTATGATCAAACTATTGAAATAATTCTTTGTACATTTTATTTCTGCTCTGAAAATAGTAACAGCTATTGCATACTGAACATTGAAGATAATTTTTTAAAAGATAAACTGCCATGTTGGAGGAAAAAAATCTATATTTAAATTTACTTACAATCTACTGTATTAATTTCTCCAAATGAAGTCAACACAATTAATATAATCTCATTATTATGCAGGAGGAAGTCATCTCAATATCAAAGGATGAAAGCTCATATAAATTATGATTAACATGTTATAATAATTTTAACATTTAGTGACTTCAGTTCGTTTTATTCAATACATGATCGTTCATAAATTACCATTTGTGTCCATGTCCTTAGGTGACCAATTCTATCTATTAAATGCAATTCTATATTGATACCAATTCTTCTATTTTGTTTCTGTATTTTAGGTATTAATAATTGTACAGTGTTATGCCTTTGGAAAGATGAGGATTTTTTTTTTTTTTTTTTTTTTTTTTTTGCGGTACGCGGGCCTCTCACTGTTGTGGCCTCTCCCGTTGCGGAGCACAGGCTCCGGACGCGCAGGCCCAGAGGCCATGGCTCACGGGCCCAGCCGCTCCATGGCACATGGGATCCCCCCAGACCGGGGAATGAACCTGCGTCCCCTGCATCGGCAGGTGAACTCTCAACCACTGCGCCACCAGGGAAGCCCAGAGGATGTTTTTATTTGTATGAATTCCCTAGCAGTAAATAAGTTACACAAAAACTAGACGAGTTGTTAATTATTTACTGTTCCCTTGTCAGTTTAATTTTTTTTTTCCTATCTGAGGCTATTTTTTTTTCTTTTTGAAGCTTTGTTACAATTAGCAGCTGGAAAATAATAATTTTCAGTTAGCTTTTGAAAGCACACAACTTTATGAAAAAATTAACCTGTCTATTGAATTGCACGCCTACGATACATATGTACATTGAATCCATACTTTTATGTATATACATTTTACTTAATAAAAAAATAATACAAATGCACCTATGATACTATGATATAAGAAATGTATATTTCACTTAGTCCACTTTTCCTGGCATAGAGGTCCTAAAAACCTTGGGATTTCCAAAGTGATGAGAGCCACAAAGGTGTCTTTTGTTTTGTTAATAAGGTGGCTTTTGGACTGCACCTAAGGATGGAGACTGGTTACCCAGAGACCCAACCCTATGATCAGAGGGTTGAAACACACCCCAACCCATGACCTCTGGGGACCTAGGGATGTGACAGGGGCTGGAGGTTGGATCAATGACAAATGACCAATGATATAATCAATTGTGCCTATATAATGAAGCTTCCATAAAATTCCAAAAGGACAGGGATCAGAGAGCTTCTGGATCGGTGAACATGTGGAGACTTGGGGATAGTTGTGCACTTAAATAGGGTGGGGAAGCTCTGCGTCCCTTTCCACATTCCTTGCCCTATACATCTCTTCCATCTGGCTATTCCTGGTGAGTTATATCCTTTTATAGAAAAACAGTGACTTACTAAGTAAAATGTTTTCCTGAGTTCTGTGAGCTGCTTTAGCAGATTAAACAAATTCAAGGGGGGGGGGTCGCTAGAACCTCCCATCTGTAGCCAGGCTGTCAGAAGCACAGGTGGTAAACTGGACTTGCTGTGGGCAACTGATGTTGGGAGTGAGGGCTGTCTTGTGGGACTGAGCCCTTAACCTATGGTATTCAAGGCTATATCCAGCTAGGTAGAGTCAGAGTTGAGTTGAACGGTAGGATACCCTGCTGGTGCGGGAGAATTGCTTGTTGGTGGGAACCCCCACTCCCAAACATACACACTGGAATTGGGGCACATGGGTCTTTAGTATCCTTGACTTTTTTTTTTTCCTTGACTTTTAATAAAATAATTTCAAATATATCTGCAAAATAAGATCATCTGTACATTTTAATTTTATTTTTGCACAGTTTTGTGAGCCACAGCCTGGGAAACTGACTCAGAAGGTCTAAATTGGGGGACGATTATCTGAAACTCTTTTAAACAAAATCTCCAGGTAATTTTGATCACCCACCAGATTTGAAACAACTCATATACAGGGATGAGGCAGAGAAAGAAACTTAACTTACATATCTGCGTGCCAGGAGGGTTCTGTGATCATATGGATCATTTATTTCACAGTTTATTGTTTTGACAGTTGTGCTTCTGAATAAATAAAAAGGCATAAGCAATGAGATAAATATGAGCAGAAAAATAAATGTAGGGGTGTGTGTGTGTATATATATATATATATATATAAATTAGGATATGTCATTACTGAATAAGCTAGATAGCAACTGAGTGAATCTCACACATATCATATTTAGGAAAAAGAAAAAATGTAAATGCAGTATTAAACATGTAAATAGAATATAAAGGGCAAAAATACTATGTATTATGTAAATTATGTATACATATATATACACATATGTACTAAAATTATAAGTGAAGCATATAGGAATGAAAACATCAAATTCAGGAAGTATTTATCTCTGGTAAAGAGGAAAGATACTCAGGAGATCCAACATTTTTGTAAAGTTAATTTTTTTACTTAGTAGTAGAATAAATTTTTTTTGTTATAATAGTCACTATTATTTGTATTTGAAATATTTCATAAGAAATAAATAATGTGGATTGATTATGGAATATCATCTGATTTGCTTTTTCATACACATGGAGGAGAGGAAAGAGAGGAAATATTTAATGTATCTTCAGAGTAATAAGATGAGTTTTAGAAGTCAAAAAATCTGTTAACTTCTGTTTGAAAGAATTGAGATAAAGTCAGGAAATGATGGAACTTCTCTAAGGTATCCTTGAATGCTTTGAGTTGTTTTTCTCTCCTTTCATTTGATGGATTCCATGAGGGAAGTTTAGTCATTTAAAATAGTAAATTAGGCATGCTAAATAAAAATAAAAGTTCTGCATCTGTGTTCTTTGTTAGTTTCCAATGTCACAATTTATTTTCTTAAATTAATTCACCATTTTTTTCTTAATTTAAAAACCACTAATGGAAAAATGCATTTGGATTCATAGACTAGGTGTGTGGCAGGAAAGAATTGAATTTATGTGTACCACTCCCTGCTCCCTTCTCAACAACTGAAAAAGAAATAGGTAGGAACAGCTGCAGATTATTTTCTGAAAGAGGTATAGAGGGGCACTTTTTCTTCATTTTTATTTATTTTATTTATTATTTTTTTAGTTAACTTTTTTCTTTTATTTTTTTTCTTTTCCATTATGGTTTATTAGAGGATATTGAATATAGGTCCCCATGCTATACAATAGAACCTTGATGTTTATCCATTCTATGTATAATAGTTTGCATCTACTGATCCCAAACTCCCAATCCAACTCTTCCCCACCACCTCTTCATTTTAATTTAGAGGAGTTATCTGAAAGCCCGAGTTAGGCTCTGTATTTGCAAGCAAGCTCTTTGTGAAAGTTAACCTCCAAGTAAAACTTATCAACTAGATAAGTTACTGCTTCATTTTGGCCAGGGAAAAAACAATTTTGAGATGTACATCCTTAAATCATATAATTTGTATGGGCAGTAATATTTCAATAATGCATTATAAAACCTATATTTGGGCTTCCCTGGTGGCGCAGTGGTTGAGAGTCCGCCTGCCGATGCAGGGGACATGGGTTCGTGCCCCAGTCTGGGAAGATCCCACATGCCGCAGAGCGGCTGGGCCCGTGAGCCATGGCCGCTGGGCCTGCGCGTCCGGAGCCTGTGCTCCGCAACGGGAGAGACCACAACAGTGAGAGGCCCGCGTACCACAAAAAATAAACAAAAAAAAACAAACCTATATTCATATGTAAAAAACTGTGACTCTTTGGCTCACTTCATACCTTGCTTCTCTTTGACAACACAGGAATTTTCTTTGGTGCCACAATAACACCGTTGCTTACCTACTTATGAATACTGGTCTGGACACCTTCTCTTCCACTACAGTTTAAAGAAAACTTAGGTACCCTCAGTATATACCTCTTTTTCACCATGTGATTTTGCTTTAAAACAGTCATGACTGATAGTCGTCTCATCTCTGCTGAGGGATTTTATGCCTACAGTCTGCAAAAACAAGTTTTGAAAGGACGTATTCCAAATGTTGAGAGGAGTGTTCCCCCCGGCCTCTGGAGGTTAGAACTAGAAAAAACTTTCCTTTTCTGATTTGTGTCAGATTTATTCTAATTTTATTTTTAATGAACACTTTTGTAATCATAGGAAACAATCATAGGAGACAATAAAGATATTTTTAAAAATTAAGTTCTCTGAACTTAAAATATGGCCATGTGTTCCTAATGTGTCTGAAGTAATCATGGCAAAATAGTGATCTTCTACTAAACTACCAACAAATCATTTGGATTTAATCTTTGCATAAGTTTCTAATTGTTACCATACACTTGAAACTTATACATATTGGTTAATGTTCTTTTACAAACATGACACTTTAATGGAATTTAATGGTTTAATTATATATATAATATTTTCAGTTTATTAAATTTTATAACTCATGAAATAATCTACATGATATAAGTGAATGATAAGATTTGAAGAGAGAAGCTTGAATTGTATCACTTTTTTAATGGCTAAAAAGGAAGACTTTTATTCTTTTTAATATACCTAGAAGGCCAATTTTCAAGGTAGTTTTATTGTACTTTCCTAGAGATGAAGACATTTCACATTAATCTGTGTTCTAAAACATGTTAGTGTCTTGAATGCTAAAGAAATAGCCAGTTTAACTCTGAAGCTGAAACTTCAGTTGTACCAGAAGACTTTGTAATTTAAGTATGAAAATTAATTCATAAATCTCTTTATATTTATAGTAGCACTACAAGAGCTTATCAAAACTGGACTATCCTACAAAACTATGAGTTTTAAAATATGATCTAATATTTATAACATTAGAGACAGATGTAAATGGAGAGACAAACTTCATCTTTTTATCATTAGAGATGTGTTGTTTCTTTAATAACTTTTCAGTGTAGATTTTGTCTTTTCATCTCATAACTGCTCTAACAGAAGAACTGTGCCATCAGTTTTAGTATATTCCATTATTCATGTAAAAACACAGCAAGTTCAATATGCAGAGTAGAAACTATCCAGGAAATTTTCATATTACTAATATTCTCCTCTATGACATATACATATTGATTTTATATTTTGATTGTGATCTTCATTCACAACATTGTTTATTATACGTAACAGATTTTAAAATTGTTAAATAAAAATAGTTGAGATGAAAAGAGAATGTAATTTCCTTATAAATATTAATACAGTTAATAAAATCCCTAATGGAACAAATGCACTGATGATTTTTTATACAAGTTTTAAAGGTTACACTCCATTTACAGTTATTACAAAATATTGGCTATATTTCCATGTTGTACAATACATCCTTGCAGCCTGTCTTACTCCCAATAGCTTGTACCTCCCCTCCCCCACCACTATATTGCCTCTCCCACCGTCCCCAGTGGTAACCACTTGTTTGTTTTCTATATCTGTGAGTCTGCTTCTTTTTTGTTATATTCACTAGTCTATTGTATTTTTTTTAGATTCCACATATAAGTGATATCATACAGCAATTTGTCTCTCTGTCTCACTTATTTCACTTAGCATATTGCCCTCCAAGTTCATCCATGTTGCTGTAAATGGCATTATTACATTGTTTCTTATGGCTGAGTTGTATTCCATTGTATATACCACATATATATATATACCACATCTTCATCCATTCATCTGTTGATGGACACTTAGGTTGCTTCCATACCTTGGCAATAGTAAATAATGCTGCTATGGAATTAGGGTGCATATATCTTTTTGAATTAGTGTTTTGGGGTTTTTTTTGGATATATACCCAGGAGTGGAATTGCTGAGTCCTATGGCAGGCACAGATGATTTTTCAAATGAACTAGATCATACTATAAATTTTCATGTTAAAATAAAATACAAAGTATATTGTGATGAGTTGGAAAATATATCATGACATTTTCAAACTGGAAGGGAATGGGTGTTCTAATTTTCCTTCCCATTTTGTCATTGAAAATAATAGGATCTCATGAAAAATTAAACTGCTTGACCAAATTTCCAGCAATTGTAGAGAGCTAATCAGATCCTAGACGTTGTGCTTAAATTTTCCATAGACTCAATGTTTATTTCTTGTTATACTCTGTTTCAGGGGCTCAAGATTTTACAGATATTTTTCATTTGCATTAAACATAGTGATAATGAATTGTTCATTCATTCATTTTTTAAACCTTTATTACATACCTGTTATTTGCCAAGTACTCTACAAGGCCTTAAAACACATTAGAGAAAAAAAGCAGTCGAGTTCCCTGCCCTTATAAGATGAATAATAAAACGGTGAACAAACAAAAGTAATTTCCAAATTATAATTGATAAAAAGAAAATAAAACATGGCCACATGCTGGAGAGTGACTAGAGTGTGGTCAGCTATGGCCTTTGGGCTAAGATATGAAAAATGAGATAGAGCTAACACTAAAAAGGTATTGTGCTAAAGGGTTTCAAGAGGAGAAAATAAGTGCAGAAGCTCTAGAGAAAAAATAAGCTTGGGTGTTTGGGAAACATAAGTGAATGCATGAGCATGGGAAAGTGGGATGAGAAGGTATCAGAATGGTTATTGGGGGCCTTAGCTTATGGAAATAATAAGGAGTTTGAATTTAAATTCAAATGCAAAGGAAAGCCACTGTAAAATTAAAAGTAGGAAGCTAATATGCTCTGATTTCCATTTTGAGAGGCTGCTCTGGTTGCTTGTAGATAATTGCAGGAGATAAGAGACCTAATGTGGTTTGTATCAAACTAATTCTGCTGCCAACAACAATTGTAAAACTTGATAAAACACTAAACAACAAACTACTACTGCATCAGTGACCACTTGAGAACATCACAAAGCACCAAAGCCACCAGGACTTCTTTGGACATGATCCCAGACAAAGGGGAAAAGTACTGAGATAAACCAATATTTCTCCCCATATTTATTTTTTAGGGTGTTTGGTGATTCACAGTATAGGGGAATACAGGCCAAGTAGGGGAGGGAGTGGTTAATGTTGCACAGAGCAAATGCTAAGATTGAAACAGTTTAGATAATCATTTTGGTAGTGATAGCATTGGGAATAAAATATAACCATCATAACAGAGAAATTTTCAAAAAATCATGAGACTACATTGTTAAATTCTTTGTCAATAAACTTGAAAATCTAGATGCAATAGGTAGCTTTAGCAAAACATAATTTGCTAAGTGGAGAAAGACATTTTTAAAAGACAGTTTCTATATTAGAAAATGTACAGAAATTTATAAAAGAGCTCCCTCATAAATCCATCAGGCTCAGATGAGCTCATATGGTAATACAAAACTTAAAGATCAGAAAATTCCCATTTCCAAACTCCAGTTGTTAATTAAACTGTCCGGAGTATCCAAAATAAGGAAAACTTTTAAATTATTTTCATGAAATTTATATAAAAATAAACAGGACTCAGAGAGTTTGCATGTAGAAACAAAAGAAAATTACTACCTCACTAATGAATGAATCTTAAATAATATATTAGCAAATAAAATCCAATTGCAATAAAAATAATATACTGTGAACAAAATGAGCTGGGACAGAAATTCAAGGGTGACTAAATATTGGAAAATACTTTTATCATATTGAGGAGGAACTTGTGTAGAGATCTTCACATATAGAGGCATTTGACAATATTTAATACCCATACTTGATTGTAAAATGTTTCAATAATGTAGGAATTGATGGATATTTCTTTAACATGATTTAATATTAATATATCAACTCAAAGCCAGTGTTTTAATAGGAAAACACAAGAGGCTCCTTAATAAAGTCAGAAACACATCTAGGATAAATAGTATAGCCACTGATATGTAACATTGATTTTGAGACATTAGGCAATGCAATTCGACCACCAAAAGTAATTCAAGATGTTTCGAAAAAAAGAATGGCAAAACTATAATGGCAAAGCGTGAGATTGTACAATTGGAAAACACAGAAGTTCAATAAAAATTTGAGAGAGAAATTTTAGGGGAGTAACAGGTAAACTTAACCCTGATGAATCAATAGTTTTCATATATAAAAATGAAAACCAGTAGAATATAAAACAAATGAGTATACTCCACTTAAAGTAGCAAAAATAAAATACTTAGATGTAACTATAAAGAGTTGTGGAAAAAAAATCTACGAGAAAATAATCATGAGAAGCACTATGTAACAATCTGGAAAAAGGGGAAGATATCCTTGCAGTAATGAAAAAAATTCTATGTTCTTAGAAAGGTACAATATCATAAAGTGTCAATTATCCTTAAGAATTTATGAATTTAATATGAACCCAATATAAATACGATCAACTTTATTTTTCTAAAGTTAGTTCAGTTGATTATAAAGTTCATAAAAGGAAAAATATGTATCCTGGAAAAATCTGAAAAATAAAAACAATGTTTAGGTAGATGGCTAAAGTACATTATACACACTATATTAAAACAAAGTAATTCTGACAAATGACTATACTGAAAACCAATTAAAAAGTAAATCCAGACAAAAACCAAAGTAAAAATGAAAACTTTGCATCTGATAATAGCAGCATTCCAAATTAGTGGAGGAAGATAGAATTTTGAATAAATGGTTTTGAACAACAGGTTAGCCATACAGAAAAAGTAAAAAATGAAATTGGATTCATTCTTCACACCATACACCAGAATAAATTAAAAATAGATTGGATAGTTATATGTAAGCAATATGAACTATAAATACATACAGGTTCAAGAACAAACAATTGCTGGATCACTTCATAATTTGGGAGTAGGATAAATGACTCAAAGTCCTGAATCCATAGAACAAATTTTGACCAATTATACCTCGGAATGAAAAAAGTGCCCAAATATACATACAAATCTCGGAATGAAGAAGGTGCCCAAATATACATACAAATCTTGGAATAATTATTTACACTTTACGTCCCAAAGAATAATTTAATATTAAAATGTTTCTCCAAAATTAAGAATATAAAAACAAACCAACAAACAAATGGGCAAGTATAAATATAAGTGACTCATAAGCATATGTAAAGATGTTCAACTTAACTTAGAACTTAATATATAAATTAAAATTATTATGTAAAATGTTTTTCTTTTTTTATTGAAGTATAGTTAATTTACAATGTTGTGTTAGTTTCAAGTGTACAGCAAAGTGATTCAGTTATATATCTATATCCATCTATCTATCTATCTATATATATTCTTTGTCAGATTCTTTTCCATTATAGGTTATTACAAGATACTGAGTATAGTTCCCTATGCGATGCAGTAGGTCCTTGTTGTTTACTATTTTATATATAGTAGTGCGTGTATGCTAATCCCAAACTCCTGATTTATCTCTCCCTCCCCACTCCATGCTATTCCCTTTGGTAACCATAAGTTTGTTTTTTATGTCTGTGAGTCTGTTTCTGTTTTGTAGATAAGTTCATTTGTGTCATAGTTTATATTCCACATGTAAATGATATTGTATGATATTTGTCTTTCTCTGTCTCACTTCACTTAATATGATAATCTCTAGGTTCATCCATATTGCTAAAAATGGCATTATTTCATTCTTTTTTATGCCTGAGTAATATTCCTTTGTGTGTGTGTGTGTGTGTGTGTGTGTATACACACATACCCCACATCTTCTATATCCATTCATCTGTTGATGGACACTAAGTTTGCTTCCGTGTCTTGGCTATTGTAAATAGTGCCGTTATGAACATTAGGGTGCATGTATCTTTTCTAATATTGAATTAGAATTTTCTCTGGATATATGCCCAGGAATGGGATTGCTGGGTCATATGGTAACTCTATTTTTAGTTCTTTAAGGAACTCCATACTGTTCTCCATAGTAGCTGCACCAATTTACATTCCCACCAACAGTATAGAAGGATTCCTTTTTCTCCACTCCCTCTCCAGCATTTGTAGACTTTTTAATGATGGCCATTCTGACTGGTGTTTTTAGTTTCTATTTGCATTTCTCTAATAATTAACAATATTATAATAATTATTATTAATAATTATATAATAATTATTATAAAATAATAATCCTGAGATGTTATTTCTCATATATCAGATAGTCAAAAATCCAAAAGCTTGACAACATATTCTCCTGGTAAAGATGTGAGGAAATAGGCATTCTCAAACTTTGTTGGTGGAAAGGCAAAATGGTATAATCTCTATAGAGATATATATGACAATCCCATCAAATTGCCTATGCATTTACCATTAGATGCAAGAAGAGATATCAAGGAAAATAGGACATTAGATGTTACTTTGACAGGTAACTATAAAGGCAGGAAGAGGTATGAACCCACCAGATTAATTTGATCCATCTTAACATACAGTGGGATAAACAACAAAATAAACTTCATGATGTGATGCAATAGGAAGTATAAGGCCACATCTTTAAAGCATTTTTGCTGATGAAATGGACCCTGAATTTCATCAGGGTCCCTTGATTTAACTAACATCTTTCAGAAAGTATAGCAGGTACAGGAATAAGTGAAGGACATGTTGAGGACACAGTCAATATAGATGTTGGAAATTCTGGAGGAGATATATCCTGGTTTATCCAATGAAACAATTAACAAAAGGTGGGAAATAGTTGTAAAAGAGATTTAAGAGATATAATAATGTTGTGAACTGTGTAGAACTTGTTTTTATTCTGACAGATCAGAGTAGGCAACTATGAAAAGACATTTTAGGATATGTAAGAAATGTTAATATGAACTGTATATTAAGTGATATTTAGGAATTATTGGTAATGTAGCAATGGCATAATGGTTATGTGAAAAAGTACTTATCTGTTATACACCCATACTGAAGTACCTATTAGTGAAATAAGAGGAAGTCTGTGATTTGCTTTTTAATGATTTGTCAAAAAATAAAAGCAAAGGGGAAAGAGAGATTAAGTAAATGTAGGAATATTTTGATAATTATTGAATATGGGTGTTGGGTATAAAATGGTTTGTTATATCAGACTCTTCTTGTGTGGTTTTGGAAAATTGCACAATAATTTAAACACACTAGACCCGAAGTGGGGTGGGAGTAGGACCATTGCATTATTTTAAGTGATTTGGAATAGGATGGTAGGAATAGATGGAGAAAAGTGAGTGAATATGAGATATAATTTGGAAAGTCTAACAAGATAGACTAATGAATTAATGAACATATTAAGGAAAAGAAAGGAATCAGATATGTCTCATAAATCTAAGGAAAGATGATGTGGAAGATATTTAAGTCTGTTCAAGGAACTGTTCAAACCTGGATATAGGAATATGGAATCAACTGTATGAAGATAGATTGTACATTCTTAGCATGGATAAAACTACAGGGAGAAAATGTTAAGAAAAGGGAAGAGAGAAAACTGAGCCTAGGATACGTCAATTTTAGAGGTCCCTTGAAACAGAAGGAGTACGGAGACTGAGGAGTGGCCAATGACATCAGATTGCCCCAAGAGACAAAAAGTGTACAAAGAAGTGGAGTGTAGTCTACAGGTTTGAAGATCGCTAAGGAGTCAAATAAAATGTGATCAGAAAAATCAAATTTATATTTTGGCAACATGGAGGTCATTGATGTCCTCATGAATGACAATTTCACCATAGTATGGATGCAAGCTTGATTATACCCCTTGAAAATATAAGACAGTGTGAGAATAACCTTCCCTGATATGATCATTGAAGGCATCCATAAGATGCTTTCACTTCTGTATCCTCTAATGGTTAAGATACTATTTTTCATGAGATTTAGATTTCCTGAAATTAGTTTTACCTTTGATCCTTATTCTAAAAGCCCTAATATTCTGAATATTGGACAAGATACCTGGTCATGGAAATAAGTCCAAGGATTTTTCTAGACTGATATGAGGTTTTAACAAATTAGGAGGGAAGGAACTGGAGACTGTCATTCCCATTGAAAGTTACATCTTATTTTCTGATATTAAGAGCAGATTTTAAAATAGAACAAATGGAAAGAAGTGCCTCAGGAGTGATCCTTGCTTTTTAGTTTTTTTTTTTTTTTTTTAAACACAGGGAGGATTCATCCTTTTGATTTATTTTCTCTTCTCCATGTGCCACATCTTCTCTTGACTGTTTGTCTTAACTTTTGAATTGGCATGTCGCATTCTAAATTGAGAACTTGGCATAGTATATTTGGTCATATTTTCAGCAGCTGCTGATAGTTTATTAATGCTGATAATGCAACAGTCTCTTTTATGACTTTATTAATACTCTGGTCTGTGAATTTGGGGTGCTAGTTGTGTAAAATGTCATCACATAAAACAAAATTGACATTGACTCTTTTTTTTTTATATCTTTATTGGAGTATAATTGCTTTACAATGTTGTGTTAGTTTCTGACATTGATTCTTTAATATCATCTAATACCAAGTCCTTGTTCAAACTTCTGTATCCAAAAGTGTTGGATAAATATTTTTAACATTTGAAAGTAAGTGGAAAACATAGTGAACCATTGCTAAAAATAAGAATTTTCTCTTCCTTAACTATAATACCATTATCACAACTGAGAAAAGTAATAATAATTCTATAATAACTAATATACTATCCATTTCTAAATTTTCTCAGTTTTCACAAGAATGTAATAATGTATTTTATAGTTTTTAGTTTTTTGACCAGGAGGTGACATATATCTCTGAGAGGATGCTGTGGCCATGTCTGTCCCTAAGGGAGGGTGGAAAGTATAGCTGAGTTGCCATGTTCTCATCTGACACTTAAGATGTTCTATTTTCAGAAGGAAGAATGGAAAATGGACACTAGAGGAAAGTCCATAGTCTTTATTCCTGGGGTAAATCGGGAAAGAGGCTAAGAGAAACTGTACTACAAAAAGATCATACATTTTGTTGACAGAAAATCTTCTGGTAATCCAAACTCATGATGAGTTGGACTTATTCACTTCACCCTCTGAGGTAGTGAAAATAGGGATTTAGAATTACTTGAAAATAACGGACAAAGATGGATGTGGGCATGTCCAGGACTGTAAAAATTTTATGAATGAAATATGTTCTTTTGAATTTCTAAATTAGATCATACCCACTTACTTTCATCTAAGAATTTTGCTATCTCAAAGCCCCAGATCACTAGAACTAAATCAAATCTGGTTAAGAATGATACTTTCTCAGTCATCCTGCATTTGGTCATTTATAACAAGTGAGAAACAACTTAGCCAGAACTGTTTTCACTCTATTCCCACCTTAGTTCCTTTGCTTCTGAAGGGAACTATGATCAGTGGCAGTCTGGCTAATACTTAATAAACCAGTGGGAAATATGGCTCATCTACAGTACAGTTTCCTGCTTTTTTACCCCTTTCACATTTCTTTATCCTTAACTAGTACCTCCCTTTCTATCTATATATCCTTTGTTATTACTCATCGCCATCTCACTTTAATTAGTATTTATCTCCCAGTGAGAGGAAAATTGTTTTGAAGCTAGCTCATCTCTTGAAATTAGAGCTCATTTACCATCCTACAATGTCCATATATTTTTGTGTGATTGCATGGACTAATCAGTTCCTCCTATTCTTAGTGCAGATATTTTTTCCCTAAATTCATCAGCCTTAAAATTCCCTGAATCCCTGTTTATATATTTAAAAAAATAAAAATGAGTTTATTTATACCTATACATATGTATTTGATGGAATATAGAAAATACCTTACGTGTCTACAGGTTTTTATGTCATTACTTGGGTGCTATTTTGAAGTTCTTATAAAAGACTTAGAAAAATCAGATTTCCTCCTAAAAATTAAATTATAAACTGGACTAGAATGAACTAGAGCTTAGATAATTGAGTTCATTTGAAAGAAATACCCTAGCTCCCAAGCTCCTGTGGCTTGAATGTGTCTTAAGTGCATGCACTGGACAAGAAAGTTTGTGTCAACTCAAAGATTGGCTCGTAATCTCAGGATGCAAAGAACGAAGAGACAACTATAAAGCCAATGTTGCTAATGCCCAAATAAACCCTTCCCAGGAGAGGGAGGCATTAGCAAATCGATTTTGAATATTTCAGCCCCATTAGTGAAGCTATCATGAATGCAAGATACCTGCATCTGACAATGTTAGGCTTATAACATTAAAATTCAGTTTATCTAACTCTCTGTTTTCCTGATTTCATATTTACCCCAAACTTTCAGACATTGATTGGTTTCCCGTATATCTTGCTATGGCAGACATTTGCATACATGTGATATTTATACTTCTCACTGACAATGAACATATTGACATTCTGATATCCTTTATATAACAAGAGCCAGTCTTTTAGATACTGAGCAATTTGCACCTAACAAGAATACCTCCCTGGACCTTGAAAGTGGAGAGTACACCTGGAATGTGGCAAACCATTGAGGTTCAGCCTGGTTCTGCCCAGTTCCAATAATGCTTCGCTGTGTTTCACAAATTAGAGTGCTCATTGTAATTAACCAGGGGAACTTCTTGAAAATAAGTTAAGAAAAACAGAGATTTATGTACCTCACCCAAGACTTACCAAAGCAGAATATTTGTAAGTACAATCCAAGAATTTCTAATCTATAAAACCACTCTAAGTCATTCTGATATAGTTAATCTAACAATTGGTCAGTGACAGATGTTTGTAAAACCATTGTGACAGTGCTACTCTGCTGCAATAGTCATCTATACTTTCTCAAGAAATTTCTGCTCTTCTTAGGCAAATTCTCAATCTTAGAACATATATATATATATATATATACACACACACACACACACACATATGGAGACGTATGATATGCATGTATATATGTTAGGCAGTTATTACTTATATAACAATCAGTACTCGTCTCCAGACTCTGTATATAATCAATTCCCTCAGTGATTTTAAAGGAAGATTGACTGTCAAAGCATTGAATTTTTTTGAATTTTTGTTTAAAATTTTTATTTTTATAGCAGTTTTAAAGGTTACTTTACAGTTATTACAAAATATCAGCTATATTCCCTGTGTTGTACAATACATCATTGAGCCTATCTTACACCCAATAGTTTGTACCTCTCACTCCCCAAGCCCTGTATTGCCTCTTCCACCCTCCCCACTGGTAGTCATTAGTTTGTCCTCTATATCTGTGAGTCTGCTTCTTTTTTGTTATATTCACTGGTTTGTTGTGTTTTTTAGATTCCACATATAAGTGAAAGCATATGGTATTTGTCTTTTTCTGTCTGACTTACTTCACTTCGCATAATGCCCTCCAAGTTAATCCATGTTGTTGCAGTTGGCAAAATTTAGTTCTTTTTTATGTCTGAGTAGTATTCCACTGTATATATACTGCATCTTCTATATCCATTCATCTGTTGATGGACACTTAGGTTGTTTCCACAACTTGGCAGTTGTAAATAATACTGCTATGAACATTGGGGTGGATGTATCTTTTCAAATTAGTGTTTTTGTTTTTTTTGGATATATACCCAAGAGTGGAATTGCTCAGTCATATGGTAGTGCTATTTTTAGTTTTTTGAGAAACCTCCATACTGTTTTCCACAGTGGCTGCACCAATTTACATTTCCACCAACAGCGTACGAGGGTTCCCTTTTCTCCACATCCTTGCCAACATTTGTTATTGTGTTCTTTTTGATGATAGCCATTCTGACAGGTGTGAGGTGATATCTCATTGTGGTTTAGATTTGCATTTCCCTGACGATTAGTGATGTTGAGCATCTTTTCATGTGCCTGTTGGCCATCTGTATAGCTTCTTTGGAAAAATTTCTATTCAGTTCTTCTGCCCTTTATTTAATCAGACTTTTTGGTTTTTTGATATTGAGTTGTATGAGCTGTTTTATATATGTTAGATATTAATCCCTTATTGGTCATATCACTTGCAAATATTTTCTCCCATTCAGTAGGTTGTCTTTTCATTTTGCTGATGGTTTCCTTTGCTGTGCAAAAGCTTTTAAGTTTAATTAGGTCCCATTTGTTTACTTTTCTTTTTATTAAAACATTGAAGTATTACAACCAGTTTTTTAAAATATTTCAACTGCATTATTATGTCAAATGATGCTATTCTATATTTCAGAATCAGCTTTTTGAGGGCTTCCTTCTGTGCCTTAATATTTGTCAAATCTTTCCAAAATTGAAACCAGCATATTTAGTAAAAGCCATAAGTATAGCATTCTGTTCAGTAATTACATGGATGCAGGAATCATATTGATTTACTTAGTTCTACTTAGTATTGAACCAAAAATAATTATCTGAGATTATTTTCTTTCACAGTAAGAAAATGTACTCAAAATGATGAATGTGTAAAAACCTTAAAGATGGGAAAACAAGAGTAGAGAAATTCATGGGTCAGGTGAATATAGCAAATGACAGTCATGAGATATGGAACACTTGTTAAAGTAAAGGTCACAGTTCAGCAGGTAATTTATCAGTCAATGTTGAAAGAGAGACACATTCATTTAACAGATATTTGTTGAGACACTGTTCTAGGTTCTGGCAACATAGCAGTGAAAAAAGTAGTACCCTCATAGAGCTTATGTTTAAAGGGGAGACTACAGTCTGTTTATACAGACTCACTGATGTAAAAGGAAAATCAAACTTCAGGAAAGCTTCAGGTACCACAGTCTCCATGATATTGTAAAAACTTAGAATAAGTTGGTCAAGCCTGGACCTTCTTGGACCTTCTGGTCCAAGCCTGGACCTAACTTTATTTCAGCCAGAAGATAGTCTTAGATAAAGTAAAAGTCCATGAGAAGCTCTCAAAATAATATTTTGTCAGCCAGAGTCTATAAAATGAGCATAATCCTGCTTATGTTCTAATTCATCATTCTTTCCCTTTCCTGCCCAGTTGCCTTCACGTGACTGCATATAGTCTACTTTTTCCTCCTTGGATTTATTCACCTAACACAAGATATCGTTTAACAAAATGTCCCATGCATTATTTCTATTAAAAATTGAAAGGAGACAAGAAACAGACTAAAGTTCATAATTAAAAACTCGGGATATAAATATGTTCTATGTTGTTCTAATGGTAATCCTGAAAACAATGAAAAACAAAAACTGTTGACAATGGCTGCCTAAAATTACAATTTATTTGAGAGAGTGCTTTATCATTTTTCTGACCTTCTGCACCATTTGAAAAAATAATCTTATCCACGCACAACTTGTATAATATTAAAAAAACTAAACTGAACTGAATAGGTGTTGAAATTCTAGGTCTTAAGCACCAAGGAAACATAATGGGGAAAAAACCCCACTACATAACACAATGCCAAATCTTTTACTGTTTGAAGTCATCATCATCATTAATGCTATAATAAAGGAGAAAATGACAGTCTTCTAATTTTTAAGCCCTTAGTCTGAGCCATATGCTGTGAAAGGTACATACTGGCATTATTTACGTGTTTTCTTTCAATCTTTCCCTCACCCAAATATGGAATTAATACCCCTGTTGTAGAGGTAGAAGAAATTGAAGAATATTTTTCAAAGTAGATGATATACTGTGTGAAAAATCAATGACACTAGCATACAGTTGACAGTAAGTAATTCACAATTTCCAAAAGAAAAATAAAATCTATTCCTCAGGAGAAATCAAATTGACTTGTAAACTTGTGGGAACTTACAGCAGAGAGAATTCACTTATAGGTCATTATAAGAAGGACAGCATATACGAACACCCTTGCAGTAAATAAAATGAATTTCCCAGAGCTGTTTCTTATTTTTTAGAAAATCTTTACTGTAAAAATTAAAAAAAAAAACCAGAAATATGTAGAAAATGAACGTTTCTTCCCTTCTTCCTTCTTCTTCACCTCTCCTCCCATAATTTCCACACTTTAGAGGTAATGGCTTTCTTCACTCTGCCTACTTGGCAGAGTGTCCTTCTAGCTGTGCCTTTATATTATTTAAACCACTTTATATTTTTTCAAGGTATACAGTGAAAGAAACTCTGTGTCTCGTGTAAGTATACAGCTCTCTGATGTAGTCTACCTTAACTGAAAGATAATTGTTAAACTATGGCTGCAGTGGCTTAATATATCCTTTGGACAAACCTTTATAAATATTTCATCAATCAGTCAAATAATGTTTAGAGAATACCTGTATGGTGCGACATACTGTGGTCACTAGGTTCAGGTTATTTTTGCATTGCTTTACTTGAAATATTCATGGAGTAATCTAGCCAGCATTTAAATAAAAGTAGTCCTGGTCAGAATTGATAAGTATGAAGAAAGAGCAGTGGATAAGTCCCCAAGAGTTCAAAGGAGAGAGAGATCACTTCTAGTTGTTAGGGTCAGAGATTAATGGAGAAGATGGTGACATACAAACTGAGTTGAATTTATTGGGAGGGTTTTGGCATGTGGAGGGGTAGTCTCAGGAAAAGAGGAGGGTGTCCTGTTGAGAAAAAGAAAAAGAAAGCAGATCAAAGGAAGATGAGGTGAAGGGAGGAAATCAAAAGGGGAAAAGGAAGATGAATGGGGGTTGATAAAGAATTGCTAACAAGACTTTTAGATAATTCTAACACCCTTGCTGGAGCAGTATTTTAAAAATTATTTTTTTGTGGAGGTCTAGAGAGTTCCTAGAAGTGTCTCAGTAATCTGAGCAGGGGAGGATTCCAAATAGCCAAGCAAACAGAACCACTATCTGGGCTGCAACCAGAGAAGCTCATCTATATTCCCTTTTTTTTTTTTTTTTTTCTTTTTTGGTGGGGAGGGGAAGCGCTGGTGTAAAGTGATAGAAATCCTACTTCAGTTTAAGGAAAAAATAAAGGATAATTTGTCAGCAAAGAGACTAGAGGAACAGCAGGGTTGCAGCTGGGATTTAGGGAATTAAATTGAGGATTGGAATATTTCTAGCACATACCTATTTCTTCTGCTTCATGTGAGATTTTGCAATATGTGACACGTGGAGCTCATGACCAACCCTTTTCTGATAACTTCCTGAAGAATATCTGAAAGCCCATTAACATTCAGTGCATTGAGCTGTTTCAGGGTTTGCAACTGTATTGGAGAAACAGAGAACAACTTATACAATTCCTCTGGGGCATGTATAAATCTCTTCAACTCCTTATGTGTATGCTATGTAAATAACCAAAACCATGCAGGATGGAGCAATTGTATAAGGAAGAGACAATTAATCTTTTTCTTTTCTAAACATTTCTCCCCCTACCACAGTCTCCAGATCTCCATTTTATAGTAAATACATAACCTTTTTGCTTGTTACCTCACAAATTTGGTTGCTTTTCCTTTTTTTCTTAAAGATGTGTCTTATGAATTATTTAACAATCCATAATGTTTTGATCCATGTCCTCTTTTCTTTAGTGCTATTTTGTCCATGCACATCTGCTCCACTATTTGTTGTGTGTCTTCTGTGTACAAGTTACCAAGAGTCAGGTGCTCTTCTGCCTCTTAGATGCCCCAGGGCAGTAGCCAGATGGCTCTGGACATGGATCTTGGCATTTCTTGATCCTTTTGCTTGGTTGCTTCTCCTATTTTCCAGTTCTTGACTCTAAACAGTAGCTGTTTGTGCCTCTCCTGCTTAACTCCCAGGTTAAATTTGTCTTCCCAGCGTCATTGCCTGTTCAATAATGGACTGAAGGTTTTCCACTACGCTCAGTTTTTCACTCTGGTCCCAGATGAGACTAACACAGCCACCTTGTTCACTTAAAGTGACACCACTAGTATTGTCCGCAAATAATTGTCCTGCTTATCCTCTCTAAGGAATCTGTACATCCAGTTTCCTTACTAAAAAGCAAACCTCAATATTATTCATCCAGTGGAAGAATGGACATGAAATCTCCTTTTCATGTAATTACAGCTTCATATTTTCATGAATTGACTGTAAGTTTCCTGATAAAAACTTATAAGGAGATCATAAATTACTCAAGATTTTGAGGTTTACTTTTCTGTTACTGCTTAGCAAAAAGAATATTTATATAAAATTATGAAATGATGCAAAAAAACCCTATATTTGGGGAGTCATAAATTTATGAAATTAAGAGTATGAACATAAAGAGAATGAAAATCTTCCTAACTCCTGCCACCTCCTCAGTAAGGCAGAAATGGCTGAGGTAGACTCCAAACCCACCCAGTATCTTCTGTACCTACTGCTGCAATATACTCTCTTTTATTTAATATAACTTTGCATTCTAACCACATAAATTTCATCTATGTATATCTTGATTTATACTCTCTTAATTTTACCAGATTTTCCCCTGAGTTAAAATGAGTTATTCTTATTCTTGCCATGAACAAATTTGTATCATGCTTCTAATGTCAGATGTCAAACCAATATTTTATGGACATCTGAGGAAAACAGAAAAAAAATTTCCTTTCCTTGAAAATTAACCAATTTCAGAAATGTGAATAAAAAGAAAATTAACCAATTTCAGGAAAATTTGCTATATATCAAACCACCAAAATTCAATGGCTTAAAACAGCAAGTACTTATTATTTTTCATGAGCAATCCGGTCATCTGAGGACCACCTAACCCAGGCTGGGTTTTATTTGGTGACTCTCTGGTTCCAGCTTAGTTCTAAAGGGCAGCTGATTGAGACTGGCATGGCTAAGTCTGGCTTACTTCCACATGTCTCTCATTCTTCTCATGGGACCAGGCACCAGCTGGCGCACATCCCACCCATGGTGACAGCAGAAGTGCAAGAAATGGAGTCATTTTGCAACCTTCTTCTTGCATCATGTCTGCTGAAATTCCATTGACAAAGCGAGCTATATGGCCAATCCAAGAGCCCAGGGGTGGGGGAGAAGCTCCACTTACAGTGAAAGCCACAGCAAAGCTACTTGACAACTGGAGTCCACACAGAAAGAGGTGAAGAACTGGGGCCAAATGGGGTGAAATCTAGCACACCATTTATAATGTGGGAAAATATGTATATATACATCTTTCTATAGCCATATCTACTTAACTATAATTTATCAGCTAAATGTTTGTAGTAAATATAAGACTTTAATCTATTGAAAAACTATTTGTATTGTTTTATTTTTAGCATTTAAAGGAGATTTTTATTTAAAAATCAAGGTTATGCTCTTGTGTCTTACACCATAATGATATCTCTTTTTAAAAAAAAATTTTTATTGGAGTAGAGTTGATTTACAATGTTGTGTTAGTTTTAGGTGTACAACAAAGTGAACCACTTACACATATACATATATCCACTCTTTTTTTTTTTTAGATTCTTTCCCATATAGGCCATTACAGAGTATTGAGTAGAGTCCCCTGTGCTATACAGTAGGTTCTTATTAGTTATCTATTTTATATATAGTAGTGTGTATATGTCAATCCCAACCTTCCAATTTATCCCTCCCCCCCCCTTATCCCATGGTAACCATAAGTTTGTTTTCTACATCTGTGACTCTACTTCTGTTTTGTAAATAAGTTCATTTGTACCCATTTTAGATTCCACATATAAGCGATATCATATGATATTTGTCTTTCTCTGTCTCATTTACTTCACTTAGTATGACAATCTCTAGATCCATCCATGTTGCTGCAAATGGCATTGTTTTGTTCTTTTCTATGGCTGAGTAATATTCCATTGTGTGTGTGTGTGTGTGTGTGTGTGTGTGTGTGTGTGCGTGCCACATCTTCATCCATTCATCTGTCAGTGGACATTTAGGTTGCTTCCATGTTTTGGCTATTGTAAATAGTGCTGCAGTGAACACTGGGGTGCATGCATCTTTTCAAATTAAATTTTTCTCTGTATATATACCCAGGAATGGGATTGCTGGGTCATATGGTAACTCTATTTTTAGTTTTTTAAGGAACCTCCATACTGTTCTTCATAGTAGCTGCACCAATTTACATTCCCACCAACAGTGTAGGAGGGTTCCCTTTTCTCCATGTCCTCTCCAGCATTTATTGTTTGTAGATTTTTTGATGATGGCCGTTCTGACCAGTGTGTATTGGTTTTTATGAAAGTTAGATGAACCATGGATCATAGAGATTAACTCCATTCATAAGTAATTAGGGTATATCTAAAGGGGAAACACATCTTCTAAGCTACTCACCACGTATTTCCATATACCAGTCTGTTTGCAATATAACTAAATGCAAGTCTTTAGAGAGCTATCCTGTAGGCAAACAGGAATTGGCAAGCAGAATAAATAGGTAAACAGCAATAATCAAAGGGATCTGTCTGAACTGTTTAAATGACATCATTACATAGCTAAGTGTTTCTTGATATAAACTGTAATTGTGATTGCAGTTTTTAATTTTCTAATTCTTTCCATTCCCATTTTTCTTATCTATCAGGCATGCAAATGAAAGCCCTATAGAAAAATTAACTTTTGTGATAATAGTTACTATTTCTTGTGCACTGCTATGTGTCAAGGTGTTTTACAAGTCATTTTACATAATTATCTCTAATCCTTCCACAAAACATGGGGTAGGTATTATTATCATTGTTACTTTACAGAGATGATAATACTAAGGCATGAGAGTTTAACTTGCCCAGAGTCTTAGATAGCAAATAATGAGAACAGAATTCATACTTAAGATAGTCTAATTCAAATATATATGCTTAGGTAACACTGATTTTATTTTAAATATAATGAGTATCTATATTAAACCAATTGGTGGAAATAGAATGAGGTCCATGGCTGCTGCACCATAACATAAGAAATATGTTTGTTATCAGAGTATCCCCCTTAGATCCCTTTTGGGACTCCCTTGCTCAATTTTAGTGCCAGCAGCCCTAACCTGAAAAGACCACGATGATCAGCAGGTCAGAGCTACAGGCTCACGGCACCAGGTAAGCCACTGAGACTAGTAGAGGTACTAGGTGATGCTAAGGGGACTCTAGAATGGGCAGTGGAGAGGCGAGACAGTGAGCATCCTCTGGCAGTGGCAGAGGCTGCTTTTGTCTCACTGACCTTGTTCTGCCAAGTTTCCTCAGGAAAATAGGTCCACCAAGATGTCCTTGCAGAGGTGAATCTGAGTTACCAAGAGGTGAAATGTGGTAGAAACTCTGATGTGCCACATAGATATCCCTTCAGTGATGCACTTGTTGCCCCAGCTACTGAGATTGCTATTGGTAAGTTTCCACAATCAACTACTACAGGGATTAGACTTAGCTGAAAAGAGCCACCTTGCCTAAAGTCACTTCCTTTTACAGGACATTCCCTATCCAGTGACTAGTTGAATTAGGAGTGTAAGGCTTGACCATCACAGCCCAATTTGGGACAACTCTGAAGAGCTCTTCTAGCTGCAGACCTCACCAGGGGTTAAACTGAGGCTGTTGTCACAACTTGACTTCTCAACCTTCACATTCCTCTTTCTTCTTTTCCTCTGCAGGAGTGGATCCCAAAGGCACTCCATAGTAAACATCCCAAACACTAAACTCTATCTCAGAGTCTGTTTTCTGGGAATCCAATCTGTAGCAAACACAAAAATCTCTGCAAAAACATGCTACAATATGTGGCACTCCCATCTTCAAGTTAATATGGGTTTAGGAAATATCTTTACCAAAGAAGCAACAAAGGCTCTTTGTACTTGGCTTTCTTGAAATACCTAAATATAGTACAAAAGGACTTTTTCACAGTCCAAAACTGTTGGGTTGCTTCATATTTTTACTTCTGGGGTAATGAATGCATAGTTTTCCATAAAAAAAGGAATTGTCTTCCTCAAAAATGAATTAATTCACTTCTATTATTAAGAATTAATTGCTCAATGTTAATTTTGAAATTTTATTTTGAGATTTAATTTTCTGCTTTTACTCAACTTTTTTTAAAAGTTAGGATTTGGGCATTACATTAGCTGAGCAAATCTATGCCTAGAAAAAGAAGAAGAATTTGTTAAACCTAACAAGCACAATAGATAGCAACCATCTGTCTCATTTAATAAGAGTACTGGGTTTTTCTTCCACAGCCTCTATTAATAAAGTCATTGGGGAAAAAAAGGTGTGGAACTAAGCACCTGGAAATGAATTTCATGTGCTTTGATGGGATCACAATTTCCTAAAATATTTTCCCCGTTTTTTAAAGTTAAATTTTTTGCAATTTTTCAGCCTGTCACGGTTTTCTTTCTGCTTTTTTGCCCTGTGGCTAAATTGGTAAGTAAAGGGATAACAGTGTACCTTTGGGACTAAACCCCAAATGGTAGCAGTGGAGAGAGAAATAAGAGAACTCCAGGAGGGGAGGATGAGGCATCGTAAGTGAAATTGGGAATTTTATACATGGAAGCATGTGATAAAAACGTCAGGTGTTATTTACTTATTTATTTATTTAATTTATTTTTGACTGCATTGGGTTTTCGTTGCTGCGTGCGGGCTTTCTCTAGTTGCGGTGAGCGGGGGGCTACTCTTTGTGGTGCGCGGGCTTCTCATTGCGGGGGCTTCTCTTGTTGCGGAGCACGGGCTCTAGGCGTGCGGGCTCAGTAGTTGTGGCTCGGGGGCTTAGTTGCTCCACGGCATGTGGGATCTTTCCAGACCAGGGCTCGAACCCGTGTTCCCTGCATTGGCAGGCGGGTTCTTAACAACTGAGCCGTCAGGGAAGCCCACGTCAGGTGTTATTAACTGAAGTAACCATCAAAATATACGGCCTTCATAACAATGAATATTAATAGGCTTTTCTGTGTGTCATCAAGATGTAGAATTACTAGTATTTTACAATAGCTGGTTGATTACATATGTGTTTAAATAAGAGGTCACTTTAAATAAAACCAAATTTTGTCCAATAACAGTTTATTTCAGTTTATGAAATCTTTGAAAAGAGTATCTTAGTGTTATGTTGCTACCACTTCATCAACTTAGGATTTATTTATCATGGTGTCTATCAAAATATCGCTCCTTTATATCACTTCTTCACAAGAAGAAATCTGTCTGTCATTGTCAGGCTTTATTGAAAAAACTATCCAAAATTTTGAGCAAAGTAAAATAATTCATTTTACTCAGTCCATGTATGTTGAACACAAAGGAAAAGGATTCCTTCCACAAAAAAGAAATTCTAGTCTTTATCGGACTGTTAAACACATTCACATCACTGCCATAATTAAGATTAGAGTAGCATTGACACATATACACTACCAAATGTAAAATAGATAGCTAGTGGGAAGCAGTCGCATAACACAGGGAGATCAGCTCATGCTTTGTGACCACCTAGAGGGGTGGGATAGGGAGGGTGGGAGGGAGACGCAAGAGGGAGGGGATATGGGGATATATGTATATGTATAACTGATTCACTTTGTTATAAAGCAGAAACTAACACACCATTGTAAAGCAATTAAACTCCAATAAAGATGTTAAAAATTTAAAAAGTAAAACCATTACATTTAGAAAAAAAAAGTGCAAAAAAATGATTGAATCAGGAAAGGGAAGTTTATTAGTGTCATTATGGATATGAATATTTACTTTGTATTCCAAATTGTCCTATTTATACATCACATTTGAATTAATTTGTTTATGTTAGCTAAGAAAATGGACCAGGCATACACATATAAGAACAGAAGAACTAGGAATGTCCAGGCAACAGCTGTGACTGGAGGATTTTGCTGTGAGGCAGGCCAAATAACCATAGAAAATTGAATACTTTCTTCATTGATGCTAGAAAGGATCTGTCTGGTATAAGTTTGAGGAGTGTTAGTGGGTCAAGGTGAGAGGTTGTTTAATTATCTCTGCCTCTCCTGTCAGGATTTGTCTATTTTTTGATTAATAGAGAACAGCAGTCTTCCAGATACTCATTTTCCCTAAAAAATGTCGACACCATACCCTACAAGAAATTGGAAATTGAACACTTCTTCACATAGATTCTTTATTGGCTTGATAAATGTAGGATCTCTTCAAAATATTCTAGTTCGTTTCAGTTAAAAATGAATTTTTGTATGTGATTTGAGTTGAGTTGGTTTTTTGCAGTTACAGTGTTGTGTGAGCATTGCAATATCATTAAAGTTGTTTTCAATTTGAGGAAGAAAGGATCATTAATTTGGAATTGTTCTCACTTGAGAAAACTTAAAATGTTCAAAACACTATTGTTGAATAGCAAATCTGAAAATGACTCTGCCAAATTTAAATCACAGCATTCACCATTAGCTTACTAAAAATGTAGTAAAAAGATGATCAGGACACTGAAACCAAATAGGAATCATCTTGAAATTGGGAAGGATTTGGGTATTAAGGGAGTTTGGGATGAGAGGAAAGTATTTTGACGAGATAATGGTGTAGGTAAAGGTGATGGTTATTATTTCTTTATTTCTGTGATCTTACCATGTCTTCACTAAGCTTCTGTATAATGTCTGCATAGAGTTTTCTAAAAATTATTTCATTATAGAGGCTCAGAAATTCATCATTTTGGCAATAATTTACTTCTGAGTATTCATCTTCTAACATTTGTTTTCTTTTCTTTTTCTCTTATGCTATTTCTATATCAATTCCATGAGAAATCCTTTTAGATTATTCAACTTTCCGGTAGGTGATTTCTTCACTGATGAGCATTTTTTAGATTTTGGTGTGGAGAAAAGACCAGAATAATTTATAAGCCATCAGGAATATTCCTTATGATACAAAATTGAGTGTGAGTGAGGTTTTTGTTTGTTTGTTTGTTTGTTTGCCCTCATGGCTAAAATGATGACAGAATAGCCTTGTATAGAGTAACCTAGGGAGCTGTAAAAAATACCAGTGCTTTCTACATATTCCAGAACAACTGCATCTGAATCATTAATTTGGGACCCTAGCATGTGTCTTTTCAAAACTTTCCCAGGCTATCTGAAGCAGAGAGAAAACTGAGAATCACTATTTTAGTTTTCTTTCTCACCAAGATTGCCAAATAAAGGGCTACTCAAACTGTAGTTTTCTTTCCTTCTCATAATTCCTGGAGAGAACCCTGGCTGTCCAGCCTTGGTAAATATGTCAGTCTTGTTTATTCTTATTCTGTCTAGAAATACACTGCTATGTTCATAGCAAAATTAAGTGGAAAATACAGAGTGTGACTGTATATCTCCTGTCCTCCCACCTGCACACCCTCACCCACTATCAATATCCCACACCAGATGGTGCATTTGTTACAATCAGTGAACCTACATGGAATTAAGTCTCTTTTGAGGAGGAAGATTGGCTGCTTTTCAGCATTTATCTTTATATGTTGCTATTTCTTCTTATCTGAAAACAATGAGAAAAGTCACAAGGCCATTTATAAGCAAAATGTTTTGGCAAGAGCAATATTTAGAAGTTGAACCAGTGGTTAATCAGGTGTATTTTTTCTGTCTCAAGACCTGCCTATGCTTTTGTGTGAGGCCACTGTCACAAAGATTGCCACCATTCTCATAGGGGAAACTGGGTCACTAAGAAAGGACATTGAACCATTCAAGAAATTTACAAACCAATCTTTGTTACCCCAGAAGGAACTGGTCATCATGATACTATTTCCCAGATAACGTTTTCCCAGTGTTGTTACTTTTCCTCATCTCCCTGGAAGCTTAATTCCTTTAATGGTGGCCATCCATCCCTGTGGCCTTGAGAACCCCATCTTTCCATTGATAGAGCATCTCGCCTTTAAAGTTGGAATGAGCCTTGAGTTTATTTTAGAGGTTAGTGTAAACCATTAGTATTTCCATGGTGTACAGCTGTTATTACTAGTCTCAATTTGATTATATATTCTGTTAAGTTTTGTGTTATTGTATTATTCGATTATAGTCAGACCAACTTAGGCTAATATATGAACAATTTACTATAATTTAAATATAGGATGATATTTCAAATCACTGCTGGAAACAGAAATACTCATGTCATTTTCTAATTTTGCCATCAGCTTAATAAAAGGTAGCATAAAAATTTACATAATTATATTTAAAATATTTTTGTGTTTAATAGCATTTTGGAAATAGGGCATTTAGTTTAAATATTGATATTTTTAGAATTTGAACTGCATTTCAACTTAATATTTGAAAATATCTTGTTATAGCTCTTACTGAGTTAAATGATATATTTACATATATTAATATAGATCTTAGCTGTAATTCACCATACCACAACCCTGTTATAACAATGTGTAATATAATATAGATGAGGCTCTATTTTGGTCTGTTCATGTTTCTAGTAATACATGCTACTAGGGATATCCACAGGAAAATGATATAATGCACAGTAAAATTTTTAAGTATATGTTAGCCATACCAAGTCCCTGGACTGCCATAATTAATTAATTAATTGAAACACTGTGGTAATTTTTAATATATAAATTCTGAAATATTAACATCTAATTGTTTTTTATTAACTCATTATATTGTCTAATTGCCAACTAAAAAATGAATATTCTGAAGCATAAAGTAACAAGAGGTTTAGAAAATATTTGACTTGAAAAAAGAAAATTGAATATTGCCTTATCTCTCAACCCCAAGTGCACATTGTAATATTAATACATGGGTGGGTGCCTTCAGAGGCCAATTAATAAAGAATCTCTGGGGACTGGGGCTCAACCTTAATACTTTGTTAAGCTTCCACCAGTGACTAATGTGCATCCAGGCTTGGCAACCTTAGCCTTAGAGAAATGCATCCTACTCTTTCACCAGTATTTTGAATGGAATAGAGAAGATTTCCTTGCTGAGATGTTTTTTTTCCTTGCTAAAGAAATGGAATTGACTGCAGTTGCAAATGAGCTAATTTCAGAGACGGCCCCTTCTCTCAGAAACCACGGAATTTATGTCATCAATTTTTCTGTGCCTCCTCTTCTTGATCTCTGAAATAACGAGATTTTCTTAGGTGAAATATTAAATCTTTTCAGCTCTGAATTTCTAGATTTTTAAGCCGTTAAAGGAAGAAGCTACTCTGTAACTCTGCAAACCTGAACTGATTAATGTGTGTAATCAATTGCCTCATCAGTAAACTAAATTATTTGTGGAGCATTATTAAATAATTCTATTAAACTTGTCTTCTACTGATATATTTTTGTTTTGTTAAGAAATATAAAGAGAAGACTAAAGTAAAAACATTATTATCTGGAAAATTCAGATCAAGATAATTAACATTCCCCCAAATTACCAAAAATAAAACTTTCATTCCCTTTAAAATATCTGTAATCTCTTTAAAACACTGAGTTTTCTCAGTTTGTCAATGTGTGAAGCCTGACTATAAAGAGTAGGATAGGGACAAATTTCACCATAGAAATGTGTTCCTTGTATAATGGAACAAATTCAATGTTGATCCTGCCATTAATACAGAAAAAAAAAATCTATGTCAAAAAACCTCTAATAGACCTTCAAAAATATATTCACAAAATCATTCATTTAACAAATGTCTGTGTTGTTACTCTGCTGGAACTGAGGATGAAGAAAAGAATGTAGTAACGTAGTACCACTTCTCAAGCCATGTAGGACACAGAATATTGTACATATTTATGTAACTCCAACAGAGATATTAATATGATTTGGGACAATAGTGAAGGTAATGACTAATAGCCTATGTGAGTTATAGAAGATAAAGTAGAAGCAATTTAGCAGGGGGAAAAGGGGAAAACACATTGTGGACAGAAGGAATCAATGGTATAAGTAATGAAGATTTCAACAGATCTAAGCAAGCCTGCTAGGTTGAGAGAAATCATTTGCAGGGTCACTTTGTGCTTGTATAAAAGGAAATAGGTTGTCTTTCTCAACTTTCTAATATTGTTTTTTTTTTTTCACAGATGTTGAGACAAAGCATCCCACTTCTCTTTTTGCCTCTTTTATACCTAAGTAGAAAACTTGATGGTAACTTCTTGAGTGGCAGAAGCAACAAAAGTTCTGATTTATTTTCAGCATGTATTAGTTTTGCTATACTAGAACTTCATATAAGTGAAATCGTACAATATGTGTTCTTTGTATTTGTTCTCTTTTGCTCAGCATGATGTTCCTGTGGTGCATCCACATTGTTGCATGGAGTTTGTTCCCTTTTATTGCTGCATGGTACTCCATGAATGAATGTGTATGAATACATCAGTGTTTTTTTAAAAATCCATTTTCCTATTGATGGGCACATAGGATAACAGGATAATTTTCATATTTGGACTACTATGAATACATTTATGAACATTGGTGTACATGTAAATTTTTTGAATGATTTAATTTATTTGGAAAAATATCAGTGAAATGGAATTTCTTAGTCATCAGGAAAGATTATGTTTAGTTTTACAAGAAACTGCCAGACATTTGCTAAATGGGTATATCATTTTATATTCCCGTCAATAACATTAGTTATTTATGTACAGCTGCACATTACACAATGCAATTATAAAAGCATGCTTCTTATCTTTTGTGCTATTGTTATACATGTCAGTTCTACAAATGTCATAAACCCTATAGTACATTGTTATTATTTTTGCTTTAAACATTTAATTATCTTTCAAAGAAATGGTTAAAAGGGAGAGAAAACTAGTGTATATTCGCTCACATAATTGCCATTTCTGGAAATCTTCATTCCTTAGTGCAAATCCAAGTTTCCATCTGGTATCATTTTCCTTCAGCCCGAAGAGGTTTTAACATATCTTATAATAGAAGTCTGATGGTGACAGACAGAAGTCTGTTTTATTTGTCTGAAAAGGTCTTAGTTCACTGTCATTTGTGAAGGGTATTTTTACTGGACGTAGAATTTTTTTCCAGTTTGCACAGTTTCTGCTAAGAAGCTGGCCTCATTCTTATCTTTGTTTTTCTGTGCATAATGTGTCTTTTTTGTCTGGATGCGTTTACAATATTTTCATACCTGTTTTTTATGCAGTTTGATTATGATATTATGATCTGCTTTGGTTTGTTTTTGTTGTTGTTGTTGATCCTATTTGTGGGTTTATAATTTTCTTGGATTCTTAGTTCACGACTTTCATCAGTGTTGAAAAAATTTTAGTCATCATTTTTCCAAGTGTTTTTTTTCTACCCTCTTTCAGGAAATCTAAATGCTCATATATTTGACCTACTGTCCCATAAGGTTTTGTTTATTTTTTCTCCGTTCTTTAAAATTTCTCTTTGTTTCAGTTTAAAAATGCTGCAGTATCAAACTCCTTGAACTCTGATCTCTGGCTCCTTAACTCAGTGGCAGCCTTCCTCCTCTTAGCGTTCCATTCCTTACCTGGTAAACCTTGTGGGCAGTTCCCTCCAGGTAGAAAACTTTGGGAGACCACTGGATTTATCATTATATTTTTCCAGCTCTCAGAGGTTATGGTCCTGCACTGAACATTATCCGAGGTTGGAAAACAGTTGCTTCACGTATTTTGTCCCATTTTCTAGTGTTTACAGCATGAGGGTACATCCTGTTAACCATGTCAGAAGTGAAAGTCTACTTTGGTTTACATGGTTGGAAGTCATATCAAATGCATTTCAGAAAGAAAAGATACTTATAAAAATTATTTAGTGATGTGTGATATAATAGAAAAAAGTATAGTTCAATCTCTGCCCCCAGTTCCTGGCACAGAATTCTTAAAACCCTTGTAATTTTCTATGGGATGGGTACTAGGAGCATCTTTTGTTATAATATTTGGTCTTTGACGCCTGTTTCTTTGACATGGAGTTCCTAAATCCCTTGAAATTTCCTGGGTGATAGCTGTGTCTTTGTTCTAAGGATGTGACTCTTGGTGGGCTCCTGGGTGGCTCCTGGATGGAGGTTGGTCACCAGAAAGACCCAACCATGATCAGAGGCCTGGAACTTTCGGCCCCCCTCTCCCCCACGACCTCCCCGCCCATTCTCTAGAGAAGGCAGAGGAGCTGGAAATGAAGTTAACAATTGATCATGCCTACCTGATGAAACCTTCATCAAATCCCAATAGTAGTATATGGTTTGGAGAGCTTTCAGGTTGGTGAGCACATACATGTTCCAGAAAGATGATGCACCCAACTGCACTGGGGCAGAAGCTCCTGCAGTTGGAATCCTCCCAGACCTCGCCCTATGTAATATCTCTTTGTATGGCTGTTCGTCTGTATTCCTTTTTTTTTTTTTTTTTTTGCGGTACGCGGGCCTCTCACTGTTGTGGCCTCTCCCGTTGCGGAGCACAGGCTCCGGACGCACAGGCTCAGCGGCCATGGCTCACGGGCCCAGCCGCTCCGTGGCATGTGGGATCTTCCCGGACCGGGGCACGAACCCGTGTTCCCTGCATCGGCAGGCGGATTCTCAACCACTGTGCCACCAGGGAAGCCCTGTGGCTTCTTTATCATATCCATTGTTATATAATAATTTGGTAAACATAAGTAACTGTTTTCCTAAGTTCCATGAACTACTTAGTAAGTAAAGCCAAAAGGGAAGAGGTCCTAGAAACCTCTGATTTATAGGCCAGTTAGGCAGTTGCGGGTAAACTGGGGACCTACTACTTGTGATTGGCTTCTGAAGTAAGGGCAGTCTTGTGGGACTGAGCCCTTAACCTGTGAGATCTGAAGCTATCTCCAGGTAGATAGTGTCAGAATTGAATTAAAGTTGAGGACACCCAGCTGTTGTCACCGAGAATTGCTTGGCGTGGGAAAACCGCTTACACATCGAGTGTCAGAAATGTTGTGAGTGTGTAATAGTGTGAGATTAAAAACAGGAAACTAAGTTCTCTCTACTCACAGTCATACTGTCCCTATATATTTATAACTCACATGTGACTAAATGTAAACTTAGATTAAGGACTTCTCAGATGAAAAAACAGTCTTAACCATTGTTCAAGCAAATGGGAGGATTCCTGAGTTGACAATTATAATTTAAAATGCTGGGTAGCATCTGAAATAAGTATAAAAGAACTCTTTCATAAGACAAATCAAGGATGAATACAAAAAAAAATGAGATGAAAGTATAAAATTGGAAACATCTTCAGCCATCTAAAAGCAGGCCAAGGGAGTGGAGTGAGCTGCAAAAGAATAGTGTTAATCTAACAAATTCAAATGGAATAAATGTTATAATAATAATAAAGAAATTGATATACACTTGCCTACTGTTCACAGATTACAAAAATTTTTACATACATGGCCTCATTTTATTCAAACAATAATTTGTGAGGAAGGCAAGATAAATTATCTTCAATTTCAAGATGAAATTTATGGTAATGTCAGACATTAGCATACAGGAGAAAAAACAAACTTTGTTTTAGACAAAACTATATTCACATTTATGCTATGGCAGTTTCTGTGTGAACATCAATTTCACTATCTGAAAAAACTGAAATAAAAACAGTTATAAAGCAGGAAGTTTTGATCCAAGTGTTTTAACTTTACATTTTGACTGAGTCTAAGATATAATTTATTATGGATGAAAAGCTAAATGAAGAAACACATCTTTCTGACATAAAAGAAACCTGAAAAAATTTATCTGGGTAAAATTAGATTTCATAGAACAAATAAGCCCAAAACAGCACAGGAAGTTAAAATGCAGACTGTAATGAAAGTTTATTGAAGCATTTAGTTGTCTTTTTAAAAATTTAGATCAGCAAAAATTTACCTGAGGAAAAAAAAGACTTGAGAGAAATAGTAGCGTATACTTAAAACAGACGTTGTGGGGGGTATAATTACTGTGAACCAAAATTGATTTACAGTCCTAGGCATTATTGTGAAATTCCTAGGTAGAGTAGTAAAAATTAAACAGTAAATTATGATTTACGTTTGCTGTATAGAATTTAGTTAAATAATTAATTCAGTATATTACTGTTTGCTCTGGAAAATTGTTTCTCAATAAAAGGTCATCAGTAGTGTAATTGTCACTTATTTTCTTTCTATTCATAAAGTAAAAAAAAAAAAAACCCTCTGCTTCTGCTTCATCACAGTAGGTCAAAATGTTTTATAATCTGAAAACTTCTATATGGGCTTATTATGAGTAAATGACATAATATACATAAATCATATCATGTATACTTTATGCCACAGTGACTGGCACAGGAAGCACAAAATAAATGTGATTTTAAAATTCGAATATCTAGGGCACATCTGACTTCACCAATTCCATTCTGCTTGTGAACAAATTGATTAAACCGTTCATGTTTTCCCCACAATAAAATGGGAACAATTTTAATAGAGACTTTGTAAGGAGTACCGTAGATATTGTGTGTGTGTGTGTGTGTGTGTGTATGTGTGTGTGTGTATGTATGTATATATAATTGAAGTATAGTTGGTTTACAATGTTGTGTTTTTCTAATGTACAGCAAAGTGATTCATATATATATATAGCACATTCTTTTCCATTATGATTTATTGCACAATATTGAATATAGTTCCCTGTGCTATACAGTAGGACCTTGTTGCTTATCTATTTTGTATATAGTAGTTTGTATCTGGTAATCACAAACTCCTAATTTATCCCTCCCTTTTTCTTTTCCCTTTGGTAACCATAAATTTGTTTTCTATGTCAGAGTCTGTTTCTGTTTTGTAAATAAGTTGACTTGTATCATATTTTAGATTCCACATATATGATATCATGTATTTGTCTTTCTCTTTCTGACTTACTTCACTTAGTATGATAATCTCTAGGTCCATCCATGTTGCTGCAAATGGCGTTATTTCATTCTTTTTTATGGCTGAGTAGTATTCCATTATGTATATACTACACCTTCTTTATCCATTCATCTGTCCATGTACATTTATATTATTTAGTATCATTTAAAACTTTTATTATTGTTACTATTATTACATTTTGCTTGAGAGAGCACAACTTCACAATGATCTTGATCATAATTAAAGTATCCATGAGTCAGTCAGTTCCTGGGAATTTTGACTAAAATATTTGTACATTTTTGCACCAATATGATACCGTGTTAATTACTATTGCTTTACTGTGATTCTGTAATTTGGTAGAAGAAATATAATTTTGTTCTTCTCCAGGAGTGTCTTGCCTATTCTTGGTCATTTGTATCACCAGAGAAATATTAGAATCAGCTCGATAAGCTACAAATACACAAACACACACACAAACACACAAATTCTCAGGGTTTTTATATTTGGATTGCAGACTTTTTAGATCAATTTAGGAGAAATTGGTATCCTTAAAAGATTGATTTTTCTAAACCATAAGCCCAGTGAATTTAGGTGTTCTTTATTTTCTTTCTATAAAAATTTCTGATTATCTGTTGAGAACTCATGTATGCCTTTTGCTGGATTCATTCCAAGATATTTATATTTTAATATTTTATGCTATTATAAGTGTCATTGTTTAAAAGATGTTTTCTTTTGATTGAAATTATATAGTGATACATATTTATATTATCTTTGTATCAGAAAAACTTGCTAATTCCTTCATTCTAATAATTTACGGTAGATTCCTTTGTATTTTCTACATACATAATCATGTCATCTAGAAAAAAGTTAGGACTTCTTTTTTCTTTCTTTCCAGTTCTCAAATATATTATTCATTTTTCTAGGTTTAGTGAACTGACTAGGCATTTAGGAAACTGTTGAATATAAATGGAAGCAGCAAATATCATTGTCTTGTGCCCAATCTAAAGAGTACATTTTCAGTATTTTACCATTAAGTATTATATTTGCTGTGAAATTTTGGTAGATAGCCTTCATCAGATTAAGGAAATTCCTATCTTTTCCTAGACTGCTAGTATCAAATACTATTCCTCATCATCATATTGACCATACAATTGATCTTCTTCTATTGAAGTGGCAAACTAAAATAACTGATACGGTATTCTAATATTAGCTATGAACATTAACTATTCTAATGTTAGCCAAATTGTGTATGGAATAAACTCATCTTTGTCTGGAATATTTAGTTTACTATGGATTTTGTTTCCTAATATTTTGTTTAGCATTTTTACATCTACTTTCATTAATGAGTTTGGGTTATAGATTTTCTTTCTTGTACTATACTTGTCAGGCTTTTTTTTTTTAATTTTTACATTTAATTTTATTTTTTATACAGCATGTTCTTATTAGTTATCTATTTTATACACATCAGTGTGTACATGTCCACCCTAATCGCCCAATTCATCCCACCACCACCACCTCCCCCGCCACTTTCTCCCCTTGGTGTCCATACGTTAGCTCTCTACATCTGTGTCTCTATTTCTGCCCTGCAAATCAGTTCCTCCGTACCATTTTTCTGGGTTCCACATATATGTGTTAATATATGATATTTGTTTTTCTCTTTCTGACTTACTTCACTCTGAATGACAGTCTCTAGATCCATCCACGTCTCTACATATAACCCAATTCTTACATTCCCACCAAGAGTGCAAGAGGGTTCCCTTTTCTCCACACCCTCTCCAGCATTTGTTGTTTGTAGATTTTCTGATGAAGCCCATTCTGAGCGGTGTGAAGTGATACCTCATTGCAGTTTTGATTTGCATTTCTCTAATAATTAGTGATGTTGAGCAGCTTTTCATGTGCTTCTTGGCCATCTATATGTCTTCTTTGGAGAAATGTCTATTTACGTCCTCTGCCCATTTTTGGATTGGGTTGTTTGTTTTTTTAATATTGAGCTGCATGAGCTGTTTATATATTTTGGAGATTAATCCTTTGTCACTTGATTTGTTTGCAAATTACTTCTCCCATTCTGAGGGTTATCTTTTCATCTTGTTTGTAGTTTCCTTTGCTTGGCAAAAGCTTTGAAGTTTCATTAGGTCCCATGTGTTTATTTTTGTTTTTATTTCCATTACTCTAGGAGGTGGATCAAAAATGATCTTGCTGTGATTTACATCAAAGAGTGTTCTGTCTATATTTTCCTCTAAGAGTTTTATAGTGTCTGGTCTTACATTTAGTTCTCTAATCCATTTTGAGTTTATTTTTGTGTATGGTGTTAGGGAGTGTTCTAATTTCATTCTTTTACATGTAGCTGTCCAGTTTTCCCAGCACCACTTATTGAAGAGACTGTCTTTTCTCCATTGTATATCCTTGCCTCCTTTGTCATAGATTAGTTGACCATAGATGCGTGGGTTTATCTCTGGGCTTTCTATCCTGTTCCATTGATCTATATTTCTATTTTTGTGCCAGTATCATACTGTCTTGATTACTGTAGCTTTGTAGTATAGTTTGAAGATGGGGAGCCTGCTTCTTCCAGCTCCGTTTTTCTTTCTCAAGATTGCTTTGGCTATTCGGGGTCTTTTGCATTTCCATACAAATTATGAAATTTTTTGTTCTTTAGTTATGAAATGCCATTGGTAATTTGATAGGGATTGCATTGAATCTGTAGATTGCTTTGGGTAGTATAGTTATTTTCACAGTATTGATTCTTCCAGTCCAAGAACATGGTATATCTTTCCATCTGTTAGTGTCATCTTTGATTTTTTTCATCAGTGTCTTATAGTTTTCTGAGTACAGGTCTTTTACCTCCTTACATAGGTTTATTCCTAGGTATTTTATTCTTTTTGTTGCAGTGGTGAATGGGATTGTTTCCTTAATTTCTCTTTCTGAACTTTCATTGTTAATGTATAGGAACGCAAGAGATTTCTGTGCATAAATTTTGTATCCTACAACTTTACCAAATTGATTGATTAGCTCTAGTACTTTTCTGGTGGCATCTTTAGGATTCTCTATGTATAATATCATGTCATCTGCAAACAGTGACAGTTTTACTTCTTCTTTTCCAATTTGTATTCCTTTTATTTCTTTTTCTTCTCTGATTGCTGTGGCTAGAATTTCCAAAACTATGTTGAATAGTAGTGGTGAGAGTGGACGTCCTTGTCTTGTTCCTGATCTTAGAGGAAATACTTTCAGTTTTTCACCATTGAGAACAATGTTTGCTGTGGATTTGTCGTACATGGCCTTTATTATGTTGAAGTAGGTTCCCTCTATGCCCACTTTCTGGAGAGTTTTTATCATAAATAGGTGCTGACATTTTTCAGAAGCTATTTCTGCATCTATTAAGATGATCATATGGTTTTTCTTCTTCAATTTGTTAATATGGTGTATTACATTGATTGATTTGTGTATATTGAAGAATCCTTGCACTCCTGGGATAAGTCCCACTTGATCATGGTGTATGATCCTTTTAATGTGTTGTTAGATTCTGTTTGCTAGTATTTTGTTGAGGATTTTTGCATCTATCTTTATCAGTAATATTGGTCTGTAATTTTCTTTTTTTGTAGTATCTTTGTCTGGTTTTGGTATCAGAGTGATGGTGGCCTCATAGAGTGAGTTTGGGAGTGTTCCTTCTTCTTCAGTTTTGTCAAAGAGTTTGAGAAGACTGAGTGTTGGTTCTTCTCTAAATGTTTGATAGAATTCACCTGTGAAGCCATCTGGTCATGGACTTCTGTTTGTTGGAAGATTTTTAATCACAGTTTCAATTTCATTACTTGTGATTGGTCTGTTCATATTTTCTATTTCCTCTTGGTTCAGTCTTGTAAGGTTATATCTTTCTAAGAATTTGTGCAGATTGTCCATTTTATTGGCATAAAGTTGCTTGTAGTAATCTCTTAGGATGCTTTGTATTTCTGCTGTGTCTGTTGTAACTTCTTCCTTTTCATTTCTAATTTTATTGATTGGAGTCCTCTGCCTCTTTTTCTTGATGAGTCTGACTAAAGCTTTATTGAGTTTGTTTATCTTCTCGAAGAACCAACTTTTAGTTTTATTGATCTTTGCTACTGTTTTCTTTGTTTCTGTTTCATTTATTTCTGCTCTGATCTTTATGTTTTCTTTCCTTCTACTAACTTTAGGTTTTGTTTGTTCTTCTTTCTCTAGGTCCTTTAGGTGTAAGTTTTGATTGTTTATTTGAGATTTTTCTTGTTTCTTGAGGTAGGCATGTATTGCTGTAAACTTCCCTCTTAGAACTTCTTTTGCTTCATCTCATAGGGTTTGGGTCATCGTGTTTTTGTTGTTATTTGTCTCTAGGTATTATTTGATTTCTTCTTTGATTTCTTCAGTGATCTCTTCGTTATTTAGTAACATATTGTTTAGCCTCCATGTGTTTGTGTTTTTTACGTTTTTTTCCCCTGTAATTGATTTCTAATCTGATAGCATTGTGGTCAGAAACAATGCTTGATATGATTTCAATTTTTTTAAATTTACGAGGCTTGATTTTTGACCCAAGATGTGATCTATCCTGGAGAATGTTCCATGTGCACTTGAGAAGAAAGTGTAATCTGCTGTTTTAGGATAGAATGTCCGAGAAATATGAATTAAATCTATCTGGTCTACTGTGTCATTTAAAACTTGTTTTTCCTTATTAGTTTTCTGTCTGGATGATCTGTCCATTGTTGTCAGTGCGGTGTTAAAGTCCCGCACTAATATTGTGTTACTGTCGATTTCCTCTTTTATAGCTGTTAGCAGTTGCCTTATGTATTGAGGTGCTCCTATGTTGGGTGCATATATATTTATAATTGTTATATCTTCTTCTTGGATTGATCCCTTGATCATTATGTAGTGTCCTTCCTTGTCTCCTGTAATATTCCATGGAGTATCTTTTTCCATCCTAGGTCTGAAGTTGGTCTCTTGTAGACAGCATATATATGGGTCTTGTTTTGGTATCCATTCAGTGAGCCTGTGTCTTTTGGTTGGAGCGTTTAATCCATTCACTTTTAAGGTAATTATCGATATTTACATTCCTATTACCATTTTCTTAATTGTTATGGGCTTGTTTTTGTAAGTCCTTTTCTTCTCTTTGTGTTTCCCACTTAGATAAGTTCCTTTATCATTTGTTGTAGAGCTGGTTTGGTGACGCTGAATTCTCTTAGCTTTTGCTTGTCTGTAAAGCTTTTGATTTCTCCGTCTGAATCTGAATTCAGAGATGAGATCCTTTTGGGTAGAATAATCTTGCTTGTACTTTCTTCCCTTTCATCACTTTAAATATATTGTGCCACTCCCGTCTGGCTTGTAGAGTTTCTGCTGAGAAATCAGCTGTTAACTTTATGGGAGTTCCCTTGTATGTTATTTGCCATTTTTCCTTGTTGCTTTCATTAATTTTTCTTTGTCTTTAATTTTTGTCCATTTGATTACTATGTGTCTCGGCGTGTTTCTCCTTGGGTTTATCCTGCCTGAGACTCTCTGTGCTTCCTGGACTTGGGTGGCTATTTCCTTTCCCATGTTAGGGAAAATTTCGACTATCATCTCTTCAAATATTTTCTCACGTCCTTTCTCTCTCTTCTTCTGGGAACCCTATAATGCGAATGTTATTGTGTTTAATGTTGTCCCAGAGATCTCTTAGGCTGTCTTCATTTCTTTTCATTCTTTTTTCTTTATTCT
>NC_041214.2:69537131-69576399 GCF_002837175.3 Physeter macrocephalus | reverse complement strand
TCTGTCTTCCAGGTCACTTATCTGTTCTTCTGCCTCAGTTATTCTGCTATTGATTCCTTCTAGTGTATTTTTCATTTCAGTTATTGTAATGTCCATCTCTCTTTGTTTGTTCTTTAATTCTTCTTGGTGTTTTTTGTTCTTTAATTCTTCTAGGTCTTTGTTAAACATTTCTTTCATCTACTCCATCTTCGCCTCCATTCTTTTTCCGAGGTCCTGGATCATCTTCACTATCATTATTCTGAATTCTTTTTTTGTAACATTGCCTATCTCCACTTCATTTAGTTGTTTTTCTGGGATTTTATCTTGTTCCTTCATCTGGTACATAGTCCTCTGCCTGATCATCTTGTCTACCTTTCTGTGAATGTGGTTTTTTTCCACAGGCTGCAAAATTGTAGTTCTTCTTGCTTCTGCTGTCTGCCCTCTCTATCCTTGTGAAGTTTTGAGTCAAGGTTGTATTAGTCACATTAAATGAGTTTGAAAATGTACTATTATTTTCTAATATCCTGAAATTTTGTGTAAAATTGGCATTATTTCCCTATTTCTTTGTAGAATTTGCTAGTGAGGTCATTTGGATCTAGAGTTTTCTTTATAGGAATGTTTTAAATTATGAGTTTAATTTCTTTAATAATTTCTGACACCTGCTTTCTCTCATTCTCTCCTCAAATAGCATCAGAACCTTTCCTTCCTTATACCCCCAATTTGTTCTATTTTTTATTTAATTTGTGTCTTATTTCCCAGTGTTTCAGCTCAGTGTGCCTTAGTTTTTCACTGACTATTTCAATAGCTATAAAGTCCCAGGTCATGAGTCGTGCTCAGTACTTCCCAGGGACCCCTTGAGCGCACCTACGAATTTTGATTGTTAGTCTCAAATCCACTAGTGAAGTTCTTCACTCCAAGTCGGGTGATTGTGTTTGAAGTGGGGAGTTCTTCTTGGCTGCATTCCCAGCTCTTGGCACTACTAGAATCCCCTTCTCTAGTCTCTGTTTGTTCCCACATAGCTGCTGCTGGTTTGCCCCAATATCCTCTCATACCCAGATTCATAGAGCTGCATATTCACCTGCTCTTACTGAAAATATTATTTTCAGATTCTTGTTCTGCTATTCTACTTTCTCCATCCTTTTTTTTTTTCAGGTTTGAAGAGCTTTTAATAACTATGCTGCTGTTATCATCTTTAAATTTATCAGAAGGTGATAATTTTGGTAATTTCCAAATATGGGCACCTCTTAGGTAGTGTCCTTTGCTTCCCTTTCTATATCACATCACTGATCTCTCCACTTCAGTCTTACTCTTGCTCACAGCTTTTCACATTTGGGTAAGACCCTCTCTTCCACCATAGCTAATCTGACACTTTTCTCCTCATTCTATCCTTCTGGTCTTAGTGTTTGTTTTCCTTTGCTATGTGTACATTTAATTTGGATGATTTTTTCCCCATTCACTTCATTGCCTTGTCTAATTTCCTGGAAGAACAATAGGTAGAATCATCACTTTTGGTGACTCAGGCTTCTAGAGTTTAGAAGCAGAATCCAACTCTTATTGGCATCATTCTTTTACCTCTTTCTTTTATTATGGGCGACTGGAAATTGTCTGGTATTTCACTCTGCTGCTTATCATTGAAAGTTATCTCTTACTGCATTTACAAAATAATTTAAAATTCTCAATTGGTAAGTAAGTAACTAATATGAATTGTAGTTACTCACACAAAGCATTGGAAGCTGGAGCTCTTGGAGAGAAAGGCAGGAGTGGATTTCATTAGGGTAGCCTGACTGCCTCCTTTTACTGTCTATGTCTGCCTGTCAATAACCAGGCCATGTCAGTTTAGTCTGTTGAAGTGAGACAAATGTTTTATCACATGATTTATATCAATGTTCAGAGGCATTTAAGCAAGTGCTACATATAAAGAGTATTTATGATTTTCTAACAGATGAGACTTCTCTGAAATAAGCATTCAGCCTATAAAATATACAAATATCATTCCATTTTTAGACTTTTCAAATATATTAAATATACTTTGTGCATGTGTATTTAACACACATATAATGTATGTGTGTAATGTGTGGTTATCTAAAATAAAATAAAAGTTTCCTCTGTGTTCACCATGCTACTCAAAAAAAAATTACCAATAGCCTTGAGATCCAATGTGGATCCAATGTGGTTCCAATATGGAACCACATCCTCCATTATCCCTTTACAGAGGTAATCATTATCCTAAATATTGTTTTTTTTAAAATATTTTCATTTGCAAATAAATCTGTTATGAGCATTCTTGTCCATGTTTTCTGATGAGCACATATAAGAGATTCTGTAGGGAACATACCTAAGAGTGAAAATGCTGTATTTTAAAGTATACAGATTTTATATTTAAAGATAATACAAGATGCTTTTCCAAAGTACTTTAAAATATCTATACTATTATCAACAATATACAGGAATTCTTTTTCTATATATCTTTGCTTCCACTTCGAATTTTCTTATAAAATTTTTTCTTTGTTGTTAAATTAGCATTTTACTAAATACTAGTAACTATATACCTTTTCCTATGATTGTTGGCCATTTGTTTTAGTGAACCAGGAGAACTTCTTTCTTCAGCTAGGAGAAAATCATAAGGTTTAAGGCACACAGTTGTGGAGATGGGTAATGCTAGGGGGCTCTATGGTGGGCCCTACAGTCAGCGAAGCAATCTGCTCATGTATGCACTGTGTTCCCCATGAATCCTGCCCCTACCCCATAGTGTAATTTTGAATGTACTACAACTTTCATTTCATGAGCAAACTTTCTTTTTTAAAAAATTTTTTATTGGAGTATAATTGATTTACAATGTTGTGGTAGTTTCAGGTGTACAGCAAAGTGAATCAGTTATACATATATATATATCCACATATGAGCAAACTTTCTTGGGCTTTCCTTCTCTGTTCTCTTCTGACATCTTTCTAGAGTAATTGATATTTCTGACTTCAGAGTCCTCTGATATCTTTCCATGGGTTCGGGCAGTTTCAATCACTGCCCCATAACAAGATAGAAGTTTTATTTCGAATGTGCTATAATGAATAGTTGTATCAGGCACATTTCTAGACCGAAACCTGAGAGGTTTCTGCTGAGTACCCTTCTTCAATTTCTGCCAAAAGGTCTAGTCTGTGTATATTTATTTTTCAACACAGGTAATATCATCTGAGCCATCAGGTACCATAAGCCAGGTAGGATTGCCTATGCTCTGGCACTTTGAAAAATTTGAAGCATGCTTCTGAACAGGCATCCTCCCATTCAAATTCAGATTCTTTTTGGTGACTTTGTTAACTGGACCAACAGGATCTCTGGGTAAGGAATGTCCTTTCACCAAAACCCCCAAAACCTTACTTGTCTCTCAGCTTCTTGATTCCTGACTTGGTCTGTGAGAAATAGTAGCATATTTCTCACAGTTTAAGGAATGATTCTTAATACTTCAGCTCATGCAGTCCTCTGCAATGTCACAAATGGGATTGCATCCTGAATTTTAGCTGGCTGTATCAGCTACATAAGGATAACTGCAGTCATAAGTCCTCCTGTTTGTCTTTCCCTAAGAAGCCAGTTATCATGGTATCACTGATGCAATGCCCTAACTTCCCCTTAATTTTATCAGTCCAATCTTGCCTTGCTAGGTTGTGGCAAAATAAGTAGACAGCATTAAAATATCAAAAGTAATAAAATAACCCTAAACATGGGCAAAATATTTGAATACATACTACACCAAAGAAGACATACTATTGGAAATAAGTACATGAAAAGATGCTCAACATCATTAGTTTTTACAAGAATGCAGATTAAAACTGCTATAAAATACTACCACATACCTATTTGATTGGTTAAAAAATAAAATTGTGACCATTTCAAGTTTTGGTGAGAAAATGGAGAAAGTAGACCTTTCATACACTATGAATTGGAATGAAAAATAATGCAACCACTTTGTAACTGAGTTCGGTATTTTCTTAAAAAAAATACATACTCTACTATACAATTTTGTCATTCCATTGCTAAGTACTTAAAAGAAATGAAAGCATATGCCCATACAAAGGTGTGTATGTGAATGTTCATAGCAGCTTTATTTTTAGAAGCTAAAAACTGGGAACAAATGAAATGTCCATTAGAAGGTAAATGAAGAAGCACATTGGGGTATATCCACATAATGAAATACCAATAAGAAATTTTTTTTTAACATCTTTATTGGAGAAGAAATTTATTAAATGAACTTTTGATAGATGCAATATAATTATGTTGAGTGAATGTAGCCAAGCATTAAAAAGTATGTTGTGTGATTTCATTTATATAAAATTATAGAAAATGCAAAGTAATCTATAATGGACTAATCTATAATGGTCATTGGTTGCTGCATATGTGGGTGTAGGGAGAAATGGAAGGGAGGGATTCCCACTGAGGAAACTTTGGGAAGCGATGGTTATTTTCACTCTCTTAATTATAGCAATCATCTTTCATTTGTATACATATGTGATATTTATCAAATTATATACTGTAAACATGTGCAGTTTATTGTATCTCAATTATATCTCAACAAACCTGTTTTTAAAATATCCCACAACAACCATTCTTTACCCAAAACATTGATGTCTAATTTTTCTCCTGGAATTGTAATTTCTCTCCTGTATAGCTTAATGTGTAGTGCCAAAGAGGGCTTGAACATTTAGCATGGCTGATTAAAACTGGGTGAAGGGTGAACTTGGATAATATACCCTTTGAAATGGTAAGGGCAAAGTGCTTCATTCACATATCCATCCAAGTGTGTATTCAGGCAATAATAGATAATTTAATCCTGTGTTAATTCACACTTTCATGACATCCTCTTATCTCCCAATCTTACTTTCAGGACTAAGAATCATTAATAAGCATCATTAATCCTTACAGTGTATACACTAAGGGCTATACCATTGGCACTGTATAAAGCAACCTTAAAAATATATTGCAACCACCCCTAAAACTAGAGGTTCTGAAGTCAATTTTGAACCAATAATACTACTTTCATCTTACATTTTCAGATAAGTTTAGAGTTAACAGCATGCTTTTAAATTTATGTTTATAAAACCTTTCTAAGACTGGGATATGATTTATTCGTCTTTTGGCAATTTGAAGGCAGAGATTCTTTCTTCTATGTTGATGGCCGTAGAGACTGATATTATATCTGAACCATGGTTAGGAAAACTTTTTCGTTTGTTAAACACTAAACCAATTGTAGTAGATACTGTTTTCCTTATTTTTATTTTTAATTGTGGTAAAATTCACATAACATAAAATTTACCATATTAACCATTTTAAGTGTATAGTTTAGTAGTTTTAAGTACATTTACAGTATTGTGCAGCTAATCTCCAGAACTCTTCATCTTGTAAAAGTTAAACACTGTACCCATTAAAGAACTCTTTATTTCTCCTTCCACCCAGCCCCTGGCAACCACCATTCTAGTTTCTGTCTCTAGGAATTTGAGTACTTTAGGTACCACATGTAAGTGGAATCATACAATATTTGTCAGTTTGTTGCTAGTTTATTTCACTTAACCTAATGTTCTCAAGTTTCATTCATGTTGTAGTGTGTGTCAGAATTTTCTTTGTAAAAGTTGAACAATACTCCATTGTTTGTACAGACCACATTTTGCTTATCCATTCATCCACCAATGAATGCTTGGGTTGATTCTACCTCCTGGCTATTGTGAATAATGCTGCTATAAACATGGACATACAAATACCTCTTCAAGATCCTGATTTCAGTTCTTTTGAGCATATACCCAGAAGTGTAATTGCTGGATTATATAATAATTCTATTTTTAATTTTTTGAGTAACCACCATACTGATTTTCATTGTGTATGCACCATTTTACATTTCCGCCAGTAGTGTTCAAGTGTTCCAGTTTCTCCACACTCTTGTCAATGCTTACTACTTTCTGGTTTTTTGATAGTAGCCATCCTAATGGATGTGAGGTGATATCTCCTTGTTTTAATTTGCTGATTCTTTTTTCTTTCTCTTCCATTGGAGAAAATGGAAGATCAGAAAAATTGCAATTTACTCACGATCATATAACAAATATGTGGCAGAGCTGAGACATAAATCCAAATCCGACTCACACTTTAGCATTTTTTCATTTCTTTTTTAAATAAACATATAATATGTAAATCTAAATATGTCACTTTCTCACATAAATTCTCCAGTTCATTCTCAATACACAAATAGAACTAAACTCCAGACATGGCTTGCAAAGGAATACAAGATCCAGACCCTGCTTTTCTTATTGAATTCTCCTTATTCTGTAATCCCCTTCACTCACCATTTTTCAAAAGTTGCCTTTATTCCTCTTCTTTCAGTACACACAATTCACCCAGTCAAGAACTGTGAAGGCTCTGAGATTTTCTCTATTTATAATTGCACAAGAATTGTGTGCCACAGTTTCGTGGATGTTGGCAAAGATAAGAGTTTCTTGAATTAGACTTAAAGGATTTAATTACTCCCAGGAATAACAGTTACCAGCGCATAAACATTTGCACTGATTTCTGAGTTACAACATCCTGGGCTCAATAAAATGAAATCCAGGTGACACTTGCTCATGCAGTCAGTTACATTCCAGAAGAGTAACCCTGAGTTTTGGGAACCCGTTATCTTTTTACAGGACAGCAAACCTTCCTGATCTTTGCTCTACAGGGTGGCATTATCTGTATTATACCGAATGCAAAACAAACCTGCCCTGCCCGTTGCTCTGGAGGAGAGGGACATTATCTCTCTCTTCTAATGTTTGCTATGCAAACATCCTTGAAAAGGTGGTGTAACACAAAGACGGTCAGTACCTCCAATCATGTGGCATGCAGAAATGCATTCAATTTTAATTTTCTTTAATTGTCCTTAGAGTACTTGTAATATTTGACATGTTCTTAGCTTATTTCCTTATCAGGAGTGTCTCTTGCAAACACTCCCATCACCCTCGAAGACTGTTTAAGCTTCATGAAAACAGAAATAATCTACAAATTCTCTTCAGTATTTCCAGAGTCTATAATTTGTGGCATGTAGGTACCTCATAATATTTGATGAATGAATGAGTGAGCTAGACACCACTGCCCTGATTAGAAAAAGTTTTATCATAGGATTCTGTGATGGCTTCTTCTTGGCTTTCAGAGATAGTTCCTTTTCTGTCTTTCACTTCTAGCCTTTTTCTGAAAAATGAGAGTTTATTATTCTTCCTATTTTTTTTTGATTCAAGAATGTACATACTGTGTGTTGTACTTTCCTCATAGTAACAGAGAAGCTACTACAGCATATACATTATTGTTAAAATAGGAAAATAATTGCTCATCTAGATACAAATAATAAGACAAATTTAACATTGTGATTGTGTTCCTCTGCATGCAATGTTGATTTTAGGCACATGTAGATGAAATTCAATGCTGAATTCTGTAACTCATCACACTCTCTATCGAGCAGCAGCATCTGACTTACTCACTTTTATTATTTGTTTTGAAGATAGAAAACTCTATATGTGGGAACATCATCTTTCAAAATGAGTGGGGAAATGTTTATAAAATAAAGTATAGAACAAAATGTGAAGCTGAATTACAATTTAAATTAAAAGCTTGTTAACTAGGTTAATACTATTTTTCTGGGTAGATGGTAAAGACCAAATCTTACAATGGACCCTTTTTTCTCTGCCCAACTGTTCCTCTTAACTCAGTACTAGAAACATCATACACATTGTACTGTTAGGTCATTTAGTGCATATTTTCTTTGTGAAAAAATATACCCTTCTTCTGAGAAACTGTCACCCAATCAAAATTGTTAACTGAAACAGTACAGTGTGTGAAAAACTATTTATCACATCTTTTTCAGAAAAGTAACTAATTTTTATTGAGCATCTACAATGTACAATGAACTACACTATTTTATTTAACTTAGCCCTGTGAGATAGGTATTACTTTCATTACTAACAGTACTATTATTACTACTGGTACTTTTTTTTTTTTTTTTTGTGGTATGCGGGCCTCCCTCTGTTGGGGCCTCTCCCGCGCGCAGGCCCAGCGGCCATGGCTCACGGGCCCAGCCGCTCCGCGGCATGTGGGATCCTCCCAGACCGGGACGCGAACCCGGTTCCCCTGCATCGGCAGGCGGACGCGCAACCACTGCGCCACCAGGGAAGCCCTGCTACTTTTATTAGTAGTATTTAAATAACATTTTTTAAATGAGGCAGCAAACGCTTAGAGAAGTTATTAGCTTGACCAAAGTCACAAAACTAGATGAGGAACAGCCAGGATTATGTTTTCAGTACATCATTCATTTTAGGATTAGGAGATTTCATTATTCTCTGAACCCTGACACAGCTGGGTCTGGACATATACTTGAATGCTATTCATATTCACATTCTGTTAACGACTTTCTTAATTCTTTCTTACAGGCCAACTCTTGTAAGAATTTGGTAGATAAAATCTTATGTACATATATATTTTGCATAATTACGCCCTACTGTATATAGTATTTTGTTACTTACATTTTCTTCCTCACATAGAAATAATTTGGAACTTTTTCTCATGTTATTAGATAATCTTATTACCATAATGGCTGCATCGTAGTACATCCTGAGCATGTACGGTAGCTATTTAGTTGATATGGTTGTTTCTGATTTTAGTCTATTATGTTACATAATTATATATGTAAAAAATATTGGTCCCTTAAAATTGTATAAAAGCTATAAAAGTTTAAGGTTTTTGATGCATGGTTCCAAATTCTGCTCTAGAAATTTGGTATCAGTTTACCTAGCTGCAAGTAATACTTAAGAGGTTTGTTTTCAGTCTTTTGCAGAAACTAGTATCATTAATGAAAAAGAAAAATTATCCAATTAGAAAAAAGAAAATCTAGTTGTTGTGATAAGTATTTACTTTATTACTCTATTGATTGGAGTAATAGAGATGTGCTATATGTCAATTGTGGTCCTGGTAACATTAGTCAAAACTCATCAAATGTACACCTGAAAGGGTGAATGTTACTGTATGTAAGCTATAGCTCACTAAATTGAGCTAACATTAGGCACAAAGTATTATAATCTCACTCAGGCTATATATCTATAATGGGTCAACTGGAAGATTTACTCCATGTAGGCCTTATTTGGGGACTTGCATTGGAGGGGAAGCCATCATCTCAAATATTGCAAGGAGAAAGTGGATACAGTGAAAGTTCTAAAGCTTGAATGTGTTACTTCCATTCATATTTCATTAGGCCAAAGAAATCATATGGTTACTCTTAATTTCAAGGAAACTGGAAAGCACAATTCTACTCAGAAGGAGAACCAGAATATTTTTAACAGATCTAATAATCACTATACTTTTTGATCTTCCTCAATAGGATAATAAAGATGTTTCTTCACCAAAGATTATAAACTGAATTATTCTTACCTAAAAGTTAAAGTGTTGATCTTCGTTTTACACATGGTATTCTGTAGATTGCCTATGCAGTTTTTTGTGAAAATTAGTTTTCCTGATGATCTTTGGTATTCCTGATAAAGCTTACAATAAAAGTTCTATAAGAATTTTTTAATGGCTATGTCCTCAATATTTAGGATAGTGATCAGCATATATCAGCCACCGAAAAAATATTTGCTGAATGAGTAGTCTGAGTAATTTTAGAGAGTAGAATGCTTTTAGGAAATAATTAAATACTTACTGTTTTACTCAGGGAGAAATGGTATCATAGACTGTGGGTTCCATTACAGTATGAATCAACCTAAGAAATCAGAAGAATACTACAAACAGAAAAAGTAATGAAAATGGAAAATAGGTTAATTTTTTCATGAGGATTTGTTTATGTTTTCCTATGGCAGGATAGAATAGGAAACAGGAATGGCTGCTTGTGGTCATTTTAAAGATGGCCTTATACTTAGTACTTATTTGACAACAATCTAAGGTCTTGGAGATGGTTATATTATACAGAGCTATGGGCTTTGTCACAGCAAAGTTAATGTTTCAAATAGTATATATTCCAAACCTGGACATTTCCTATTCTGGATTACAGTACAGGACTAAACCACTTTGTAAACCTCACACATTTGATATTCCTGGAATCACCAGCTGAGGGATAAATAGTATATGTGCTTACTCTCACATGACTTGGAATCTTTAAGATGGGGTCCTGGCTGTAAAGCACAGCATCCTTTCGGTATTTTATATTCTGTCAGTTGACTGAAAGGCTAGTTTAAGGCAGAGTTTGTTTCCTTTTTAATGAAAGTGTATTACCTAAACCTAAATCTGAAGCGTGAAACTAAAGCATGATATATTCCCTCATAAAAGATCAGTTTTCCTATGTCACAATGCCACCATTAAGTGTTTAGATTTATTTTCTGTAAGTAAATTGTTCATGAGCAAAAAAAGATGGTTTAATGTTCAAGATTCTCATTTAGTGAATTTCAAAGTGAGTTCTCTGAAGGATTTATTATTTTGCATGTATGTCAGCCATCATATTTAACATCTATGATATTTCCATTAATTTTTGTAATACAATTTCATATCTAATAAATATAAGACTATATCCTAGCAAAAGCATTAAAATTTACAGCCCACAGAAAATAATAATGCATGTTAAAAATCAAAGGCAAGACCTTATGCCTTGAACAAACCATCCAGCTAAAACCTAGACTATTTTATTCAAGATAATAAATAACCCTATGCCTTCATTAACCTTTATTCTTTTTTATTAGCAATCTTGGCACCTTGGCTCTGAGCTAAGCCCAGCAGGCTACCCATGAAGTGACATTTTAGAGATTGGCAAAGCAATGCACTTTGTGTCAGAGTACTCTATCTAGAGTTTTTGTCCTTCACAGCAGGAGGAAGCCTCTTTGGATCCCTGTGTCCTTTGAAAACAGGCTTGAATACGTGTACATATAAATACGTGAATGTAAGAAATTTTTGCCAATGTGAAAAACAAATTGCCCACTTTTTAATTTAAGATATAAGACCAAGTATTTCAGGTGGTTAAAAAAGTACCTTGAACAAAATTCAACCAAAAAGAAGAATTTAAACACAAGTGTTTGAGACTTCCTTAAAGGGTGCATTTCATTTCATGAAGATGCAAAAAGTATTTAAGTAGAACCTTTTCTGGTTTATCATTTGCTCTAATAATGTAAATGATTATATACAGAAAGTAGATAAGCTAGATGTGGTAGTTACAAAAACAAATAAATGGAGTACTATGCGGTACTTGGAAGTGACAAAGATGTACACATAGCAGCAAGCCCAAATCTTAATAATATACAGCTGATTGAAAGAAAGGAAGAGAGATTTAAGTGTATAACAAAACAGCATACATGTTCATTTAAAAACATCCATTTAAGATAACAGTACACATGTTTTATAAAGGCATAGAATAAAGCAATGTATGATAAACACTTTAGAATTGTTGCCTAGGTTGAAAGGCAGGTAAAAGGGGATGGATGGATGGATAGGTAGATAGATAAATAGATAGGGAGACAAACAGACAAAACAAGAGAAGGGTCTGTGTGGACCAGGATGGTTATGTGCCATAATTCAAAAATTATACTTAACTCAGACATCTTCCTAAGAGATCCAAAGAAAAAAAAATTCCAGTGTAAATTTAGTCTGAAAAGTACTTGAAGTTATCTTCCTTTCTTTCATCCTCTAAAAATACCTGATCTAGCAATCAATAAGGAAACCACTTCAAATAGGTAAAATTATAAAATAAGAAAATATTATTTCTGAGGTCATCCCTTTGAACATTTTCTTCACGTCTGTGACTTTAGGTTAAAAAACATGAGTCTACTTCTCCTGCCAGATGCCATAATTCAGTAAATTCTTTACTTTAGGATTGTTGAGATGTACTTATAACCTTCTCAGGAATAATTGGGACAGAAGAAAAAGGGAAATGATAGAAGAAATTAATCATATTTTTGTAGTACCTAATGCATAGTATTCACTATGTATTTTGATTATATATATGCATATATATTTATATATGTAAATTCATTTGCATATATTTTTGAAGGTTTTTTCTGTACCAGAGATTTGCTCTGAGAATATCACAGTGAACAATACAAATTCCAGGTCCATTTGGAGTTTATTTCTATGGGGAGACCAACAACATACACAAATAAGTCTATAGCATGAGGTAGTAGTAAGTGCTATGAAGAAAAAAGTAAATAGGGAGAAGTGATAAATTGTAACAGAGAATCTGTCTTTATAGAGAGATAAAGGAGGACTCTTTGAGAAGGTGACATTTGAGCAGAGCCCTGAATGGCACAAAATTCTTGAGGTCATCCAATGATTAGTGGAATTGAGATGCAAAAGCAGCTCTGTATTATAAAAGCCATGTAGTTAGGTTGGGTTTTCTGACAGTAAATTCAGGTATACAAATAATTGCTTTTCTCTAATTGAACATCAATTCTATTTTGAGCTGACATTTGACATGACAGCAGCAAACAACTTAATAAATTATAGGATAAGAGTTATTTATGATTTAAAATAAGTCAATTCAGTAGTGTAATCACGCTGACATCCTTTCCTTCTCTATAGGGTTTATCTGAGCAGTGGTGCTGCTAGAATAGTGGTGGGATAGCATCATAGTTCCAAGTGGGTTAAATGAAAGCATATGGTCCAAAAGTGCTCCATGCTGGCATCCTCTAAAGTGTACAGATCTTCCTGGGCCATTGCATGGTCATCCCTCCACAATGGCCTCCTCTGTTCTGTCTTCCTACCTCCTTTCTGACCATATGGTCCAGGTGCCTTCTGCTGCCATGTCCTCTTGTCAAAGACATAGAACTTTCTCCGAGCATTTTGCTTGCTCACTTATGACCTCCCAGGCACAGGAAGTGTCAGACTGGGATTCGGGGCTCTCTCTCAGGACTAGTTCAGGCCCTTGGCACCCGAGCACCTATCTTTCTTCTATGTTCCTCTACTGTGAGGGGAAGCAGACTCCTTCCTCATTTCTCCTTCTCAAGATTCCTGGTTGGAAAGATCCAGTGTCTCCTCTAATCTTGTATCTGAACATTTTTGGGGGGATTCTGTCACCATTCTCTTTTCCCTTGAAGTTAATAGGGAGGGCAGGATACACCTCTTACCCAATATCAAACCGATGTGTAACAATTTTTCTTCCATCTCAAGTTTCCTCCCCTAGCTTGGAAAATCTTTAGTCAGAAGGGTAGTGGAAGAACTACCTCAGTAAATAGTCCTTCTGTCTTGTTTTATTATCAGTTTTAACTTGGAAGCTGAGAAATTATGTGTTAATACTTTTGTGGCAGTTCTCCCTGGAGGACAGAGCCCCTTAGGGCTGAGGGAAAGGACTTGTGAAACAACTGAAGCTTAGAAAGGAGATAAGTAATTAAATATTTCACAGAGTTTGCAAGGTGCAGATTAAAGACCCTCCAAGCCTCTGGTCACAAAATGTACAAAATTCCAGAGAAAATATACAAAATATTATCCAATGAATGTCTGCTCCTACAAAAAGACATTTCTGTAAAGCCAGGAAAAAAGCAAGGAAGATGCCAATAGCTAATAAAGGGCAGGGAACAGTTGACCAAGTCTTAGGTCTACACAGGAGGGGGGGCAGCTTAGCAACCCCTCCACCCAAAGCTGGGACTGAGAAAAGGGTGAGCTGACATAAACCCACTAAGGCCACAATAAGGTGGCACTGTTTTCTAAGTCTTTGTTCAGTTAGGGATTAAAGCAGAATAAATAAAATTGCTTATGTGTCTTTGGGTCTGAATTATACGACATACATTATCTAAAATCTGTACCCACAGAACTGTAAAGATAATTGCATTGGTAATACCCCTCTGTGTCTGGCTAAAGCAAATGTAAATCTCTGATAAAGCATGCTCAAACCTTAAAGGAAGGTATAAGATGAAAATAAATATGGTGAGTAAAAAGAGAAGTAACTATGGGTAAATTTAATAAAATGTTGACTATCTAGAAAAAGTAATGCTCTGAATAATATATAAATTGTAGAGATTTTTTAAAGGACACAATTAAAAGGCAAGATAACAACAGCATGTAAGCTGGGAGAGTTTAAAGAGTTTAGGATCCTTAAATCATTTAGAAAGAGGATAAAGAACCTGATCCGCATTTAATCTTTTAAGTTAGGCATGCATGTTAAAATTTTAAGGCTAATGACACACACACACACACACACACACACACACAAATAAAATTATTTTTCTAATTATTTTAAAAAGTTATTTGACAGAAGAGGGTAAAAATAGAATTAGAGAAAAAACAGTTTTATATTAACACAAAATAAAATGTGAAGTGCAGGACAAAAGGAAACAGGAGAATCTTAAATAATAGGCAGCAAGAGTAAGGTGGTAGAAATAAATCTAAATATACATATATATCCATGTATATATGTATATTTAGACATTGAGTTTAAAAAATCCAACTACTTGCTTTTTAGTAGAATACTCCTAAAATATAAAAACTGATAAAAATAAAGAGTGAAAGTGTGGGAAAAGAAACCCAAGTAACTCTAACCACAAGAAGGCTAGTACAACCATCTTTGCTCAGGGATACCTATTCTCACGGGGGCAGCTGACTGCAACAGTAGTGGAAGCCTTTACTGACTTTACAGCGGTGGACATCAGTGAGGGGCAGCAGGTGGCAGGGCACAATTGGGGCTGTTTTTAAGCTCATGTGAAGTTCCTTAGGGAAATTCTCAGATATTCTTGTCTCAAGTGGGGAGACTGTTTTGTGGTCTTAGAGAATTATGATAGGCTTATAAGTTAAGGACAAATAATGTCACATTAACTATAGTTAACATTTTCTGACTTGCACCAGCAGGGAGATGAGATCTGGGGAAATATGAGTTGTGCCTTATTACTTGTGATTACAATTTTCCAAGAGACCATGCTTGTCACTTATGGGCAGTTATTGACCTATCAAATGAGAATTATCTCAGCAAATGAGTAGACCTAATACTAAATATTAGTTAAATATCAACTTAAATCTTTTTTGTAATCAAACAATGAGGGAGATTACGGATCGCTCATAAATATAAAATTAATTACATCTAAACTAGAAACTATGAAGCATACAAGGTGGTAATAAAATACTATTAGTTTTAACTTATTGGGCATATATTTGGTGTCAAGTACTAGTTGGGGTGTTTTTTTTTTTTAACATATTCTTATTTCATCTTCAAAAGTAATCAATATAGTGATTATATTATCATTGCTTTTGGATAGGAAAATTAAAAATTAATGAAATTATGTAAGTTTTTAAGGTAACGTAGGAGAACTTAATGTCACACTTCCCTAAAAATCCATATCCTGTTTCTCTGATTTATTTTTTCCCCTTAACACTTACCACTGATGTATTGCAGTATTCATTAAACTTTTTCTTCTTTTAATTGTCCATCTCCCTAATTAGAAAGAAGCTCCATGAGGGAGATTTCTGATTGTTTGATCACTGCTCCTTTCCAAGAGTTCCTGGCACAGAAAGCAACAGCATTTTTTTTAAACGAATGAAAAAATAAATGAATGATCTGTGATTGAGAGTTTAGGTTTGTTCGATGCGTATTGACTTCAAGTCTTTATTATGGAGAGATGAGATGGTATCTGTGGGATATCCCATCTGCCTGGGAAGCCCTGTTCAAAGAGGGAATTTTTCTTTCTTAATCAGGAGACAAATCATACTATTATATAAAGTATTGAAAAGAGAGGATTTAAACAGTTGAAAATAAATTACCAAAGAAAACCTGGAAAAAATCATTATCAGGTAAGAAGGGAATGATAGAAGAACTAAAAACCAGTGTGAATTAGTGATACCATTTACAAAATGCAGAAAGTAAGGGAAAAAATGAACACATTTGCATATTTACTGAAGGAATATAATTGTGTATTTTGTGATTTAAGGCCAGTGATATCACCTTTGGACAAAGTCAAAGCCACTAGCTGTGTCTTAAAATAAAATGGTTTACTTTAATAAAAATGAATTGTGTTCCAATTCCATGTTTATTATAATTAATAGGCAATACTATATGTCTACTTCACCTCTTGCCCATAATATGACTTTTAAACAAGGCTAAATAATGTTCAGTTCCTCAGATCAGCCAGAGCAGTAATCTTGCCTCTAGCATTAATTAATTGGTGGCTTGTAAAGTTGAGAGACACAATTTCATTTATGTAAATATTCTGTTTCGATTACTCTAAGTTATAGATGAATTGTGAATAGCTTAGTTATAAGAAGAAATCAAAATGCACTTTAATTAGTACATTCAGGTCTACCTATGTAGGGACAAAAATAATCTGAAAGGCATTTTGTGTTTTGCATTCAGTTTGAATTCGTAATTTGTTTTTGAAATGTTATTGCTGTAGTTATTGTAATGTTCACTAAGATTTTATTGTTAAAAATCACTCATTCTATTATAAAATCTTATTAATATAATTGAATCCCTTATTTTGTGTGGATATATTTTGCCTAACCCACTATGAATGTGTTCTCTGTTCCTTAGGTCAACATATGATCTTGCGGTGTCAAGTGTGGATTTCTATTAAACAAATGATACTAGTAGTAATAGCTAACATTTATGGAGTGCTTACTATGACCTGGGCTTTTTTTTTTTTTCTAAGTACTTTATATGTATTAACTTATTTAATCTTAAAGACAATGGTGTGGAGTATTTGCTACTATAAGTACTATCATTTAACATATAAGAAAACTAAGGCTAGTAGAAGTTAAAGTAATCATCCAGGTCACATAATCTATGAGCAGTGGATCCAGGATTCAGACACAGGTAGCCTGGATCCAGAGCACAAGCCGTTAAATACTATAATGATATTAATTATTGTGAGAACTAAAATAGCAATAGCACCCACCACTTACATGACAAGCATGGTGCTGGATGTATACAGATTACCATCTCTTCATTAATTTACTAGATCTTTTACCTAAAGCCAATTGACCATAGGTATGCATGTCTATTTCTGGACTTTGTTATTTCCACTAATATAAATGTTAATATTTATACCTATATCACACTAATGTGTACAACATCTTTAGAGTAAGGCTTGAAATCATGTAGTGTAAGTCCTCCCATATTTCACCTTTCTTTTTTCAAATTTGTTTTGACTATTCTGGATGCTTTGCATTTCCATATAAATTTAAAAATCAGCTTTTTAACTTTTGAAATAAAAAAAGATTGTTGAGATTATTAAATCAGGTTGTTTTCTTATTGTTGAGTTTTAAGGGTTCTTTGTTTATTTTGGATAACAGTTCTTTACCTGATGCGTCCTTTGCAAATAATTTCTCCCAGTCTGTGGCATGTATTCTCATTCTCTTGATATTGTTTCACAAAGTAGAAGTTTTTAATTTTAATGAAATCTAGCATATCAATTATTTCTTCCATGGATCGTTTCTTTGGTGTTGTATCAAAAAATGGTTTCACCACACTTAAGATCATCTAGGATTTCCCCTATGTAATCTTCTAAGAGTTTAAAAGTTTTGCATTTTACATTTAGGTCTGTGATCCAATCTGAAATAATTTTTGTGAAAGGTGTAAGGACTGTGTCGAGATTTATTTTTTTACATGTGGATGTCCAGATGTCCCAGCACCATTTGTTGAAGAGACTATCTCTGCTCCATTTTATTGCCTTTGCTTTTTGTCTAAGATCAGTTGTCTGTATTTATGGGAGTCTGTTTCTGGACTTTCTGTTCTGTTCCATTCCTTTATTTGTTTGTTCTTTCACCAGTACCACACTGTCTTGATTACTGTAGCTTTATAGTTAATCTTGAAGCTAACCACTGCCATTCCTACAACTTTGTGTTCTCTTTCAATATTGTGTTTATTCTGGGTCTTTTGCCTATCTATATTAATTTTAGAATCATTTTGTCACTATCCATAAAATAACTTACTGAGACTTTCATTGGGGTTGCATAGATCCATCGATCAAGTTGGGAAGAACTGACATCCTGAAAATATTGAGTCTTCTGATTCATGAACATGGAATATCTCCCCATTTATTTAGCTATTTGATTACATTCATCAGAGACTTGTGGTTTTTGTCAAATAAATCTTTTACATATTTTGTTAGATTATTAGATTATTTTGTTAGATTTATACATAAGAATTTTATTTTGGTGAGTCCTGATGTAAATAAATGGTATTGTTTTAAATTTCAAGTTCCAATTGTTCATTGTTAGTATATAGAAAAGCAATTGATTTTTATATATTAACCTTGTACCCCAAAACCTTGCTATAATCACTTATTAGTTCCAGGAGGGTTGTTTTTTTTTGTTTTTTTTTTTTTGTTTTTTTTGTCAGTTCTATAGGATTTTATACATAGGTGATTATGTCATCTGTTAACATAGTTTTATTTCTTCCTTCTCAATCTGTATTGAGATTCCTTTTCTTTCCTTTCCCTTTATTGCTTTCCCTTTCCTTTCCTTATTGTATTAGCTAGTACTTCTAGTACTATGTTGAAAAGAGTCCTGAGAGGGAATATCCTTACCTAGTTCCTTATCTTTTTTTTTTTTTTTTTTTTTTTTTTTTGTGGTACGCGGGCCTCCCACTGTTGTGGCCTCTCCCGTTGCGGAGCACAGGCTCCGGACGCGCAGGCTCAGCGACCATGGCTCACGGGCCTAGCGGCTCCGCAGCATGTGGGATCTTCCCGGACCGGGGCACGAACCCGTGTCCCCTGCATTGGCAGGCGGACTCTCAACCACTGCACCACCAGGGAAGCCCCCTAGTTCCTTATCTTAGTGGGAAGTCTTCATATTTCTCACCATTAAGACTGATGTTAGTTGTAGGTTTTTTTGTAGACAGTCTTTATCAAGTTAAGTTCTCCTCTATTCCTAATTTACTCAGAATTTTTTTCATGAAAGAATATTTGATTTTTGTCAAATGCTTTTTCTGCATCTATTGCTATGATCACATAATTTTTCTTTCTTAGCCTGTTGATGGATGGATTACTTTAATTGGTTTTCAAATGGTGAACTGGCCTTGAATACTTAGAATCCCACCTGATCTTGGTGTGTAATTATTTTATACATTTTTGGATTTGATTTGCTAATATTTTGTTGAGAATTTTTACATCTATGTTCATGAGAGATATTAGTCTGTAGTTTTCTTATAATGTCTTTGTCTGGTTTTGATATTAGGGTAATCTTGGTTTCATAAAATAAGTTAGGAAGGATTCCCTTTGTGTCTACTCTTTGAAAAAGATTGTAGAGAATTAGTATAATTTCTTCCTTAAATGTTTGGTAGAATTCACCAGTGAACTCATCTGGGCTTGATGCTTTCTCTTTTGGAAGGTTATAAATTATTGATTAATGCATTTAATAGATATAGGCCTACTTCTGTGAGTTTTAGAAAATTGTGTCTTTCAAGAAGTTGGTCCATTTCAACTGGGTTATCAAACTTGTGACCATAGAGTTGTTCATAATATTCATTTATTATCCTTTTAATGTCCCTAGTACCTATAGTGATGTCACCTCTTTCATTTCTGATATTAGTGTGTGCCCACTCTCTTCTTTTCCAGTGTGGCTAGAGGCTTATCAATTTTGTTGATCTTTTTAAAGTATCAGCTTTTAGTTTCACTGATTTTCTCTATTGATATCCTGTTTTGAATCTCATTGATTTCTGCATTTTTATAAAATTTCTTTTCTTCTGCTAAGTTTGGATTTAATTTGCTCTTCTTTTTCTAGTTTCCTTAGGTGGAGACTTAGATTATTAATTTTAGATTTTTCTTCTGTTCTAATATATGTATTCAGTGCTATGAATTTCCTTCTAAGTACTGCTTTCACTACATTCCACAAATTTTGTTAAGTTGCATTTTCATATTCATTTACTTCAAAAAATTGTTTAATTTCTCTTACTATTTCTTGTCCCCTTATTTAGAAGTATATTGCTCAATCTTTACTATTTTGAGAGTAATCTTTCTGTAATTATTGATTTCTAATTTAATGCCATTGTGGTCTAAGAGTAGGCATTGTATAATTTTCATTCTTTTAAATTTGTTCAGGTGTGTTTTAGCACCCAGAAAATGGCCCATCTTGGGAAATGTTCCATGTGAACTTGAGAAGAATGAGCATTCTGTTCTTATTGGATGTAGTAGTCTATAGATGTCCAATATATTCAGTTGATTGATGGTGTTGTTGAGTTCAACTATGTCCTCATTGATTTTCTGCCCTCTGTTTCTATCCATTTCTGAGAGAGAAGTGTTGAAGTCACCAACTATAATAATGGATTCATTTATTTCTCCTTGTAGTTCTATCATTTTTTGTCTCATGTAGTTTGACACTTTGTCATTAAACATTGTTATGTCTTTTGTAGAATTGACTCCTTTATCATTATGTAACACTCTTCTTTATCCCTGTTAACTTTCCTTGCTTTTCTGCTCTGTCTGAAATTAACATAGTTACTTCTGCTTTATTATTAGGGTTATCATATCATATTTTCTCCATCCCTTTACTTTTAATCTATATGTCTTTATATTTAAAGTGAGTTTCTTATAGAAAACATATCATAGGCTCTTGTTTTTTGACCCACTCTTTTAATTGGTGCATTTAGATTATTGATGTTCAAAATGATTATTGATATCATTGAATCAATATCTTCCATATTTGTTACTCTTTGGGTAGAGTGAGTACCTTTAATAACAAAGTAATCCTAATTCATCCCTCCTGTCTCTTGTGTTATTGCTGCCATTCACTTCACTTACATAAAAGCATACATAAGCATATATATATATATATATATATATAAAAGAACCATTGCCTTATATTTTTGTCTTTTTTTCCTTTCAATTATTTCAAATGAAGGGGATAGTTCCTGTTATTTGATCTTGTCTGGAAGTGGAATGGCAAGAATATTTTTTCTCTAATAAAAGAGTAAATATGAAAGTCAGAGAAAAACATTTAATAATTTGGAGAAACAAAAAGGTGTTTGCAGGTAATCTTTGCTAGGTTTAATTGAACGTAAGAAAACTTTACTCAGATATTAGTATTGATAATGTTATATAAGCAAATTTTTTTACATGTGCAATTTTAATCCAGTAATTGAACCATCTTTATAAATTCCAACATGAATCATCTTTTTGTGTTTTGAATAAATGGTTTCTTTTATACTGTCATTTCCCTCCAGTCAAAGACCACTGGGGATACACTTACAGTTCAGTAAAGTTATTTTATTGCTCCTGAAAAGTAGGGAGAGAACATACAATGGGAAAGTGTCTCAGTAAGAGGCTGTTTGAAAGGACTTTTAGGATTTGAACTTGAGCTAGATGACTTTTCAGAAGACTCAAGGAAGAAGGACTTTGCTCTAGATTAAATTTGTCAAGAAGTGGGGATAATTCTGTGATTGAGCATCTAATGAATATCATCTATAAGGCAGGAGAAATAAATTGAGCCTAAAGTTGTCATTGGTAAGAGGCAGCGGTCCCTCATATTAGTCGGGACTGGGATGCTTGGTCATTTTTGTGGCACAGATAATATCATTATTATGATTATCAGCCATGACTATGAAATGATTTTGTTTTGTCTTAATTTATCAACATCAGAGTAGCCTTGTCTGATGTTGATGTTCTGTGAAAGTGTATATGTTCAACAGAAGAAAACCAGTGTCTAGCTCTGAGTGCCAGGCCAACTCCCAGATGTTGAAGGTTGTTTCTGTCTTTCTCATTGTCATGATATGAAGGGCAGCATGGTAGAGTGGCAAGAACCCTGCACTGGTATCCGTAAGATTTGCATTACCATCACCCTTCTTCTATCATCTGCACGTCCTTGGATATGTAAACTAAAACTTCTGTGTCTTAGTGTCTAATTTAGCTTAGGCAAAATTTCTGGGTCTAACTCTTTGTAAAATTAGAGGGTTAGATTTGATGATTTCTAAAGTTGTTCCCATTCCTTGCACTCCATAAATGAGAATTTTGCTTTAAAGCTAACAGAATTCCATTCTGAAATCTGAATAAAATAAAACCATCAGGAAGTTTTATTTACTATTTCTTTAGATCTAAGCTTTATAGAGAGGATAAAAAGTCTCTATACTCTGTTTATAGCTTCCTGAATCTCTGGGAATAAGTCAATGAATAAAGCTGTCTCTTATTTCATCCTTTCCAACAATGCCAATAATAATACTTCTATTTCATTGAGTCACTCTGAAAATAATGAAATTCATTTTTTCCTTTTAATAGGAAAGAGTGTATTACAAATAAATCTTTCATTTCTTTTCCCTACAATCTCAAATCAATATGTTTTATGGGAAATTTTTTATTTAGTATGTTTTATGGCTGAGTTTATAAATAAGACAGAAAATGTTCAGAATTTTAGAATTATATTCATCACTAAGATCCATATTTTTGTCTTTTTCTTCTTTGTGACTGCTCATTGCTGTCAGAGCCTCACATTTTAGCAATGAATTCTTTTAAAATATTTCACACCTAGGTAATCTAAAAGGAGAGTAGGCATTTGTTTCTTTTGTTCTCATGTTGGTTTTCCATGAAGATTCTGCTGTTTGTTGAAGGTCATTAGATATCTCTTATCTCTTTCTTAACTGATATTTTGTTATATTATTGTATGAAATATTGTTAACAGCCAATATGTCTTCATGTATGTCAGAGTCTTCTTAGTATGATCCTCTAAATACATAGCCCAAGCTGCTAAATCAAAGTATGTTTCCTTCTACATGTATAAATCCCCTATAAATGGCTCAATCAGTGACTAGAGCAAGTACTTCCTGTCTGCCTGGTGTGGATCTTTTGCAGGTTGACAGATGACCGTGCTTTATCTGTCTGCTCCTACGAGAATTATAGGCTGGATGTACATAGATACAGTGAGAGTTTGGCCTGTTAAGTAACCACTTAGAATCTGATTAGATTTATCTTTTTTCTTTTAACTTATACAGATTATCAAAATGAGATAAGAAGATTTACATATTGCTCTTTAATGAAAGAAACACATGGGCATGTGATAACTTGGCTAACAAATATATTGGAGAAGTAAATATAAAGTTTAGCATATGATTTTTTTAAGTACAAATATATTTAGACTTTTTTTTCAGCATGCCTGACTTAAAAGGACTCTTTTTTAGAACAAGTTAGCAGTAAAACATGGGAGGTTGATATGGATGTTGGGACATTTATCCCTAGAAATTTATGGTTCACTTCCTAGAAAAACCATTCTGCATTGTTTTTAGCCTCAAGTGTATTTTCAGCTCAGCAGTGATCTTGGCATTCCAGGGAATCAAAATACACATGATGGTCCCTTCAAACAATATAGCTATATTGTATAAAATGTTAAATATTAAAAATTATAAAAATTAAGAATTCTCTAAAAGAAAACAATCAAGTAAGCAATATATCATAATAATATATGGATTTTTCTGAGATAATTCCCACTTTTCAGAATCTTATTCCTTTCTTAAAGTGATATGTGTAGAATTCAATGTATATCTCTTTGCAGTGCTTTTATAAAAATTTATTTTAATTTTTATTTTATATTGGAATATAACAATGATGTGTAGTTACAGGTGTACAGTAAAGTGATTCCATTATACCTATACAAGTATCAATTCTTTTTCAAATTCTTTTCCCATTTAGGTTATCACAGAATACTGAGCCAAGTTCCCTGTGCTATAAGGTAGGTCCTTGTTGGTCATCTATTTTAAATGTAGTAGTGTGTACATGTCAATCCCAAACTCCCAGTCTGTCCCCCCCACCCTTTCCCCCGGTAACCATAAGTTCGTTCTCTAAGTCTGTGAGTGTTTCTGTTTTGTAAATAAGTTAATTTGTATAATTTTTTTTTAGATTCTTCATATAAGCAGTATCATATGATATTTGTCTTTCTCTGTCTGACTTCCTTCACTTAGCATGATAGTCTCCAGGTCCATCCATGTTGTTGCAAATGGCATTATTTCATTCTTTTTAATGGCTGAGTAATATTCCATTGTATATATGTACCACATCTTCTTATAAGAATCTAAACATGTGACTGGCTTCTCCATTTTAGAATGTGGTTACACACCCAAGTACATGCAGAAAGCCATAGTTATAGATAAACGTATTCGTATATAAATGATTTCAGAGATGAAATGAAATTTGAAGTGCATTTTAAATGATGAAGATTAAAGTAAGAAGGAGAGAACATAGAGGTTTTGAGTGAGAAGAACTATATAAATTAGGAGAGTTTGTCTTGAATATGGAGAATGGTGAAAAGAGTAGCCTAGAGGGAGCAAAGGTATATGGGGGAGAAACAAGAAATAAAGTTGGATAGCTGAAACAATACTAGTGTTTGGAAGATCTTGAAAGCTGAGTTTAATTTTACAGGATAAATATTATTGTTATCACTATTCCATGATCAAAATATTTTTATTATGAGGAAAAATGTTTTTCCTCAACTGCCAGAGGAAACATGTATGGTACAAATTCAGATACACAAGGTGGAAGCCAGTGATAAAGTAGACATAGGGCAAAATTTTGAATTTGAGATTCTTCGTTTAAGTTATCATGAGAAATTTACTTAAAGCACTCTAAGTTTCAACTTTCTCATTTACAAAATCTAGGTTACAGTAATAGTACCACTTTCTTATGGTATAATGTTCACATTTTAAAAGTACATGTTAAAATGCCTCACAAAATAATAATAATTGTTATTCAGCATTAGTTATTTAATATTTTTCAATTAAAACACTAAAAATCTAGATGTGGTTTGATAAGGGCCTGGGCAGTGGAGATGACATGCAAAAGAACTGCTTGGATCTGAAGAAATATGATTTTCCTTTTTCATGGTGTATAACTTCCAGGTTCTTTCCAGTTCTTTCACAGTTTTACTCAAGTAGAGCTTCTCCCAGAAGCACAGGGGCCTAGAGATCTGCAGCTGTTGAAGCCTATCAGTCCAAAGCCATGCCACCCTCTTTAACTGCAGTTTAGGAAGGCATTAGATATAAGTGTAGAACTTGGTAACTGAAGGGCATGAGGGAGAGAAAAGCATCAAAACCAGATCTTTCCTTATTTAGAATTCCAGAAGAATAAAGCTGCTATTGGGGAAAAAAAAAATGTGTTGTAGGACGGAGAAGCAGTTTGTGCAATAAAAATGAGGGCATTCAATTCTGAATAAGACATACTTCATTTCGGGCATATTGAGCGTTAGTTGCTGGTGGGCCATCTAAGTGAAGATGATTTGTAGTTTATTCCACATATAGCCTATTATAAAACAGAGTGGGCTAGCCTTGCACACAGATTTTGAAGGAAGAGGAAGAAGAATAAATTAAAGATGGGAAGGGATATGGAGAATGGTAAAAACAATAACAAAACAAAAAATGCAATCTTAAATTTTTTTACATATGTGTATTTTGTTCTATTTTGAAATTAATTTTTATTGAAATATAATTGATTTACAATATTTCAAGTGTATAGCGAAGTGATTCAGTGATACATATATATAAAGAAAGAAATTTTTGAAAAGAGGAAGTGGTCAGTGGGGTCATATAACAGAGAGTTCAGGAAGGATGAGTATAGTTAGAAATATTTTTTATTTGGTTAGAAAAAGTTAATCTTAAAAAAGCAATTTCATTGCAGAAGAGGATTAGGGATGGGAGACTCACAAAAGAAACGAGGAAAACAATGAATAACACTAGAATGGGTCAAAAACTGGCCCAGGAATCTGAGGAAAATCTGTGTGACAAGGAGGGGAGCTTCTTATTAAAGTGTGTTTGTGTCACACGTATGACATAGGGAAAGTAATTGTGATTGAAGGTCTCAGGAAGAGCCAAGTTGGATAATTGATGGAGGAAACTGGAGAGAGAAGATGGGCAAGGGTGAGGAACTCAGGAGCGATTCAATATCAGGTTTCATTATATGAAGTGAAAAGCTATGATCTCTTCAGAGACAGATTCCTGCCCCCTTAAAGGGAACAGATGAGTATCTCAAAAGTAGTTTTCTCAGCTCCCCATAGCCCCCCAAGTTTTCTAGAATGTCCCTGAAAATGGTGTGCACTCCAGTAGAAGAACTACTTTATATAGTTTTTTTAAATGCTTATGGGAAAAATGTGGTGCCTATGAAGCGTAGAGAGAAATAAACAATTTTGAGGACCCACTAGAAAGTCAGTACATTTAATATCTGTGAGACCAAATCAATGAACAGACTCCAACAGGTAATTTTTGTTGTGGAAAGGCAATATGATACAGCAAAAGAATTCTGAGATTAGAAAGACCTGAATTGAATTCTGGCTTTACCATTCAGAGAGTATTCTAAAGTCCATTTATTTCTGCAGCCCTTAAAGGACATATTAATATCTGCCTTCATAACAAGAGTTTTCTGAGCATTTAATAAGATAATACACATCAAAATGCTTTCTAAATGCTAAAGCACCATACAAATTAAAAGTGTTAGAATTATTGATATTATTGTTATTATCTAGATGATACTAGATGAACGATTTGAGTCAAACTTGAAGACCTTGCTATTTAAAAAGTAATTTACCTGAAGAAGGCACTAGTAGTAATGACAATGAGAATTGAAATGAAGAGATTTGGAGAAGACACAAAGATTATTGATCAGGAAATTCTTCTTGTGAGCAAGCAGCAGAGTTATTCTACCTGCCACTGAACAGAAAGAAAGCAGGCATTCACTTGAGATGACATTATGGTCTATAATGTTTTCAGGGAAGAGCCTAATTTTCATTAGAGCATGCAACTAGAGATAAAAGGAGTAAAGATTTAATAAGTATGTCTGTATCCTTTTACACATATTTGATGAAGTAATACTATCATTATCCCCATTTTACACATGAGAAAACTGAGGGCAAAAATATTAAATAATGGTCCTAGTTTTTCAAACAAGTAGTATCGTTTAGTTCTCTAATTCCAGTCTAATTTTTTTAGGAGAAAAAAAAAAAAAGCCTATGCTCTTTCCAGTGTTCCTCTAGAGGCTTAAATGTTAGATAAAATTGGTTTATATGGATTTCACTTTTTTCTGTTGTACTGAGCTTTAAAGGGCTTCTTTTTGGTGAGGGCAGATGAAAGCTCACAGGAGCCCTTTCTCTTGGAGGAGACAGGTACCTTTCCTTTATTTCTTTATCTGAGAAATGAATGAAGCAAAGTTTACAGTCAACTGAAATGCTACTGGAATTTGAAAACTTGTCTTTTGATTTTTTCCTCCTCCTCCTCTTCCTTCTTCTTCAACTACTTGCTTCTCTTCGGGAATCTGTATGCCAGAGACCCACCCACTCTCATTATCCACACACAAGTTGCCATGGCATTGTTGCATATCCCAGCCTCTCTATAAATTTTATGAAAGCTCTTCTTCAATATAGTATTGGGTTGGCCAAAAAGTTTGTTTAGGTTTTCCCATAAGATGTTATGAAAAACCTGAACGAACTTTTTGGTCAACCCAATATATGCAGGCAAGACTGCACTCTCCTACAGATGTGTGGAGCAAGCTGTGCTAAAGGGAACTTTTTTTTTTTTTTTTTGGACAAGGGGCAGCTCATAATAAACACATTGCAGCCAAAAAATTGTAAATAGTAGTTTTTTTTAACGTTCTGCAGTGAGAGCTGAGGTTTTTAAATACTTTTCTGATTTTTGTTTTAAGTTTTTATTCTTCAGATATGTGTCTCATCTAATTCTGGGTTTATCTAAACACACGAGATTTTCCTATGTTCAGGACATCCTGATAATTCAGGTATATAACTCTTTCTTTCTCCTTAAATGGTTCTTTTTCTTTTTTAATTTGTATTGGAGTATAGTTGATTTAAAATGTTGTGTTAGTTTCTGCTGTATAGCTAAGTGAATCAGTTATACATTTACATATATCCACTCTTTTTTAGATTCCTTTCCCATATAGGTCATTACAGTGTATTGAGAAGAGTTCCCTGTGCTATACAGTAGGTCCTTACTAGTTATCTATTTTATATATAGTAGTGTGTAATTTGTATTGGAGTATAGTTGATTTAAAATGTTGTGTTAGTTTCTGCTGTATAGCTAAGTGAATCAGTTATACATTTACATATATCCACTCTTTTTTAGATTCCTTTCCCATATAGGTCATTACAGTGTATTGAGAAGAGTTCCCTGTGCTATACAGTAGGTCCTTACTAGTTATCTATTTTATAGATAGTAGTGTGTATATGTCAATCCCAATCTCCCAGTATTTCCCTCCCCCTTTTCCCCCAGTAACCATAAGTTTGTTTTCTACATCTGTGACTCTACTTCTGTTTTGTAAATAAGTTCATTTGTACCATTTTTTAGATTCCACATATAAGCGATATCATACGATATTTATCCTTCTCTCTCTCACTTACTTCACTCAGTATGTCAATCTCAAGGTCTATTCATGTTGCTGCAAATGGCATTATTCCGTTCTTTTTTATGGTTGAGTAATATTCCATTGTATACATGTACATCTTCTTTATCCAGTCCTCTGTCGATGGACTTTTAGGTTGCTTCCATGTCTTGGGAATGTAAATTGGTACAACCATTGTGGAGAACAGTATGGAGGTTCCTTAAAAAACTAAAAATAGAGCTTCCATATGAGCCAGCAATCCCAATCCTGGGCATATATCTAGAGAAAACCATGATTCAAAAAATACGTGCACCCCAGTGTTCATTGCAGCACTATTTACAATAGCCTTAAGTGGTTCTTGATTGAGTATACTGAATATGCTATTGCACCCTGCTGTGGGGCTCTGGAAGTAAGAGTTGAGGAAAGAAGAAAAGCAGCAGGATTTCTCTGTATATTTAAGAAGAACATTCTGATATTCTTAAACAGAATATCCATAAGCCAAGAAAAAATCATTTAAACTTTGGGGAATTCTTAACATTTGGAAAGAAATCTAAGGAAAAAATGCAAATGATCTCCTTTTAATATCCAGACAAATGCCTAGCCAGAAATAAGAGAGTTGAATAAAAAGACAATAATGGGTAATAGCATAATATATACTAAAATATATTATCTCAGAGACCAAACAAATTGCATAGACAAACAGATTTCATAAGTACTTATTCAAAGGAATTAAATTTGGGTTTCTATGTATTATTTAAATCATTTGGTAACTAATTCAATTAAGAAGAAAACATTTCAAAACATTTTTAGTTCTAGTAAAAATATCCTGTTCTCTCCAAGATTTTAGATATATTTATGTCATCACTAATATTCTTAAAACTGTTTTATTGTATATTTGCTTCATATTTACTTGGTAGCAGATCTATCAGGAATTTCCATAATTGAGTTTTATCTTGCAAAATACACTTTTAATTTGTGCCAATTCAGAAATAAGTGAATGAGTGACAGAGGAATATGCCTTTGCAGGTAGAGAGCAATATTGTTAATTTCTCCCAAGGGAACAGTTGACCATGCCAGAAATGGCTAAATAATTGAAATAGAAAAATAAAGAATGCACACACCTGTTGTAAGTAATTTACCAAGTGAGTTTTATTATTAAAAGCTGTTTTCTTGGTGTTAACACAAAGAAAACTGGTTTTTGAAGATATGATCTGGATAAATGGTCAAGTAACCAAATATAAAACAATATATAGTTTTAGAGATCTGCTAGAATGTTTTTTAGGTTCAAGGGACAAAAAGCCTCTCTGATTCCTCCCCTCTTCTAAAAATCTAGAGAAATTAATTTTTTAAATTAATTTTTTAAATTAATTTTAATTTTTAATACCAAAGTATTAACTGGTCATCTGCTGAGGACCTGATAGTTTACCCAAGAGGGTATAAACCTAATAAGAAACCCTAAAGGCTGAGGAATTTAGGACTTTTTCAAATGTTGTCCAGTCCTAAATCCTACTAATTAATTTCTGTTTACTAATGGACTTTGATAATAATAATAATTCAAAAATGTAAAACAAAAGAACAAATTTTTCATTTACTTGCTTTGTTTTTCTTGGTGATACATATATCAGATACAGAGCCCAGCGGCCATAGCTCACGGGCCCAGCCGCTCCGCGGCACGTGGGATCCCCCCAGACCGGGGCGCGAACCCGGTTCCCCTGCATCGGCAGGCGGACGCGCAACCACTGCGCCACCAGGGAAGCCCCTAATTTTAATTTTTAATACCAAAGTATTAACTGGTCATCTGCTGAGGACCTGATAGTTTACCCAAGAGGGTATAAACCTAATAAGAAACCCTAAAGGCTGAGGAATTTAGGACTTTTTCAAATGTTGTCCAGTCCTAAATCCTACTAATTAATTTCTGTTTACTAATGGACTTTGATAATAATAATAATTCAAAAATGTAAAACAAAAGAACAAATTTTTCATTTACTTGCTTTGTTTTTCTTGGTGATACATATATCAGATACAGATGCATAATGTGTATATAAATGGTATATGTTACACAGTAACATTATTTAGACTATTATGATGTTACTTAAAATATTAAGATATAATAATATATTTATATACACATACATATGTACACGTATAATTCTAAATAATATGACTACCTGTAAAAAATAATGTACATCACATTTCTTGAAAAATAAGGTAGTTCAGATGACTGGGGTTGCTAATGCTTCAGAAGTATCATGGTTCTGGTTATCAATCTGCACTCAAACCTCGTGAAAGAAGTAGAGCCCCAGCATAAAGAAGGGCCTTCTTTCTCCCTGCTGGTCATCTACTCAAACTATGCTTCAGCTGACCTTAGACAAATAGATTGCCAGACATTCCTCCAGCAAAGATGGGTTTATTCAGGATAAGCAAAGAATTACAGTTCAGGATCTGCAACCATGGCAAGCTACGTGCAAATCCCTGCATATCAAGGGAGGGAGAACACTTTTATGGAGAGGAAAAGTAAGTTGCGAGGGTATAGTAAACAAAGAATTAGTGGCTTCTCATTGGCTGAGTCCTTGCCAGGAAAGAAGAGGAATCGTTCCTCCTGTTGGGATCTCTGCTATGCCTGTCGCAAGGCACGAAAGCTCCCCTTCTGGTCATCCAACTCTATTTAATGTGAGATTTCTGTTTATCAAATTTTTACATGTCCTTTTTCGTGTCTTCGCCTGCTACCAACAGTAGATGTGAGATTCAATTTTTGTTTTCTCCTATTGCCCTGTTCAAAGGTAGGTGAGGGCAGAGTGGGGAGGGTGCAAGTCCCCTGCCTTTCTAATTTATAACACACAGCAACTGCCTCCGCCTGCCTAACATGCTGCAAATGCACAAAAGCACGTTTTATAACAAGCTCTCAGAAGAAAAAGAATAAAACAAAATATATGTGTAACTCTCAGATATGTGATAAAACATGAACTTTTGTGGTACATGGGGAAGGACTAAATAAAATTTGAAATATGGTGCAGTTTTCTTCCTACTTCTGTAGCATCAAAACTGGATTTTATACTTGTTATTTAGGTAGAAAGGCAAAAGCAAAGATACGCCATGTATAATTTAGCATGGCAGATTGTGTGCTGCCTCCTCATCCCCCCAGCCATTTGAATAACTCTAGATCCTGTCTCCAGCTAATCACTGACATGCCACATTCTTGGAACAGCATTCTCCCTGTCCCCCCTTATCCTCTGAGTAGCTAGGCAATTTTTTTTAACTTGTGGGAGCAGGGCTCACTTCGCCATAGGAATTGCCTTCCTTTGATATCTTTACCACCATGGATATGCCATCACAGAATGGCTTACTACATATCCAAAGAGAAAATGTAGGAAAAATCTTCACTTACGGCGTATCACCAGGTTGAGAGTTAGTTACTAGGGCATTGTTTCTTCATATTTGTATCTCTATTATATAGCATAGTACTCCTGCCTTATTTAATGACTCTTCTCCCAACCTCTTCAACATGTACCTGTAAAAACAACGTAGGTCTCAGTATTTTACAATGATCCAACTACATTTAAAATTCAATTTAAAACTTTTATAATTGCACTTCAATATGTGTTGATAATAGGAGGTAACTACTTATTATCAAAAAACAAAACAAAAGCAAAGCTAATTAAATAATGGCAAGTTAATATACTAAAGCAGCACCCTTCAGCCTATTACCCTTCGATTGTGTAGTTTCACTTAATAATATGGTGTTAATCTAACAGAGATCGTGTCTGGTTAATTTCATATCTTCATGTAAAATGTAATATATACATACATTCAGTCAAAAAGTATATATGATATTTTAATATCTGATACTCAGATTATTAATTTTAATATTAAATTGATAAATTGTTAATTTAAATAATTTTGTATTTGATTTTAATCATTATTATAGACAATCTAATTATTTGAACAGCAAATATATATTTGAATAATATTCCTTAAAGGGCATTTTAGGTTAATGAATATTAAAAATGACTAAGGAGATAATTTGAATGAAGCTTAAAAGCCTTTAGATAATTTAGCTTTGAAAATGTATCTCTCCTAACTCAGTTTGAAAGAGGAAAAGGATATACCAGGTTTGTCTTCTAAAAAAGGGTCATTATTCAAATAGAATAAAACAATCCTTTACCCCAAATTCCAACTTTTCACTTTATGCAAAGCTGGCTATTGAATCTCCACAACCCATTTAGTAAAAATAAGATTATATTAAACATTATTGAACTTAATTGTCCCTACCCACTGCACACAGAAAACTAGAGGATTTAATTAGCACTAATACTCTTGATTGTAGAATAAAGGAAGCAAACTAGTATTTATTGATTTTTGCCAGGTGCTCACACCTATTTTTTGATCTCCTCAAAAGAAGTTTGCGAAGTACATATTACTTTACAAATAAATATAAAACATCTGAGATTCAGAAAGAGTATATGATTTGCCTGATGTCACAAAGCTATTATATAGCAAACCTATTATTAAATCTATGTCTGCCTAGCTGTAAACCCTGACTCATTCCTAATGTACTACCTCATTCTTAATGTAATTAATCATGTACTATCTTGAAATCTTATTTAACTTTCTTGTGCAGGTTGTCCTTTCAAGAACCTCAATGGCATGGAGCATAGGATTCCAAAAGAATGAACTTAGAAGTACTGGGGTTTAATTTTAATTGTCAGTTACTGGCAAGTAGCAAATCTCTATGAACCTCATTTTACTGATCCATAAAATGGGATTATGATATCATTCTAATGAATTTGTGAGTTTACTCTGTCCTCCTTATCTGTGGTATCCACAACCACAGATTCAACTAACCTCAGATTGAATTGGTTGAATCCTCAGATTCAGAACCTTTGTTTATGAAGGGCCATCATTACTGCACCATTTTACGTAAGGGACTTGAGCATCCCAGGATTTTGGTATCCACAAGGGACCTGGAACCAATCCCACGCAGATACCAAGGGAAGACTATATTAGTGAATATGAGTACTTAACTTCATATTTAATAGATATTCACTGCCAACACAGACCAATTTCTTATTTCTTATGCATGTATTCAACAACCTACTTGAAACTGCCACTTCACTATCTAATCGATATATCAAAAACAATACATCTGACGTAGAACTCTTCATTTCTGAGTCTGTAAACTAATTCTGCCCTAGCCTTTGCCAACCTCAGTAAATTATACTTCTATCTGCTTACCTGTTCAGGCAAGAACCTAGGAGTCATCATGATCCCACATATCCTACCCAGTAGCAAGTCTTACTTGCCTACTGGCAAAATTTTTATCTCAATTCATCCACTTCTCTCTACTTCTATAATCATTAGAATTGATCACCTCTGATCTGTATGACTATAATAGCTTCCTAACAAGTCTGTTACTTCTAATTGCATACTTGTTACCTGTTGGCTGTACACAAAAACCAGAAGGATCCTTTAAAGATGTAAAGTACATGATCTCACGCTGGTGGCTTCCCACTGCAAGAATAAAAAGCCAAACTTTTAATCCTGCCCACCAGTCTGCATAACATGGTTTCTGCTTATTTTCTCCCTTACTATATTTCAGCCATACTGTTTTGGGGACAGTCTCTCGAGTAACCAAACTCATTTCTGCCTTCAAAATTTGACATTTGCTACTGTCTTCAACTTGAAAACTCTCTAGCAGTTCTCTCCAGCTTTTTATAGAACAAAGTTTCTTCTTACATTGTATGTCTCAACTCCATACCAATTCTTTAGTGAGTCCTTTCTCCATGATGCCATCAAATGTGTGACTTAGCTGAGACCGTTTCTAACAGCACCCTGCTTTATTTCATTCATAACACTTATTGCTATTGGGTCTTCCCTTTTCCCCTTGTATATGTTATTTGAATATAAAATAGCACACAGTTTATGAGGGCAAAGATCTTTTATGTATTATTCAATGCCATATTGCCAAGTGCCTAGAACATTTTCTGGTACATACTGGTTCTCAATGAATATTTATTGAAGGAATGAATGGATGGATAAAGAGATGTTATATTCATTCATAGCTGATTAAAAAAAAAAAAGGCCAAAGGAGTTTAAAAACCCTAACCAGCAAAATTAAGAATAAACAGAAATTAGCTAATGGAAATGGGTGTCTAAAAATTGTATGTGGCATATATTTATCAATGGTTGACACATAAGCATAGATTTATAAAATATACCTTCAGGAATTCTTCAGAGTGAATTTTTTTCCAATCATCAAGATATTTTTGAGGACTGGTATCTTCAACTTGTATTGAAATATGTGAATTAGCTAGTCTTTCACATATGGCTTCAAAGGTATCTTGTATTCTCTGCCTTCTGATGGTTTGTAATGAGACAACTCTGGCAATGATTGTAGTAGAGTTTCATCTTTGCCATAGTACATTAATTAGCTTGTACATTAATTGTACATAGTACATTAATTACACACCAACTATGCTTGCTAAAATTCCTGCCCAAAAATCCCACATCAAATGTGGTTGCTATTGACTGGCATAATTAATGTTAATGTTGTATTTCATGTAGGGAGGACACAGGAAAGAGAAATCTATCATGATCCATGAAGAAGCATACCATTAAGATTCCAGGATTGGACTGAGGCAAATTTCTGAAGTTAAAGAATTTCATTCCACTGAAGAAAAGTTTCCAAATGACAGAATGAGACAGAATGGAAGTTTAGTTAATATCTAAGATACCTTTCGTTTGGTCTAAAACTACTATATTGCTTTAAGGAACGCCCTCCAAAATAGCTGTGCAGTATGACATACATTCTGATCGAACCAAGGAGAAGACAGGAGAGAGATGACATATCCTCTGATATTAATTCTTTGAGCTTTGCCTCACTTCACTATTCCCAACTGGAATCAGTCTCTTTATCTCTGAACTCCAATGACAATTCGCTTGTATCTTTCTATATTATTGAATACAACTTATCACATTTCAAATTGTGGTATGGTCAGTTGTACCCATATCTTCCATCTCACATTAGCTTATAACCTCCTCAAGGGAACGATCTGAGCTTTATTTTTCTGTTGGTCATGAATGCTAATATACCATAGCACTTGGCTTTAAAACTTTGTTAATAACAGTAACTAAAATTACTCTTTTTAAGCATTCATGACATTTTTAAGTAAGTTACAAAAATTATCTCAGCAGAAAAATAAAAAGAGAGAGGAAGGAAGGCAAAGAGGAATGAAGAAAGGAAGGAAGGAGATGGAAGAGGAAGGAATAATGCCTAATTAAAGTTACTTTTTAGACAGGAAGACTTTGATCTAAGGAGTTTAGCTAAGAGGTAAATTTCTTCCTCATATTTTCAAACCTTTAATTTATTTTAAATCCACTGAAGGTAAGGATACCAAATATCCAGGCACCGAGTAACAGTTTTCATCAACAAGGTGATAGCTTGCTCCTAATGTTTAGACAATTAAAAGATCTAACTGGGAGGCACTGCTCTTGCCAACATAAAAGTCTTCTTCCTTGGTAACTCTGCCACACTTCCAATCCCCCGACATGTGTCTCATTGATCTCTTAAGGGAGTAGCAATTAATTCCAGGTGTCTCTTTGGGCAAAGCATATTCTTGGCTCATTTGTAAAATTGCATGTTTTCTAACAAGTCACTTTGCTTTCCACATTCAAAGGAAGTGCATTTACCTCTTCATGATGTAGTGTGCTCTGAGTCCAAGTTTTCTCTAGCGAATGTTTGCTGCAGCTCTCCAGTGACACTCAGAGCTTTACCTCTGTGACCTCGAACACGTCTTTCAATGTGAATAATAATATTTTAAATGTGAATAATAATATTTTTAAATGTGAATAATAATATTTTTTAAATATTAAATGTGAATAATTTTATTCACATTTTTAAATGTGAATAATAATATTTTTATTATTCTCTTTTAAATGTGAATAATAATATTTTAAATGTGAATAATAATATTGCTGCTAACTGCTTACCAGGATACTGTTGAGGCAAAAGTGGAAGAAATGAAGTAAAATTCTGCAAAATCAGAAATAAACATGTAAGTTCCCCTAGAAGAAAGAAATGTCAGACAGGTGATTTCCCTCATGGATACTGCATTTTATTGACAAATAGTATAGTAGCATATGCAGAGCCAGTATCTTTACCTAAATTGTTTGGAAGAAGGACAGGAATAAAGTATCTAGGTAAAAAGATAAGAACATAAGTTACAAAAAAAAAAAGAAATCAAAATATTGACATTATTTTTCCCCCTCTCAAGATTAGAGGCAAAGTAAGAATTTTCTAAATGTTTAATCTAGGCTATAGTAAAGCACAAAAAGAATTAAGAGCAACTCAGGTTAAATGAAGGAAGGAAGGAAGGAAGGAGTAAGTTAGGGAAAGGGAAAGAGAGGAAAGGAAGGGAAGGAAGAAATTCCTAAATTTATTCTAGGGTCACTTTTATTTTCTTTGTTTTCCTATCATAATTTTTACACAATAATTATTACCAAGAGTAATAATTTAGCTAAGAGCAAAAGCAAAGGAAAAAAATATTCCTCAGTTGTAAAATAGCTTTGATGACAAGAATGTAGACCTACAGTGTGTATACATTCTCTAGTGTATTTTCTACTGATTACCTGAAAAATCCCTTGTTCAACCTGGACCCAAGGAAAATAATGTATCTTTGATTAATATTTTCCTAGGTAATAAGACTTTCAAGGAGTTAGAAGCTGTCATAACATAAAAAAAATTTTCACATGTGAGATTAGAAAGACAGTCTCTGGTTTAATACCTGGAAAATGACCTAAACTACCCAATTTTCCCCAATATTTAGTTATTCTTCTTGTTAGATTTAGTAGTTGGGCAGGTAGGAGAGCAACACAGTTGCAATAAGGAAGAATACCTCTGAATTCTTAACTTCTAAAACATTATTCTAGTATAAGAAGATAATTCATCTTCATCTTCAATAAATTGCTTCATTTCACAATTTTATTGCAGTGATTTTGATTTTAGGAAATATTAATTACTAAAATGGAACTTGATCACTTGTATCTAATGGGATTTCTTAAAGTGATTTTGTTTTTTTCTACTGGTGAATTATAGGCAAATTATGTTCCCCCAATAGCAGTCTCTTCCAGTTTATCAAACTCTTTGGGCAACCCAATATATATTATAATTTATCTTTACTAGGAAATAAGGTAGTATAATAAGTATGGCATTAATGAAGTTAACTCTTATTGGTTTGTTATTATATGTTTTGTTTTTCATTCATTTGACAATTATCTATCAAGTGTTTACTGTAAGAATAAAAACAGCTAATATTTATAGTGAGCTCACTGTGTTCCAGGCATTGCTCTAAGCATATTTTTTATGAATTGATGCATTCTGTCCTCTTAACAATCTGTGAGATCAGTATGTTTTAAACACCATTTTTTTTAGATATGGAAGCTGAAGCAAAAGGAAATAATTAGTTTTAAATCACATATACAGTTGATGACAGAGCCTGAATTCTAATTCAGGCATTCTGGCTCCAAAGTCCACCACATCTTTATTATATAGGAACAGTGATAGAGGATATACTTACTCTGCTTTCAAAGAGCCTAAGTTCTAGAAAGGAGATAAAGGGGTTTGCAAATATATAATACCCAGTAAAAAGTCTCAAGTGAAATAGAAGAGGGGGCAGCGAGGAGATGTCAAAGACAATGTTGTCTTCAAGGGGCTCACATTCACCCTAAGGATAGGAAAGGGAATGTCAATAAATGCAGATGCATAGACAATTAAGCCATAGAAAGTGTTAGATAGTATGTTAGCATTATATAGCAATCATAATGGAAGCAGAGGTGAGAAGGTAAGCAATCTCTCAGGAGGTGTAGAGAAGAGTAGAAAAAGGTTTCCCGGGCCTTGAAAGAGAAGTAGATGATTCCCAAGTAACCAAGGGCACATGAGGCAAAAGGAAAAGTCAAGAAAAGTGAGTACTACGAAGAAATAAAGTCAGATGGAGTATATGGTAGCCAAGTATGTCTGAGAATAGCAGGGGCTTCAATTTGCTGGCACATGGAAGACGGGGTGGACATCTATTTCAATGTAAAGCCTCAACCTTTAGAAAAGAAGATCATTAAGGAAAAGAAATAGATGAAATGCTATTTACTTTTCCTCTATGAAAAGCCTCAGCCAGTCACAAACTAGTTTTATGAAAGGAAGTAAGGGGTTTTTAAAACATGAGTCCTTAGTAATAAAGATTACTGTGGAGTCACTCTCTAATATATCATTGATTCAATCATTTATTCATTCATTCAGCCATTTAATCTTTCCAAACTACTTGGAATCAACCATTATGCTCAAGGCAGTGCAAGGGTCCTTAAGGGTCATAAAGGTAAATGAGGAATAGATTCTGTCCTTTAGACACTTAAAGCCTTGTAGGCACAGCTATGGCATACTGACTCATATCCATTCTGATTAGTTGGTGTCCACCCACAACTAGTTGTTAAGTATTTTGACTAACAGTCCTGCTTGCAGGTAAGTTGGCTTATACATGGCCTATCAAAGCCTGTCCATAGAATGTCATAATGGCCCGCTGTACATTTTTAAGATTTATGTGAGTCAGTTGCTAAACAAAGTTATTATTCAAAATTAAATAATAGAAATATACAATTAAATAAATTATATTAAAAAGAAAATAAATACTCAAAACTCATTACTTTTTTTTTAATAGACCTTTATTGGAGTATAATTGCTTCACAATACTGTGTTAGTTTCTGTTGTATACTAAAGTCAATCAGCCATGTGCATACATATGTCCCCATAACCCCTCCCTCTTGAGCCTTCCTCCCATCCTCCCTATCCCACCCCTCTAGGTCATTGCAAAACACTGAGCTGATCTCCCTGTGCTATACGGCTGCTTCCCACTAGCTATTTTACATTTGGTAGTGTATATATGTCAATGCTACTCTCACTTCGCCCCAGCTTTCCCTTCTCACCCCGTGTCCTCAAGTCCATTCTCTATGTCTACGTCTTTATTCCTGCCCTGCATCTAGGTTCATCAGTGCCATTTTTTTTTTTT
>NC_041214.2:69535663-69537083 GCF_002837175.3 Physeter macrocephalus | reverse complement strand
GTTATATGGTAGTTCTATTTTTAGTTTTTTAAGGAACCTCCATACTGTTCTCCATAGTGGTTGTATCAATGTATATTCCCACCAACAGTGCAGGAGGGTTCCCTTTTCACCACACCCTTTCCAGCATTTATTGTTTGTAAAATTTTTGATAATGGCCATTCTGACTGGCATGAGGTGATACCTCCTTGTAGTTTTGATTTGCATTTCTCTAATAATTAGTGATATTGAGCATCTTTTCATGTGCCTCTTGGCCATCTGTATGTCTTCTTTGTTGAAATATCTATTAGGTATTCTGCCCATTTTTTAATTGGATTGTTTCTTTTTTTGATATTGAGCTCCATGAGCTGTTTGTGTATTTTGGAGATTAATACTTTGTTGTTTCATTTGCAAATATTTTATCCCATTCTGAGGGTTGTCTTTTTGTCTTGTTTATGTTTTCCTTTGCTGTGCAAAAACTTTTAAGTTTAATTAGGTCCCATTTGTTTATTTTTTTTTATTTCTGTTACTCTAAGAGGTGGGCCAAAAAAGATCTTGCTGTGGTTTATGTCAAAGAGTGTTTTTCCTGTTTTCCTCTAAGAGTTTTATAGTCTCTGGTTTTACATTTAGGTCTTTAATCCATTTGGAGTTTATTTTTGTGTATGGTGTTAGGTAATGTTCTAATTTCATTCTTTTACATGTAGCTGTCCAGTTTTCCCAGCACCACTTATTGAAGAGGCTGTCTTTTCTCCATTTTATGTTCTTGCCTCCTTTGTTGTAAATTAGGTGCCCATATGTGCATGGGTCTATCTCTAGGCATTCTATCCTGTACCATTGATCTATATTTCTTTTTTGGTTCCAGTACCATACTGTCTTGATTACTGTAGCTTTGTATATAGTTGGAAGTTGGGGAGCCTGATTCCTCCAACTTTGTTTTTCTTTCTCAAGATTGCTTTGACTATTCGGGGTCTTTTGTGTTTCCATATGAATTGTACAATTTTTTGTTCTAATTCTGTGAAGAATGCCATTGGTAGTTTGATAGGGACTGCACTGAATCTGCAGATTGCTTTGGGTAGTTTACTCATTTTCACAAAATTTATTCTTCCAATCCAAGAACATGGTATATTTCTCCATCTGTTTATGTCATCTTTACTTTTTTCATCAGTGTTTTATAGTTTTCTGAGTACAAGTCTTTCGCCTCCTTAGGCAGGTTTATTCCTAGGTACTTTATTCTTTTTGTTGCAGTGGTAAATGGGATTGTTTCCTTAATTTTTCTTTCTGATTTTTCATTGTTGTTGTATAGGAATGCCAGAGATTTCTGTGCATTAATTTTGTATCCTGCAAACTTAACAAATTCATTGATTAGTTCTAGTAGTTTTCTGGTGGCATCTTTAGGATTTTCTATGTATAGTATCATGTCATTTGCAAACAGTGACAGTTTTAC
>NC_041214.2:69480487-69533933 GCF_002837175.3 Physeter macrocephalus | reverse complement strand
ATCTTTAGGATTTTCTATGTATAGTATCATGTCATTTGCAAACAGTGACAGTTTTACTTCTTCTTTTCCAATTTGTATTCCTTTTATTTCTTTTTCTTCTCTGACTGCTGTGGCTAGGACTTCCAAAACTATGTTGAACAAGAGTGGTGAGAGTAGACATCCTTGTCTTGTTCCTGATCTTAGGGGAAATGCTTTCAGCTTTTCACCATTGAGTATGATGCTTGCTGTGGGTTTGTCAGTATGGCCTTTATTATGTTGAGGTAGGTTCCCTGTATGCCCACTTTCTGGAGAGTTTTTATCATAAATCGTTTTTGAATGTTGTCAAAAGCTTTTTCTGCATCTATTGAGATGATCATATGATTTTTATTCCTTAGTTTATTAATGTGGTGTATCACATTGATTGATTTGCATATATTGAAGAATCCTTGTATCCCTGGGATAAATCCCACTTGATCATGGTGTATGATCTTTTCAATGTGTTGGATTCTTTTTGCTAGTATTTTGTTCAGAATTTTTGCATCTATGTTCATCAGTGATATTGGTGTATAATTTTATTTTTTTTTGATATGTTTTTGTGGGTTTGGTATCAGGGTGATGGTTGCTTCATAGAATGAATTTGGAAGTGGTTCTCCCTCTGCAGTTTTTTGGAACAGTTTGAGAAGGATCAGTGTTAGCTCTTCTCTAAATATTTGACAGAATTCGCCTGTAAAGCCATCTGGTCCTAGACTTTTGTTTGTTGAAAGATTTTAAATTACAGTTTCAATTTCATTAATTGAGATAGGTCTGTTTATATTTTCTAATTCTTTCTGGTTCAGTCTTGGAAAATTGTACCTTTCCAAGAATTTGTCCATTTCTTTGTGGTTGCCCATTTTATTCACATATAGTTTTTTGTTGTAGTCTCATAATCCTTTGTATTTCTGCAGTGTCAGTTGTGGTTTCTCCTTTTTCATTCCTAATTTTATTGATTTGCATCCTCTCCCTTTTTTTCTTGATGAGTCTGGCTAAGGGTTTATCAATTTTGTTTATCTTCTCAAAGGACCAGCTTTTAGTTTTATTGAGCTTTGCTATTGTTTTCTTCATTTCTATTTCAGTTATTTCTGCTCTGATCTTTATGATTTCTTTCCTTCTACAGACTTCGGGTTTCCTTTGTTTTTCTTTCTCTAATTGTTTTAAGTGTAGTGTTAGATTGTTTATTTGAGATTTATCTTGTTTCTTGAGGTGAGATTGAATTGCTATAAACTTCCCTCTTAGGGGCTTCCCTGGTGGTGCAGTGGTTGAGAATCCGCCTGCCGATGCAGGGGACATGGGTTCGTGCCCCAGTCCGGGAAGATCCCACATGCCGCGGAGCGGCTAGGCCCATGAGCCATGGCCGCTGAGCCTGCACGTCCAGAGCCTGTGCTCCGCAACAGGAGAGGCCACAACAGTGAGAGGCCCGCGTACCGCAAAAAAACAAACAAACAAACCAAAAAACTTTCCTCTTAGAACTGCTCTTGCTGCATCCCATAGGTTTTGGGTTGTAGTGTTTTCGTTGTCATTTGTTTCTTTGTATTTTTTAATTTCTCCTTTGATTTCTTCAGTGATCTCTTGGCTATTTACTAGCGCACTGTTTAGCCTCCATGTGTTTGTGTTGTTTATAGTTTTTTTCCTGTAATTGATTTCCACTCTCATAGCATTGTGGTCAGAAAACATGCTTGATACGATTTCCATTTTCTTAAATTTTCTGAGGCTTGATTTGTGACTCAAGATGTTATCTATCTTGGAGAATGTTCTGTGTGCACTTGAGAAGAAAGTATATTCTGCCACTTTTGGGTGGAATGTTCTCTAAATATCAATTAAATCTATCTGGTCTATTTTGTCCTTTAAAGCTTGTGTTTATTTATTTTCTGTTTGGATGGTCTGTCCATTGGTGTAAGTGAGGTGTTGAAGTCCTCTACTATTATTGTGTTACTATCAATTTCTCCTTTCATGGTTGTTAGCATTTGCCTTATGAATTGAGGTTCCCCAATGTTGGGTGCATAAACATTTATAATTGTTATATCTTCTTCTTGAATTGATCCTTTGATCATTATGTAGTGTCCTTCCTTATCTCTTGTAACAGTCTTTATTTTAAAGTCTATTTTATCTGATTTGAGTATTGCTACTCCAGCTTTCTTTTGATTTCCATTTGCATGAAATATCTTTTTCCATGCCCTCACTTTCAGTCTGTACGTGTCCTTAGGTCTGAAGTGGGTCTCTTGTAGGCAACATATATACGGGTCTTGTTTTTGTATCCATTCAGCCAGTCTATGTCTTTTGGTTTGGGCACTTAATCCATTTACATTCAAGATTGTTATCTGTATGTATGTTCCTATTACCATTTTCTTAATTGATATGGGTTTATTTTTGTGGGTCTTTTTCTTCTCTTGTGTTTCCCACCTAGAGAAGTTTCCTTAGCATTTCTTGTAAAGCTGGTTTGGTGGTTCTGAATTCTCTTAGCTTTTGCTTGTCTGAAAAGCTTTGGATTTCTCTGTTGAATCTGAATGAGTCGTTTGCTGGGTAGAGTAATCTTGGTTGCAGGTTTTTCTCTTTCATCACTTTTAAGTATATCCTGCCACTCCCTTGTGGCCTGCAGAGTTTCTGCTGAAAAATCAGCTGATGACCTTATGGAGATTCCTTTCTATGTTTTTTTTTGTTTTTCCTTTGCTGCCTTTAATATTTTTTCTTTGAATTTATTTTTTGTTAGTTTGATTAATATGTGTCTTATTGTGTTTTTCCTAGGGTTTATTCTGTATGGGACTCTCTGTGCTTCTTGGACTTGGATGACTATTTCCTTTCCCATGTTAGGGAAGTTTTGGGCTATAATCTCATCAAATATTTTCTCAGACCGTTTCTTTTTCTCTTCCTCTTCTGGGACCCCTATAATTCTAAAAGCTGGTTTGGTGGTTCTGAATTCTCTTAGCTTTTGCTTGTCTGAAAAGCTTTGGATTTCTCTGTTGAATCTGAATGAGTCGTTTGCTGGGTAGAGTAATCTTGGTTGCAGGTTTTTCTCTTTCATCACTTTTAAGTACTTGGCAGTTATTTCCACCATTTTGTCTTCCAGCTCACTTATTCGTTTTTCTGCCTTAGTTATTCTGTTATGGATTCCTTCTAGTGTATTTTTCATTTCAGTTATTGTGTTGTTCATCTCTGTTTGTTTGTTTTTTAGTTCTTCTAGATCTTTGTCAAACATTTCTGAGATTCTGGATCATCTTTACTATTGTTACTCTGAATTCTTTTTCAGGTAGATTGCCTATTTCCTCTTCATTTATTTGGTCTTGTAGGTTTTTACCTTGCTCCTTCATCTGTGACATATTTTTTTGCCATCTCATTTTTTTTTTTTTTTATGAGTGGGATTTTGTTCCTTTCTTACTGGTTGTTTGGCCTGAGGCTTCCAACACTGGAGTTTGCAGGCTGCTGGGTAGAGCTGGATCTTGGTGCTGAGATGAAGACCTCCGTGAGACCTCACTCCAATGAATATTCCTTAGTGTCTGAGATTCTCTATTAGTCCAATGGTTTGGACTCAGAGCTCCCACCACAGGAGCTATGATCTGACCCCCAGCTTGTGAACCAAGATCCCGCAAGCTGCATGAGGTGGCAGTTTACTTGGGGGTTTCTTCCATCTCCTTGGGCATCAGCATCCCCCACCAGTAGCCAGCAGGCACCCTAGTTGGGGGGAAAGATAACTCGGTGTGTTCCCACACTGCCATCTTGACTCTGCCCCCCAAAACTCATTACTTTTTAAAAATACGTTTCAGTATTTCCTATGATCTTGAACTAATAATTGTATCTGTGTATTGGAAATGATATGTAGTGATGTGCTAATTCCTATGCACCTCTTCCTAACTTTGCATTTAGTGAGCAGTTTTATATCTAAAAATAACCATGGTAGGATTATTTACATCATGGAAATAATCAAATCTATAAATGAAAAAAATTTTCCCCTGGGAATCTGGTTGTTAAACACTTACCACCATACCACTGCTCATCCAAAAAATAGCAGTATGAAATGTACCACCATGTGTTCTTACCAGCTCAGATCGGAGTTATCAATACCCCAACCTGTCCACAGAAATTAGAATCTCAAGTGCTCCACCCATTTACTAGTAATATCAGCAATCTAGAAGAATCTCTAATGCCCACCCTACCACATACTCTGAGTTTTCTGGCACAGTGGTTCTCAATCCTGGCTGCATATTGGAATCAACTAAAGAGCTTAAAAAATTTTCTAGTGCCTGGGTCTAACTCTGAACATTTGAATCAGATCATCTACCAATAAGAACTGGGTATCCATGTTTTAAGAAATGTGTATTCCTAAGGTAATGTACTTGTGCAGCCAAGGCTGAGAAAGTGCTCCAGAACTTACAAGTAATGTTGGCATTGCTGTAGTGAATCATCCTCTGTTGCTAGGAGAGTGCATATTTCACCTCCCACAAAATAAGCATGGGGGAGAAGCAGGTGGCTGTTAGAAAGTAGATGTGAAGCCATGCTTTAAAAACAGTGATAACTCTAGCAGATGGATCCAAAACAATATTGCTGCGATTTATATCAAAGAGTGTTCTGCCTATGTTTTCCTCTAGGAGTTTTATAGTATCCAGTCTTACATTTAGGTCTTTAATCCATTCTGGGTTTATTTTTGTATATGGTGTTAGAGAACATTCTAATTTCATTCTTTTACATGTAGCTGTCCAGTTTCCCAGCACTATTTGTTGAAGAGACTGTCTTTTCTCCATTTTATATTCTTGCCTCCTTTACCACAGATAAATTGACCATAAGTGCATGGATTTATTTCTGGGATTTCTATCCTGTTCTATTTATCTATATGTCTGTTTTTCTGCCAGTGCCATACTGTTGTGATGACAATAGGTTTGTAGTATAATCTGAAGTCAGGGAGCCTGAAATACAAGCCAAATAAGCAAATGGAACCTAATTAAAGCAAACGAAACCATAAACAAAACAAAAAGACAGTCTACAGAATGGGAGAAAATATTTGCAAACAATGCAACAGACAAGGGATTAATTTCCAAAATATACAAACACACACAGCTCAATATAAAAAAAAACGAACAACCCAATCAAAAAATGAGCAGAACATCTAAATAGACATTTCTCCAAAGAAGACATCCTGATGGCCAACAGGTACATGAAAAATTTTTCAGTATCGCTAATTATTAGAGAAATGCAAATCAAAACTACAATGAGGTATCAATTCACACCAGTCAGAATGGCCATCATCAAAAAGTCTACAAATAATAATAAGTGCTGGAAAGAGTGTGGAGGAAAAGGAACCCTCCTACACTGTTAGGGGGAATGTAAATTGGGGCAGCCACTGTGGAGAACAGTATGGAGGTTCCTTAAAAATCTAAAAATAGAACTACCATACGACCCAGCAATCCCACTACTGGGCATATACCCTGAGAAAACCATAATTCAAAAAGAGTCATGCACCAAAATGTTCATTGCATCTCTATTTACAATAGCCAGGACATGGAAGCAATCTAAGTGTCCATCAACAGTTGAATGGAGAAGGAAGATGTGGCACATATACAATGGAATATTACTCAACCATAAAAAGGAACAAAGTTGAGTTAGTTGTAGTGAGGTGGATGGACCTAGAGTCTGTCATACAGAGTGAAGTAAGTCAGAAAGAAAAACAAATACTGTATGCTAACACATATATATGGAATCTAAAAAAAACAAAAAAAAAGGTTCTGAAGAACCTAGGAGCAGGACAGGAATAAAGACACAGACATAGAGAATGGACTTGAGGATACGGGAGGGGCAAGGGTAAGCTGGGACAGAGAGAGTGGCATGGACATATGTACACTACCAAACGTAAAATAGATAGCTAGTGGGAAACAGCCGCATGGCAGAGGGAGATCAGCTTGGTGCTTTGTGAGCACCTAGAGGGGTGGGATAGGGAGGGTGGGAGGGAGGGAGATGCAAGAGGGAAGAGATATGGGGACACATGTATATGTATAACTGATTCACTTTGTTATAAAGCAGAAACTAACACACCATTGTAAAGCAATTATACTCCAATAAAGATGTTTAAAAAAAACAAACTAAAAATATAGTTAGCATATGAACCAGCAATCCCACTCCTGGGCTTATATCTGGAGAAAACTTTAATGCAAAAAGATACATGCATCCCAGTATTCATAACAACAGTATTTACAATAGCTAAGACATGGAAGCAACCGAAGTGTCCATCAACAGATGAATGGATAAAGAAGATGTTTTAATATATATGTATATATAATGGAATATTACTAAGCCATAAAAAATAATTAAATAATGCCATTTGCAGCAACATGGATGGACCTAGAGATTATCATATTAAGTGAAGTAAGTCAGACAGAGAAAGTCACATATCACATGATATCACTTATATGTAGAATCTTAAAAAAATGATACAAGCGAACTATTTTCAAAACAGAAATAGACTCACAGACATAGAAAATAAACTTATGGTTACCAAAGGAGGAGGGGGTTATAAATCAGGAATTTGAAATTAACAGACACACAATATTATATATAAAATAAACAACAAGGATCAACTGTATAGCACAGGGGGCTATACTCAATATCTTGTAATAACCTATAACAAAATAATCTAAAAAAGAATATATATATATGTATAACTGAATCACTTTGCTATACACCTGAAATTAGCACAACATTGTAAATCAACTATATTTCAATAAAAGTAAAAAAATAAAATTTTTACCTCATAGGAGGTGTCACATTAAAAAATAAATAAATAAATAAATAAAAATAGTGGTAAAACCAGGGTTTTCTGCTGACTGTAGCATCACCCTCTTTTTACCCAGCCAGGAATAATACTGTTTCACAACAGCTCTTTCTTCAGTTAGTGCCCACTGATGCTTCCCTGGGTTGCAGAATAAGTTAGTGCACCTGGGTCACACCATAGAGAATAACCATTTATCCTTGGAAGCCACACACAATAACCATCTCTGTGCTGCCTGTAAAGGCTCCTACCATCCAATGCCCCCTCAAGCTTAACTTGATTGATTCCTTTTCTGTGTGCTCATGACATGTCCTCCACCCCTCTTTTAGTGTTTATCGTGTTGAGTCAGGGTCAACTTTTGTGTATTTTTCCTGTTACATTGTGAGTTCCCTAAGAAAGAGCACTGTGTACTCTCGATCCTGGCATTCCCAGAACCTGGAATAGTGCTTTGACATATATCTGGCATCCAATAAATGTGTGTTAAATTGAGTCAAATTGAATTGATATTCCCATAGGTAGAGAGTTTCAGTGTTTGGCACATCGTAGGCACAATTAGTTTTTAAATTAGTATTTTGAGTATAATTACTTATATTTTTAACCATATTATCTAAGCTAGAAAAGAATCATTGGAGACACTAGTCTGCTTTAATGAGTTAGGGGCAATTCAGGCTACAGAAATTACCTAATGAATTTTGCTGATATCATTAGGGGCAGGCAATTCCATTTCACAATTATATGATGCTTAGAGGAGAGTTGAATAAATACAGGGAATCATAACATTAGGATGCATAAGAAAATGAGCCAACTAAGAATCTGATACAGAAATGTATGTAATTAAGTTTTTAAAAAGAAGGTAATACATTGAGAATCAAACCAAATAAATGAAAAGCTCACTTCCAGTTAGTAATACAATTCAGTGTTCCACAATAGACTAGCTACCAAAGTACTTTGGGGTTAAGGTTAGGTAACCCTTAGAATGACTTAGCAATATAATAGTGTAATATAAGGTCATTGCAGAAAGTGAAAGTAGAATCTAGGGAAGAGGATGTAATTCTAACAGTATATTAAGATGCTAAATATTATACAAAAAATAAGGACTAAAGGCTAATATATTTGAGCCGTAGGTGTTGATCTCTCCAAGGTTTAAGTAGCTTTTCAATGGAAGTAAAAGAAAAAAAAATGGCATAATCAATATACTGCTTGAATATCTGGGCCACTCCTAACTCAAGGATTAAAAATAATTTATAGGAAATGAGGTGAGGTATGGCTAGAATGCCACAGAATATTGCTACTCTTCATTCTCTAAATTTTCAGTCATGTGCTTCTCCAGAATTTGTTGGAAGTCCAATAGATCTAATTAACATCAACATAACATTTGCTGAAGTGGAAAATTCTAAAATGCCTGCTACTTTTCTCAGGATTTTCTCTATTTTTTAATCCTGGAATGAACAGGAATGAACAGAGGCTCCTACCTATACTGAATCCTCAGCCTAGACATGTTTTTCTGAATTCTGTAACTTTTTTTTTTAACATCTTTTTTGGAGTATAATTGCTTTACAGTGGTGTGTTAGTTTCTGCTTTATAACAAAGTGAATCAGCTATACATATACACCGAGCTGATCTCCCTGTGTGATGCAGCTGCTTCCCACTAGCTATCTATTTTACATTTGGTAGTATATATATGTCCATGCCACTCTCTCACTTTGTCCCAGCTTACCCTTCCCCCTCCCCATGTCCTCAAGTCCATTCTCTAGTAGGTCTGAATCTTTATTCCCGTACTGCCCCTAGGTTCTTCATGACCGTTTTTGTTTTTTTTTTTTTTTTTTTTAGATTCCAATATTTTTTGTTAGCATATGGTTTTTTTTTTTCTCTTTCTGACTTACTTCACTCTGTACAACAGACTCTAGGTCCATCCACCTCAGTGCAAATAACTCAATTTCGTTTCTTTTTTATGGCTGAGTAATATTCCATTGTATATATGTGCCACATCTTCTTTATCCATTCATCTGTCAGTGGACAGATTGGTTGCTTCCATGTCCTGGCTATTGTAAATAGAGCTGCAATGAACGTTGTGGTACATGTGAGTCCTGCAACTTGATGGATGCATCATCCTGGGCAAGTTTTAAAACTTTCTAAATGTCAGCTTTCTTATATGAAAAAGAATGATGATAATTTCTCATACTGTGGTTATTAATGGACACCTGATATCTTAGTTTGAATATCAAATAAGCCTAACAGTCTGGTATGTAGTAGATGCTTCACATACATCTGATCTTTCTCCCTTCCTTGTATGTTAGATTCCTGAGGGAACTGCATTAAGATTGGGGTTTACTATTAAAACTCAGCGTTTATAAAGGTCTTGCTCTCAACTGTTCAAGCTGACCCTGCTCCCACATTTTCTTTTTTTTTTTTTTGCGGTGTGCGGGCCTCCCTCTGTTGCGGCCTCTCCCGTTGCGGAGCACAGGCTCCGGACACGCAGGCTCAGCGGCCATGGCTCACGGGCCCAGCCGCTCCGCGGCACGTGGGATCCTCCCAGACCGGGGTGCGAACCCGGTTCCCCTGCATCGGCAGGCGGACGCGCAACCACTGCGCCACCAGGGAAGCCCCCACATTTTCTATGCATCTTAGGGCTGAACTGTCTTTTGTTTCATCTCTGCTTATACTTATCTTTTGGGAATGATAGAGTGACTCTTAGGAAAATGCTCTCATTTTGTTAAATTTTCTTTCTGAGTGATTTGAGGGTGCTAGTAAAAATTCAAACTGGGTCACAATATTTTCAATTTGGGGGTCCCATAACTTGCAGCTAAGTTAAAACAAGAAATCCTCTAGTTTCTATTTTTCCTTCTCTCTAGGTCTGTATCTTGCTATTAAACTTGTGATGCTTTGTAGAAAGCGGACTGAAACAAGAACAATAAAGACTCTCCAACTGCTGCACAATTTGACATTGGGAGTACGATTCTCATTTGGACTAGTGACCCAGAAGTGACCGTTTTGTGTGTGCAAAGAACTCTTTGTCTATCATCAAACACAAAATAAAATAACACTAAAGGTATGGATTCTTCTGTGTTTTTGTTTTGTTTTGTTACCCATTAAAGAACAGTAGATACAGAAGATAACTATTAGTTTGATTCTATTTCTTATTTTTAAAAACACCACAAAATTGTTAACTTGAATTTTTTATTTTAAAATTTAATTTTAAAGAATTATTTTTAGGAACAGAGCAATGATTATGCCAGGTCTAGTTCTTTCTTATCCTCATTCAAGAAAGTCAAATTAGGGCTTCCCTGGTGGCACAGTGGTTGAGAGTCCGCATTTTGATGCAGGGGACACGGGTTTGTGCCCCGGTCCGGGAAGACCCCACATGCCGTGGAGCCGCTGGGCCCGTGAGCCATGGCCGCTGAGCCTGCGCGTCTGGAGCCTGTGCTCCGCAATGGGAGAGGCCACAGCAGTGAGAGGCCCGCATACCGCAAAAAATAAAAAATAAAATAAAAAAAGAAAGTCAAATTATAACATAGCACATTCATTTAGCTATCACTGAATTACTTTACTTGAGATATAAAATTCTTAACATTTATAAAAATTCAATTAGTTCACTTATGCCATTATGTTTAATCAGCTCTGCTTTTATTAACAATTTTAATGGATTTTAAATAAATTAAAAAGTAATGATAAATTAATTAGAATTAATTATTCTCATGGGAAAGGTTTCTGACACATTCCTGAGCAAAAAAGAAGAGTGTGAGATTCATCTCACTTGACTTGGCAGCATGAAAAATATATTAATGGAAAGAACACTCAATTTAGATGAATAAGACCTTGGTTCTTCTGCCTCCACAATTACTGTCTGTGTGGTATTGGTCAAGCCATTAACATTTTTTAAAAACTGCCATGTTAATTTCAGCCCTGTCTACCTCACATGATTTTTTATAAATATCAAAATATGATTTATGTGAACACACTTTAAATTGCAATTTTGTATAAAATTTAAATAATTATTTTTCTGATTGTTTCCCGGCATAGACTCAAATTAAATTTGTTATTGTGTATTTTAACAATCGAATTTTTATTTTACAAATGGAAACCCAACTAGATGTCTGCAGAGCATGATGGACACATGGGCTTATTTGGTAGATTTATTAGATTTATCTGTATAAATGTACTCTTCATAGGTGTCTTTTGCACCATTCATTGAAAAAGAAGAGACTGTGAAATATTATATAACGCATAACCAACATTTCATGTCTATTGATTTATTTTTCCTTTCTATTATTTATTTAACATTTACCTCTATTATGTGTATATCCAATATTAATGGTGGAAATATATATGTCCCCTGGAGTTAATGGGATGGTATTAGGAAAAAACTAAATCCTTCAAATATCGTACAGTATTAGTACTACTACAGTACTACTAACAGTGAGACACATTCACAAAATAATTTTATAGCGTACAGAGTACTTGACTTTGGTCTTTATAATCACTCTAAATGGAGAAGTTGATAGAGAAGTTATATCAGTTACCTAGGGTCAATCCGTCAATTATTTGATAGGTGTAGATTGTTTTTAGTTGTTTTAGATTAGTAAAATCTCAAATATTCATTTATTCCTCTATTGTAGACATCAAATCTTAACTTGATAAAAAAAATCAGCCAATATACTGTGCCAGTAACTACTGGTGAACAACTTTCACAGAAAGGATGAGTTATTCATAAACAGTAGTATCCCATCTTTTCAAGTCACATGTGGTACTTTGAAACTCACTGAGTTTCTCAATAAAAATGTATTGAGAACCTAGCAATTTGCTAGTTTCTTGGGAGGGCTTAAAGATAAGCTATCTCCAAATAATATAATTTAGCTGATTCAAAACAAGAAATATATTAAAACTGATCAACTCAAGGTGGCATAAGCTAAGTACCAAAATAAATGTTTCAGACAAAAATATCACAGTATGGTATAGATGGAAGTCTGCATTCTTCTTCTCTCAGGCACTTGAAAGAAGATATTCTTGTATATGTTTCTATCTAGGAGTATGGCTAGATTTTTTAACAGATTATGTCATGCATAAAGTATATAGAAATTCCAGAAAACCACCTCTAATTCACCTCTCTTTTTCTCTCTCCCATGATTCTCTGTATACAAATGCATTGGGATTCCATCATTGGAAACCACTGCCTTAGGTATCTAGTCAGGTAGAATGAAATGTTTGGGAAGATTTAATGAAGTAGAAAGGCTTTATATTGTATAGGATTTAGGTGAATTGGAAACAGTGATGAGACATTCTGCATACAAGTTCAGCTTTTACAAAATTATATAAATAGTGAGGGTAAGTGCTAACTTGCCCAGTATTGATTTCTTATAGGATGACCTCCCAGAGGGATAGAGATGGCCTTACAAAGTGAAGAATCTTTTGTGAGTTGAAAACAGCTCATGGAAAATATACAAGTAAGTATGTAAGGCAGTCAACTTGGTAAAATACTGAGGGATCAGATCAGTGCTAGAAACCACTCAGATGCCATGCCATATAGCCATAACCACAAAGCTTGGACTGAAGACTTAGATCAAGCCAGACAAGGAATTGTTTACCCCAGCCATGAATGATGTGTTGGCAGAATAGTTAAGAAAGTATTGAATTGTCACGAGAAGATTCCTCCCTAGCTCCTGATTACATCAGGGAGGTGATTCTTCCCTTATATTGTAAATTATAAGACTCTGACACTTAGCCCAGCTGAATCACTGTATGTTGCCATAGAGAGCAATAGGCAATAGGAAACAATGCACCTGCTCCTATCTCCCTGAGTTTTCTCCTAATAAACACTGTTCTAGGACTATTGTTGGTATTGCCTACAACATCTACATTGTTTAACCACTAGTGATAAAATGGCACACTTCAAGAATGGATGGGAAATCCATTTTAGAGCAGCAACTTCCTGTTTGATTGGAGAGAGAGAAAAGTTCATGTATAAAGTGATGCAGTAAGTCATTGTTTATTATGAATTTAGGCTGCAGATTCATGTAAGAATATGCTTGTTACGAACTGTCATGGTTGAACCTCTCACACACACTTTGTCCAACACCAAATTTTAAGACATGTAATTTTACTTTCAGTTGTAGTATTGGGAGTGAGAGGTATAAATGATGGGATTCCACTTTATAAGAGGTATCATTTTGAGGTTACTAAGTAATGTGTGCCCTGGCCTTTTTCTTCTCTCTCCTATAACTTTTGATGTATAAAAATTGAAACTGCAGTTCACTAGAATATAGTGAGATATATGTATATATTGACATACAGATATGTCTATATAGATATATATATTCTCATCTGTAGCTTTATCCCTCATTGGGTTTTTAATTTAAAATGTATTTTACATTTAAAAATTTTATTTGGTTAATTTTGCAAATCTGCTTAATAAAATTGTATAGTTTCTTATTTTCTGCTTATACTTTCAAGTTTGTATTCTATTTCCCTAAATAGTAGTAAGCATAAGTTAAAAAAATATTTGTCTTTGTTGGTTAGCAGACATTAGGCCATGCCAAAAGGTCCTTGAAATTTGGTCCTACCCAAAATGTCCATGAGCATATTTGGTCCATGCCAAATGGTTTGGGACAGGACCAAATATCAAGGACTTTTGACATAGACCAAATGTGTTATGAATGTTTTGGACAGGACCAAATACCCTTCAAGGCTTTGTAGTCTCTGTAGGCCTAATTATGTTACGTTGGTTGAGAAGTGGCTAGTTCTTGCTCATGATGACTAATTTTCTTGGCGTTAAAAGATTTTGACTACAAGCTACTCAATTTTATTAGAAAATTATTTGGTGAAATTCTTTGTGGCCTAGGATTATAGTGGGTTTATCTAGAGAGGATTTGTTTTGCTTTTCCCAGGTATTTTGGACATATCCAACCAGGGACCATATTAAAGTATATTAACACTTTGAAGGATTTGAGAATTCACAAATGTATGAATTTGGATTGCAAACCGATATAAGAACTTGCTCTCAGAGGTAGGTCTTTTCCACCATTGCTTTCCTCAACAGCAAAGCATATATACTATATATCTTTTAATTTCTTACTTGTAAGTAAAAATGACAAACAAGGTTGAGAACAAAGACAAGTGATTCGTGGTAAGTAGTCAACTCATCTATATTGGCATGGGTTATTTGGATTTATAGAATTTATGGACTATTTGCCCAATACTGCAAGTCAGGTGAATTTAGGTAAGATAATTTTTTCTGTATTTTATTTTGGCCAAACACCAGAGAAACTGAGGTAAAATTACAGGATCTAAGAATGAATAGGTTTGCTGGGAAACAAATCATAAAATACCTGAATTGTCAAGTTAGAAATTGTAGATATTATTGAATTGGTTATGGAATATCATTAAAGCTTGTATAGTTTTTTGTTTCAGTATTGGAGTAAAATAAGGGCTCTTCCTAAGATTATTCTACCAACAATGGATTGAAATGTTTTAATTATTTATGAAAATCTGTAGACAAGTAGATCAGTAGAGTTCTATCATGGTAAATTGAGAAAGAAAGAGTTTGAACAAATGTAGTGGTACTGAGAACAAATAGGAAGGGCCAGTCTGAGAATCATTGCAGGATTTGAATGAAAAGCACTTAGCAAATTATAATATCTGAAAAGGGTAGAGTTAGAGATAAATAGCATCTATCATCAATAACAAATTATGGCTTTAATTGCTGTGTCACTCATACCGTTAAAACCTCTTTATTATCAACTCATCAAGATTAAAGGCAACTAGAAAAGACTAAGTGATAACAGATTAACAGTTGTTTTAAAGAAATTAATTACTTCTAAAGGCTTGGATGTCTTCTCTGTTTTCCAATGCCATATATATATATATATAAATTTATATATATATATATTATATATTTATATTTATATTATATATAATATATATATATTTCAGCATGAATATAAATACAGTCTTTTAATTTGATGCTTATTTATTTTACTTAATCACTAATTTGTTAGCAAACACTAAATATATAGAAACATCATGAAACATAGTGTAGGGACCTGTATGTTGAAAAATCTAGTCAAAACAAATAAATTTCCTCAACTGCATTTTTAAAATTTTGAATTATTATTATGATTCCTTCCACTTCCACTTAACCTGCAAAGATAAGGTTTGGACATACCAAAGATTAGAACTTCTCACAGGCTGAAAAGAGAGGAAAATTTTAAAAAACCCATAAAATTTCTCCCTACTTAGTAAAACAGCTGCTGCTCCTGACTGCTTCAGTTTGTGGTTGAATAAAAATTAAATACATGGTACCCTGAGGAAAATTTTTCAATTACATAAAATGAATAAAGCATGATGCCAGAATAAACTTCCAACACTTACCACACCGATACATAGACAAGATAAATTATTTATATTATTTTATTGTTTTCCATCTGTATTTTAAGACAGAGCCCACACTTCAGCAATATAAGAAGCTGAACATTTTTAATACCAACTATTAATTATGTGATAATCAAGCTAGTCATAAGTAGCAATGCCCATGTATCCTTAATATGAGTGGAAGTAACAGATTGACTATATATACCCTTGTGCCTTTGTTTTCTCTTTTGTATTTAACTACCATATGGCTTGTGACAACCCAGGAAAAGTGGAGTGATTATTCTTACTAACCTTAAAGAGAGTAATACTTAGTAAATGTGAGTCAGATATATTTAATATTTGCATGTTATATGAAATTTGTTTTGGTCTTATAAAAGAACTCTTCTTTGCTCTACAACTTCAGCCTAACTATGGGTTTGCCTCTTATTTCTAAATGTATACTTCTGTCTTATTTCAACAAATTCAGTCTAGCAGTTGTATGCCCTAATACTTTTGGTAAAATTACAGTTACTGTCATTTTAAGTACAGTGCGTCTTGGTGTGTTCCTCTTTGGGTTCATCCTGTATGGGATTCTCTGTGCTTCCTGGACTTGGGTGACTATTTTCTTTCCCAGGTTAGGGAAGTTTTCAGCTGTTATGTTTTCAAATATACCATGATAGATAAATATGTAATTTATTATATTAATCAAATCAGTAATTCAAAGAAATATTTTCAATATTTTAATAATTCTAGAAAAAGAGGTCATTTAAACTTTGCATTCTAGATAATTCATTATTTAAGTCAATTTAAAATTAATATCATAAGATTTGTCACTAGAAAATATATAGTCATCTTTTTTTTTTTTTTTTTTTTGTGGTATGCGGGCCTCCCTCTGCTGTGGCCTCTCCCGTTGCGGGGGGCGTGAACCCAGTTCCCCTGCATCGGCAGGTGGACGCGCAACCACTGCGCCACCAGGGAAGCCCTATATAGTCATCTTATATAAAACAAATGGTCAGGAGTGGGATTAGCTGTTCATGTACCTCCTACAAAGGCATTTTTCTCACCTCTGCCACAGTCCTGAAGCCACTGATTTTAATGCCTCCATAACTCCAATTCTGGCATCAACCATCCTCCACATGCCACTCCTGATACCACATATATCACATAACAAGATGATAAATATGGTGTGTGTTGACTTGATAGTCATAGGAACTCTGAGTTTAGGTCTTATCAACACTGGCTGTAAATCGGGATTATATGTACACTGTCTGAAAAATTATCCAAAATTGTAAAATAAGGCAAAAAGTGGGTGATAGGTCCTTTCAATGTTATACTAGGGCAAAGAGCACTGAAAATTATTTAGGAGCATGTAGTTAATTTGATTCACCATTTACCATTGATGTAACTTCAACATGTCTGATAATTTAAAGTTAGCTTGTACATTTTTGTCCAGTAGAGATATATATAATTTCTGTTCTATGGAACACATAACCGTAAAGATTTTGTTTCACAGCCTTCGTGGATAGTAACCAATTTTGTAACCTACTCAGTGAACTTAACATCCTATAAATAGCCTAACTTCTCAGATACTCTTTGAGTCAGTCATACTGTCATTTTACTGAAACTCTCATGAATTGAGTTAAATAATATTTTAACATTTCTTTCTCTACATTTGCCTGAGAATCATTAGGTTAAGCTATTTGAAAGATGTTGTTTAAGAATAGCTTTTGATATATGTGGATATCTCAGCCATATTGCAGGCTTCCCTGTTTGGAGACTAGTACACCAGAGTCCATAGATTCTCCAGGAAAATATTAAGGAAAACTCAGCAACATGACGAAGTCTATGTAGGTTGTTTTCTGTGTTCTACCAGTACCTGGTTGATGCCTCAGTCTTGTTAAAGGCTCCATGTAGTATGACTTTCTTCATCTTCAAGACCCATCCAATGATTGCTTCCTCTGAGTCTTCTCTTATGCCCAGCAACCTGCAACGCAGAAAGAATTTGTTTCCTTCCTCTTGCAATCTGATCTTTTATTCACATTTCTATCGTATTGTAAATTTAGTTCCTGTGTCACTTTCATTAAACTATCATCACTTCAGCAGAGATTCTGTCTTAGTCATTTCTGTTTAGTTGTCTCCTAACTCACTGGCAAGAAGAGAGTGCATACACAATGAAAGTGTACTAACACAGTAACTCAAGAATGAATGAAAAGTGAAAGAATAAGTTAACAATGGAAAGGAAATTATCATATTAGCACTAAGGCAAATAAGTCAACTTGATAAAAAGAGAGTAGAGAGTTGTGTTGAAAGGGGGTACAATGGAAAACAATAAGACAATGATTGGCCAAATCAGGAATGACTTTGCGAATAGGATTATTAAAATTTTTCAGTTAGAAGAACTTACTTCAGTATCATTTTATATCAGTTCTAAATGCTTTGAATTTGTGAAAATATAAAAGCTTTTATCTAAATAAATTGTTTAATGGTCTAAAACTTCACCCAAATCAACATACTGTATACAGTTTTGCTGTTTAAATTATCTACAAACTTTAAAGCATGTGCAATTAAACAGCAAATGTGTTCCTCACTACCTTCTGAGATTAAGAAAATAATTTTCAGCTGCACTACAGTTTGGATTGTATAAAGAATTTCATTTCTCAATTTAACTCCTAATATAGAATAAAATGTCCTTTTTTTTCATCCCTCTCTTGAGGGAATATTTCAGATTCACTGAAGAACTAGAAGATAAAAGAAATAGACAAACTTTTTGTAGAGTTTTTTCAAAGGGAAATTTATTTTTGAAAGTATGAAGTTTTTTTTAAAGTTCATGTGAATTGCATTCCCTTTCTGTGTCAGAGTCCCGATCTGCTCCTCTGTTGTGCCTTCCTTTTTTTCCCAGCCCTCTCTGCTTTCCTTTCATCTTTTGCCTTGTTAAGTTGTGTCTTCTGTGCAGGATTAGACCTGAAGGTTTTAATGTTTTTTTTTCAGTTTTTCTTAAATCAAGTGTGGTTGCAATCAGGTACCTGTTTGGAGAGGTAAGGAGCAAAAGAAAGGAGTAAAGGGAAGGCCATGCTGGGAAGAAAGACCAAAACAGGAACAAAGAGAAGGTGAAGCTCTGCTAGCAATTAACACAGCATGTCCTTTTCACTTCAGGATCTAGAGAAATATTTGGTGAAATAAAGGAAATGACTCATCAGCTACCTCTGAATTACTTTTTATTAATCTACTTTTGTTTTTGCATGAAAAAGTCTCATTTAATAGGATGACTACATTTAGAGATTTGAACTCTGCTTTAGAAGTAATAGTGACCTAGCCTAAAACTTTTAGAAATAACTGGAAAGGAACAAAACAAAACAAAATTCTGGAAAATTCAATGGTGAGCTCCAATTAGAGAAATCTTTAAATAAAAGTTCATTTCTCTAAACTGTTGTAATGGACAAATAACTAAATATTAGTATTCCACATTGAATGTGCATCTTCATTTTCCTACTCCCGCTTATATACAGTAACCCTAAACTGTTTGACTTAATTCAGTCCTTTTTTGTTTGTTTAATGAGAGAGGAAAGAAATGCATCTTTGCTTTGTTTGCAAAATTCAGCTGCTGACACATCAACCTTCCCTGTTTTCTTAAATTTCTGATTGGTAGACTAGATTGCAACAATTCCTCAATCCTCCTCTTCAGAAGGAGGGAATTTAGTTATTAATCAAAGACAGGAATCTGATCCTGGTTTCACCTTGATAATCAAATGCACTCTGGGAGGTCTATTAGAAATAGATTTCAGTTGGCTGATTAGGATAATATTGAGACAGGAAATTTTAAAATGCTATACTTAGAAATGGGTCAGGAGAAAAAAAGGAAATATATTTCTATATTGAAAGAAACAAAAGAATCTTAATGAAGAATTGTTTTCCCTGCTCCTCCCTGAATAATAACTTGGGAACTTCACCAGCAATCAAATCTATTTGATTCTTTTTTTTTTTTTTAACTTTTGTATATATGTTGTAAACCTAACTCTGAAAAGCTTGTGAAAACTACTATTATAGAAAACAATGTAACTAAATCTATAAACTGTGATACTAGAGAAGAAGCACGAAAATAGAGGAAGCAGGGTGGTTAGCAAGTTAGTATATTGTCTAGAATCTTCCTTTTCTTTTCTCTGCCTTAGAAGCGAGTTGCTACCAATTGTTAAGTTGAACTGCTTAGATAGTATTTGTGTTTCAATTAGCCCTGTTAGTTCTATTCTTCATTATTATAGATATAGCAGACCCTTTGAATAGGTTTATTAAAACATTTGGATCCTCCAGTTGCAAGCTGAAGTGTCATGATATGGGATGGCTTGTGATGGTCCTGAGACAAACTTAATCTTATCCACCGTGGGATGGCTTGTGCAAATGAGTGTGTGGTGAGCAATCCTAACTCACTGTCCAGCGTCTGTGGCTCAGCGTGGCATCATTTAATTCTACTTCTTCTGTGTGCAGTCACATGTGTAGTGATAAAATCTTGTGGTTTTATGAGAAAAGGGACTCCTAAAAGAAACCAGTCACTTGTTCTGTGTTTAAAAGTGAAGAAATCTTACGGGGGAAAAAAAAATGTATTGTTTTAATTTAGGTAAGAGGAATTCTGGAAAAATAAAAAGTAGAATATTGAATTTCCTGTTGTTCTGATATGGAAATTATAAACATTCCATAAATTTTATATCAAACAATAGAGAGTGGGAGAGAGGGAAAGAGAACAATATTTGTAAAACTGCCTTTTACTTCAAACAACACAAATGTTTTCAGTCTTGTGAAAAAATGAACTGTTGAAATTTGAAAAGCAGCAAAAATGGTTTCATGAGATTTATAAATAATTTTATTTTATGTTTATAGAATATTTAATTATCTCAAAGGATCACTTAATATTTTCAGTTAAGCTTTATGTCATAGAGGATGTAGTGTAATTTTTAAATAGTCAGTAGATTTGGGGCTTTATTCAGTAATATAGCTTTTATGCATGCTAAGTATTTACTATATTTATATATGCACGCATGTATTTTAGTTGGAGTTAATATATGTTAACCATAGATATTTTCCCTAAGATTTTAAAACCTATATAGCTGATAGTTCCCTCCTCTGTCAGTTTTTTCAGAGTTTCTGATTTTCATTTATTTGCTTCATTATGTTAGCAGCTTTCTCTATCTTTTATTATGAGTCCCTGTACTTGCTAATAATAATACTTTTGTATTGCTTGATTGGGATATACCCAATGAAAATTCAACAATAAATTCAGCAATTTTTAAATAAACTTGCATTTTTATCGCAAATGCAGATACATTGGCAAACAGTATATTGTTCAAAAGTATATTAAGCAAAGGCTAACTTTGATCACTTTACAAAGCCATGTGCTCCTTCTAATAGTTGTTTAGGCCCCCCAGATATTTGTTACCTTGGAAAATAAATCTGTCATACTAGTTCTGTCATTTGATTAACAGAATTTGTTGACAATTTTATGTTATTTTGCCTGCATTCTAGTGAGGCAAGTCTCCCACTGAGGAGGAGTTATGAGTTGGTGAAAATCTGTATTAAGAGCTCTAATGCCTATTACACCATGAACTTATGGAAAGCTGTGAGAGTAGCAGGTGAGAGGAGCCGGTATACCTTTAAGCCACATTCTCAAAGATGGGCACAGTGGTCAATGTGAAAGTACTTTTACCCATCACGCCATTCACCATGAAACTTGGTTGAGCAGATTAAATCCTCTCCACAAATTTCTTGCTGCCACAGAAATGGTTAACCTGTGGGCCCTCAACATCTGATGTGAACCCTGCTCACATTCCCTCCAGGAGTTTTGTATTGTAATATTATTTTTGTTCCAAAAGCCCTTGAGTATTTTTTTCTGCTCCAAGCTATCTTCAAGTGAATAAATATCCCAAGATTTTTCTCCACAGGTTTACAACATAATATTTATTTATATTCATGAACAAAAAGGAAAAATCTTGAACTAAATGTACACTTTTTCCAAATGCAATTACAAAACTTTAGAATCCCTGAAGATAATCTTGTATAATCTTATGTAACAATACCATGAGCATACTGATACAAATTATCGCATTGCTAACCACACACATAAAGACTGCGAGTGTGTGCTCATGTGTGTATTTGTACTCATTTTTACCTACCTATAATAATACTGCAGTAATTGCTGAATAAGATACCACAGTAAAATTATGTACTTTTAAATAATCAACAAAATTACAAGAACTTCTTAGCAGTCCACAGCTCACCAGAATGTTTAACACTGCTTATTCAGCCATTAATTTTTGGTAACTAAGTTGAATCAGTTTGTCTGTAGTATACTTTACAAAATGCAAGAATGGGTCAAGTATAAGAATGAGAGTATTGACAAAACAAGAATGGCAAATGTTGACAATTTAAAAAATGATTGAAAGTATTTGGGGACTCATATGCTTTTGGTTATATTTTTAAATTTCCAAAATAAAAATTTTTCTCATCAACCAATTCTATACAATTTTAGGTTATAATAATCTTTTTTGAAAGACATCAAGGCATCATGGAGAAAATGTCTTCCCTTTTGTTTTTAGTACTAAACAGACCTGTATAAAGTAAGACATTCAACAACACTTAAGCTTGAACTAATAAACAGAAATGAAAGTATTCTAGGAGAGTGTAAGGGATATGGTAGAAGCTAAGGAATGATTGCAGGAAGCAAAGAGAAGAAGTCCAAGGATTAAGTCCAGAGAAACTTAAACATTTGGAGATCAAGGAGGAAAGAGACACCAGCAAAAAAGATTGAGAGATAGTGGCCTGAAAGAAAAGTAGGTTTACTGGAAGCCAAAAGAAAAATGTGTTTAAGGAGGAGAGAGTGACCAATTGTGTTAAATGCTGCTGGTAAGTCATTTAAGATAAGAGTTGAGAATTGAGCTCTGAATGTAGCAATATAGAGTATTTGGCTGAGCTTTCTAACAAAAGTGTCAGTGGAGAAGTAAGAAATCTTGATTTGAATCAGTTTTAATAGATAATGAGTATTTTGATATTGTAGTGGAAAGAGGGGAAATTGTTAAAGCAGTAAATAGGAGACAGATGACGCTGTCTTGGGCACAAGTAGAGGAGCTGACTTTAGTGAGTACAGAGATAGGGCATTCATAGTAACAGAACAGAAGATAGAGCGTATGGGCCCAGTTGAAAGTAAGTGGATAGAAGTGGTGGTGCAAGTTCATAAAAGTCCTCTGCCACAGGTTTCTATTTTTCTAGTGAAATTATAATTTGATTATATTCTTTATTCTTTATAAAGTTATGTTTTTAGAAAGCTTCTCGTGTAACAAAGTTTTCAAATTTGTTACCATAAAATTGTTTTGAATTTTCTTACAGCTGTTTACTTTTTTGTTTTTGTTACTATATCACCTTTCTAACACTGTGGGTGTGTGTATGTGTGTGTGTGTGTGTGTGTGTGTGTGTGTGTGTGTGTGTGTGTACACAGATACACATATATACATTCTCACTTTTTATGTTTATTACCCTATTTGGAAGCTGCCTATCAGAGACATTTCAAAATGAGCCAGAAGAACATGATTTTAAATCAAATGTTTTAGATTCACCAGGTTACTGACATTTCATACATAGCCATAAAGTAGATATTAACAGACATGTTTGCATTTTTGTCCCTTTGACTCTACACTCCTGAAAGATAGCTGATCTCCAGCTAGACATAAAAGTTGAAATTAGAAGTTGGACAGTATGTTAGATGTCCCAAAATTTCCTAGATCTTTCTCTCTAAAGCAGGTTTTATTTAAAAAATTCACCATTCACCACCCTCACTTTGGGGAATTTTAATTCTTCAGGGTTTTTATTTTGAGAAACAGCCCTATTCAGTAATATGCTGAAAAAAAACCCCACAAACCTTAACCTAAGAATAGTCCTCTGTGAATAAATCACAGAAACTCCTTTACTCTCATCTTTCTCCTTGTTAGTTTTTTCCCATCCACTTACCTACCTAGCACTCACTTCCACACTGCAGTTGGTAAAGGGGGTTATAAGCACTTCTCCTGGTCAGTCAGTGCCTTGAAAGCTATCACTAAGAAGTCCTTGCTATAAAATAGGAAGCCAGCCTATAATTAACATGCATTATCAATATCTATGTGCCCTTGCCCTTCACTCTGGAGTCTAATTCACAACACAGTAGGAATGATCATTTCTGGGCTTCACATCACAAATAAAGGGGGCCTGAATCATATCCTACTATAAGCTCTTTGTTGGCTCCATGAATATTATTTCTTTACATGTACTGGAAAAGGCAATACCAAACTTCATACTTGGAACAGTCACCTACAGAACCAGCCAGAAGGCCCAGGGCAAATCTATATGATTTCTTGACCGAATAAAAAAACGCACAGTCTAAAAGTTGTGACGCTTTATTTGGGGACCTTACTGAGAACTGCAGTCTGGGAGACAACCTTTCAGATAGCGCTGAGGAATAGTTACAGAACGGTAAGGAGGGCGCCAGGATATATAGGAGTTTTTGCTGAAGAAAACACCCAAATATGTAGTCGAACATTGAAAGATTACTGTTAATCACAAAAACAACAGACATTTCAGGTTAAAGATTTTAGTGCTTTTCTATGTATGGGAACATGCACGAGTCTGGGCTCAGTTAAATTATTCCTTTGATATACATCTTTAGCTATCTATGGCCAGTATCCTGTTTTTTTTTTTTTCCATCCCGAATTCCCCTCAGAGAGCACTATAGGGTCGGCTGCAGTGGCTGATGATGGCAGGCAACATTTTTTTGTCCCCAGATTAAACACACACACACACACACACACACACACACACACACACACCATTTCAACTATGATTTTGCTGACATTCAATTCTCTTTAAGATTTAAGTAGCATCAGGACTGACAGAGTTTTGCTTAGAATAATGGACCTATAGGTCTAGAGTCCTACGGAAAAATGTTCAAAATAAACCTGACAGTAATAAATAATTAACCATGAGTATCTTAATTTTGTCAAAGTTTGAAAATAGTGTTTGAATATTATTAGATTGTTCCTTCAATTGTAATTCATTTTTCTGTTGACTCTCTGGGCTTCCTCTTCACAATGGAGCTTTGAAATGGAAAGGCACGTGCATGCCAGCATATTTGCCCAGCTGTGCTGCAGTTGTCTTAAATGTGAGCTGGTAGAAGAAAAACAAACAATAAGAGACTTTGTCCTCAACCCAGACACTGCAAATGAGACCAGCCAAACCAGAAATGACATGGAGAGTAAAAGCATAACCCATTCCAAACTGGATGAGTAGGCCATTTGTGTTTAAAGTGAGATATTCTATCACAAACTATATCGAGGCTGACTCTGGTGGCCCCAGGTTAAGGCCTAAAATAAAATTTAGAGAGAATTTCAAATTATCACAATTTTAATTCCTTCTATGGTCTAGGTTATTTTTATGTTTACTATTTTTATTTTTTATTCTTTAAAAGGAAAAAAGAATTAGAGGCTTTCTTTAGATAAAAAATCTAGATAAAAATGTTATTCTTTTTTATAATGATTTTTTAAATTGAAGTATATTTAGTTTACAGTGCTGTGTTAGTTTCAGGTATACAGCAAAGTGATTCAATTATATATATATATATATATATATTCTTTTCCGTTATAGGTTTTTACAAGATATTGAACATAGTTTCCCGTGCTATACAGTGGGTCCTTATTTACCTATTTTATATAGTGTGTATATGTTAATCCCAAACTCCTAATTTATCTCTCCCCCTCCCCCTGCTATTCCCTTGGTAACCATAAATTTGTTTTCTATGTCTGTGAGTCTATTCTGTTTGTAAATAAGTTCTTTTGTATCATTTTTTTAGATTCCTCATATAAGTGATATCATATAATACTTGTCTTTCTCTGTCTGATTTACTTTGCTTAATACGATAATCTCTAGGTTCATCCACGTTGCTGCAAATGGCATTATTTCATTCTTTTTTTATGGCTGAGTAGTATTCCATTGTATATATATAACACATCTTCTCCATCCATGCATCTGTCACTGGACATTTAGTTTGCTTCCATGTCTTGGCTATTGTAAATAGTGCTGCTGTGAACATCGGGTTGCATGTATCTTTTCGAATTTGAGTTTTCTCCGAATATATGCCCAGGAGTGAGATTGCAGGATCATACGTTAGCTCTGTTTTTAGTTTTTTGGTTTTTTGGGGGTTTTTTGGGTGGGGGTACGCAGGCCTCTCACTGTTGTGGCCTCTCCCGTTGCGGAGCACAGGCTCCGGACATGCAGGCTCAACGGCCATGGCTCATGGGCCTAGTCACTCTGCGGCATGTGGGATCTTCCTGGACCGGGGCATGAACCCATGTCCCCTGCATCGGCAGGCAGACTCTCAACCACTGCGCCACCAGGGAAGCCCTATTTTTAGTTTTTTAAGGGACCTCTATACTGTTCTCCATTGTGGCTGTACCAATTTACATTCCCACCAACAGTGTAGAGGGTTCCTATTTCTCCATGCCCTCTGCAGCATTTATTATTTATAGACTTTTTGATGGTGGCCAATCTGACTGGTGTGAGGTCATTGTAGTTTTGTTTTGCATTTCTCTAAAAATTGAGCAATATTGAGCATCTTTTCATGTGCCTGTTGGTCATCTGTGTATCTTCTTTGGAGAAATGTCTATTTAATTCTGCCCAAATGTTATTCTTTAGTTGTTAGAATTATTACAAACATTATATTAAATATGATAGTAAAATAGTTGAGCTTTCTTAAAGGACATGTTTTCAAAGGTGTGGTCATTTTGTATAGGACATACAATTCAAATAACTGCCCACCTGACACCTCCATAACACCCTTTAAGTGTTAGCTTTCTCTAATAATGCATATTGGAGTCACCTTGAGAATTTAGAAACGAAATAAGACAAAAAATCCTAGATCAGATTTTGATTTAATTGGTCTACCATGGGGCTTAGACATTAGTATTTTTAAACCTCTTCCCCCCCACACAGATGGTTCTGATGTGCAACATGAATTTGTAGAAAGAGTCTCTTTTTAATCCATCCATATCTCAGCTGCTCTCCATAATGCTCTAAACTGTTGGACCTCTGCTTTTTTAGTTGCTGGATATTGTCTTAAATTTCAAGATTACCACTTGTAAATGCCAAGCTTTCCTCAGCACCATGGTGATGTGCAGAAAGACCACTTCATCCATCCTTTTGTTTCCAAAAAGGAAGTGGGATTATTTGGAATTTCTAAAGGGAATTACAATGTAAAACAAAAAGAGTATAATCTGTTCCTAGAAAGACAAAGGATGCATAAACTATTCAGAGAGGATATATTTATGGATAAACGTGAATTTCAAACCTTGCTTTCATGCAGTGATTCTATCCCCCTTTTCTATTAGAGACTAGCCCTTTTCAAATATCTGGAGCATAAATACTATCTGCTCCATTTTGATATTTAAATTCCCATTGTTAGTTTCTTCCTGGGATCCATTCTCCTACTTCTGCCCAAGCATTCTATAGGATACAATATTCTTCAGAAATATTACACCCCATAATTAAATAGCTCCTGAATATAACCACAAGTGACTACAATAGTTAGAAACAGGATTAGCTGAGTAACAGAGACCCAAAATATAATTGCTTAAATAGTATCATAGTTTATTTCTTTCTCCTATAAATATATGAATATATGACAACTACAGGGTCTCTGGGACCCAAACTACTTGTAGCTTTCTATTTTCTGTATTTAGGGTATAGCCTTTAACGCATGGTCCACAATGAAATTCTTGTCATTATATTCAGCAGGATGGAAGAAAAGAATACTTTCTGTCTAATGGCACTTCTACTTGCACTCAGTTTTCATGTATTTGATTACATGGCCACATCACAGCAAGGAAAGTTGGAAATACAGTCTTTATTGCAAGTAATAACATGTCCAGACCAAACAAAACAAGAATTCTTTGAGGAAGAGAATCAGCAGCTAGGGGTCTTTGCTCCAGAGAATTCAGCATAGCAGTCTAAAGTAGGATTTGAAATTAAGGTAAGCAAAAGACTTTAGAATAGATTTTGATGCTGTAAAATCAGTCTCTTTCAAGGCATCTCCAAATTGTGAGCTGAAAGAATATATGGAAGATAGGGTGTATGCCACTCAGGGTCCTCCTTCAGGACCCAGGAACTTGTTTCTCCACATAGTAGGAGTGTTGGCTACAGATTGCTTTTAGCCAAGTCCTTCTTTGGGAATTTTCTTTGACTAAAAGAAGTTGCCTCACCCACAGTTAGGTCTCTGGCCCTACTGACAGCCCATGTCTGATAATTAGTCAATGTAAAGGTACAGAGATCTGCCAGCTTGCCTCAATTCTGGATACACCATCTACTGAGTTTCCTGGTGGGGTGGACTGAGGCCGCTGTTGTAACTTCATTTCATTCTCCCTCTACACAATCCTGATTTTCTCACGTCCTCCCAGGTGTTTTCTTTGAAAGCACTCAATAAACCTGTGCATGTGAATCTCTGTCACAGAGATGTTTCCAAGAACCAAGTCAAGGAAAGTTGATACCAGGACTGGTGTTAGCTGGTTCATCAGCAGGCTGACTAGCAGTGAGGGCCTCATTGCAGACAGAAAGCGGAGTACTACTAGCCCCTCACATGCTATGTTGGTACTACTGTTTAAGCTTTCCTTTGAGGGGAACTGAGATGGCATATTCATAGAAAGAACCATACTGAAAAGCACAGTGTATCACGCTTTTGAAAAATTTTGGAAAAGAAGAAATTTTAAGGAGTATGGAACCATTGGCAGTCAATGGAAACTATCAAAGTATTAGAGAAAGACAGTAAAAATCTGAGGACAACTACTTACCAATTTAAGGTGATGTTAAAACTCACAAGTTCTCCTTACCAGCATGTATAGAGTTTTTCATCTCCTCCAGCAAGAGGACAGAAAAATCTGAGGACTAGGCCCAGGACTTAAATATGTAAGAAAAGTAGAAATCCTATGACATTTGAATTCTCAGCTGTATCAGACCTGTTATGCCAAAGCCAGGGTCCTAATAAGGCCTGAGTCTTGGGATGAATATATTTGGATAGATGAACTCAAGAATCTTATAATTCCAGATATCTCTGAACTCCCTGGACCAGTCAAAATGACCCAGTAGTCTCTATTAAAGTTTAGTGCTCTCCCTTGTTTGAAGACAGTGCAGATGCCTCCTTAGCTTTCTATTCTCAGTCCCTATATTATAGCCTTCCTCTACTTCTCACCTCATCTCTCAGGCATAATACAAAAACTGGGGTCAAATTAAAATATAACATGGCTGAAGAAGTGCTGGTCTGTCAAGGGAGGAAATGGAAAACATTCTAAATTTTCTAAATGTCCTAGCAAACACATATAACAATAACCAGGAGAGTATGAATGAATCTGGATCATGAAGGTTCTAGATCAGGAGCGGTGAAACATAAAATTGAATAGGGAAGAGATTATTAAAATGACAATACTCTTTCATGTTATAGGAGTTAATACCTTTAGTTCCAAAGGACCTTACAAAATGGTGCTAACATGCTACTAGGATGTCTCTTGGAAGCTTGGAAAAAAGGATGGCCCAAATTAAGTAAAGTAATATCGTGTGACAGACAAAAATGAAGAGATCAAAATGCTCAGAGTAGTGTGTAGGCTAGAGTGGATATACTATTAAGGCTGGGACAGTCATCATTTGTTTCTTATCTCTGGGAGGAACCAAAGGACGCTTCATTTACAAATGTGGTAAGAGAACCAGCATTGTTGAGATGCACATGAAGAACTGTCCTCTACAGGCTAGAATTGACCATAAGAAATACTGTTATAGAACTGGGCTTTCTAACAGCAATGGGGTTAATAGGATTTAGAAACAATAGACACCATACTGTATTGCTTAACCATCAAAAGCAAGGTGATCATAATTACTGTAAAGGGTGGCAGAGTGGCAATGGGTGGAGGTATGCTGATTTTCAGAAGGCTATGGATACAAATGTAATTAATAGGACACGATGTTCTTAAGAACAAAATAGCTGGGCAGCAAATAGGAATACTGGATGATCAGAATTCTGAAGACAGCCACTCCAATAGGAATTCATAAGACCCTTTTCAGTTTCTTGACCTAATATGGTCTGTGACTCAGAGACCACTGTCCAAAGAAGAGGCAGAGTGCCTTTGAGAAGGGACTCTACAATACCCCAAAAGAGTATATAGTAATAATTCCCCTAGGCCTTCTGCAAAAGTACCTATAACAATTTACTCAGGTAACTGTGCGATGGGGGTCAAGAATTGATGTATACAGGATCTAAGTTGACATTCATACCTGGACTTGAGGCATCATTATGACCCACTTTTATCTCCATTAGAGTGGGGGTGAATGGAGTATAAGTAATAAATGGAGTCTTAACCCTGGCTTGGCTCTCAGTGAGTGTACTGGGTTGTGTGAACTCACATGGAAGTAATTTTCCTGGTCTTCAAATATATAACTCAGTGGATATACTTGGTAGTTGACAGAACCCCTGCAATGGTCCATTAGCTGTTAAAAGTTGTTATCGTGTGGTGAGCCAAGAGGAGGCATCTGAAACTGTCCCTTTTCCTGGCCAAGATAGTACAAATCAATAACAACTTCCAGGGGAAATAGCAGAGATTAGTTCCATCCTTAATTATCGAAAGGATGCAAAGTGTTTGTCCTCATCATATTCCCATTTAATTCACAATCTAGAACCTACAAAAGAAAATGGATCTTGGCTAATGACAGTTGACTATCACAAACTCAACCAAATAGTAGGCCCAACTGTAGCTGATATGCCAAATATGGTATCTTGGTGAGAAAAGATTAACTCAGCTTCAGGCATGCAGTCATGATCAAGTAAAAACATTTTTTTCATCCTTTTCAAGAGAAATTTTCAAAAGCAGTTTACATTTATATGGGACAAACAAGAAAATACATTTAGCATTGTGCTCCAAGGCTATGTTAATTTTTCTGCCTTAATAAACACAGAAGGGGCCTGGACCATCTGGACGTTTCACAGAAGACAAAAGTGGTCCACTATTTTGATGACATTAAGTTAATTAAACCAGATGAGCAAGACATGGCAAGTATATCAGAGGCCTTGATAAGGTACATGTGTTCCAGAAATGAGAGAACCCTATAATGTTTCAAGGGCCTGAAGTTTTTAGTGGTCTAGAGGCCAGGGGCATTCTAGGAAAGATTCTTCAAAAAAGGACAAAATTATTACAACTCACACTTTCCACACCTAAGAAGGAAGCAAAACACTTGGAAGTCCTCAACAAGTTCTGGAAGCAGCATACTCCACACTTCAGAATATGAGAATACTGCTCTGATTCATTCCCACCCTCAGTCATGACGATCAAACATGTCTTCAGACATGGCTCAATGTCTGCTGGAGGCAGAATTTTCCCTGGTTGAGAACCATATCTCTAGAGGTATCTGTAGCAGGGAAAACCACTATGTGGATTTAGGACAAACTCCATAATCAAATCACAACACAGACCTATGGAGGTCTAGTATGAAGATGTGCTATCTGCCACAGAGATATACACCATTCAAAAGAGGCCCCTAGTAAAAATAAAGAATCTAAACATAAAACATCAAACCACCATGCAACCAAAGCTTCTCTTGCTCTGGGTCTGACAGATCCACAAAAGTATAAGACATATCTGAGATGAGGTACCTGTGGGGTCAGAAGGCATAAGAACAATGAACTGCACAAATATTCCAAACCTATCTTCTGCACCTCTTTCTCAGCTCACCGTTATGGCCACAAGGGGAATTACTTATAACCAGCTGAAGGAGGAGAAAAAAAGCTGAGATTGGTTCATGGATTAGTTGGTACAGTAAATACAAGCTGAAAATGAACTACTGTTACAAATACAGCCCTACTTAGAGGTAGAACTGAATAGGGCTACAGTGGTCAATTCATATTTGACATAGTTGCTAAAGCAATTTAATTAGAGAAAGGTTTTTTTTTGTCATCAGGTAGTTTAGGGGAACAGTAGCCATTTGGATAAAAATGAACCTCAGCCATTTCTTTGTAACACCCATGAAAAGTAAGCCAAAATGAATCATAAACTTAAACATAAAAGCTAAATCTACAAAATGTCTAAAGAAAATATAGAAGACAATCTTTATAACCTTGAGGTAAGCAAGATTTCTTACATAAAACATAAAAAGCACAAATCATAAAATTAGGTTAAACATTATAAAAATTAAGAATATCTGCTCTTTAAAATACTTTATTAATAGAATAAAAAGACAAGCTACAAACTAAGACATATATTTGCAATAGTTATGTCTGACAAAGAATCTGGTATCTGAATATACAAAGAATGCCTGCAATTTGATAATAAGAAAACAAACTGCAAAAAAAATGGTTAAAAGATTTAAACAAGTCTTTCAAAAAAGGAAGATATACATGTTGAGTTAACATATAAAATATGTTCAGCATGATTTTTCATCAGAAAAATGCAAATTAAAATAATTAGTATCACAACACCTCCATCAGAATGGCTCAAATTAAAAGGCTGATGACATCAAATGTTAATAAGGATGTGGAACATTTGTAACTACGTTTTATTGTTGAGGGGGTTATGAAACAGTAAAAGTGCTTTGAAAAAACACCTTGAGAATCTTGTTATACGTGGTTACATAGAGCCACTAATTATCTTCTACTTGTTTAAACAAGAGAAACAAAAACATGCATCACACAAATACTGTGCATGAATGTTCCTGACATCTGTATTCTCATAATCCAAAACTGGGAACAACCTAAATGTTCATCAAGTGAACGTATTAGAAATTGTACCATATTAATGCAATTAAATATTACCCAGGATAAAGATCAACTATTGGTATGTAAAACAACACAGATGAATATCAAAACCATTTTGCTTAGTAAAAAGTGTCAGATACAAAAAAAGAAGATGTGATATGATTTCACTTATATAAAATCCTAGAGCACTACTCAAAATGGAAAATTCATCTACAGGTAAAATGTAAAAATACAAAATTTCAAGAAGAAAATTTACACAATTGTTAGTTATACAAATCTTATTTCTTTATTTTTCCTTGGCTGTGTGTTTTGATATGTGTTTACAATCTCTATTTTATTTGTTGGTGCGTTTCATGAAAATCGGAAAACTTAATGTATGCTTCTCTCATCTTCTACTAGCTTGCCTTGTATTATCCCATAATGATATTGATGATCAATAACTACTTGTTAGTTGACAGACTAATTTGCTTTATATACTGTGATTATCCCCCAAATATGCCATGCTTCATTTTACAGATGTGAATTTTCTTTCCAGTTGGGAATATTATTAAGTGCAAAGAAGAGATTAGCTGTTACATTAGCGACCATTTAGCAAGAGAGCAGAAGGTAGAAGTTAGGGGTTAGTGAGGTATAACTGTAGCTCACAGTGTGAGTGTTAAGTGAATGTTATTGCTAATACCACAGCTATAACAGGAAAGTCACTTATTGAGTGTAGAAACAAAGTGATTATGGAAGCCAAAACAGTGAATTAAAACAGGAAGGTAATGGGTCTTGTTAGCACGCCATCATTTTTTCAAAGAACTAAAATTGAATGTAGTGAGCCCAAGACAAGGAGCTAAAATATTTTTGGTGTTCAAGTTAACTCTTTTGAACTTTACATTCAAAGATAATTTTGGAGTCAAATGTAGGATATAATATTCAATATTGAATGCCTTTGCTCTCTGATAGGCAGTTACCACTCATATCTGTTGATTCAAGTATTCTAGTACTTGCTTAGTCTTGAAATTTTTGACTCAAATTTATTCTTTAAAATGTTTGTTTTGATAGATTATTTCCTAATGGAATATGTTTAATTTTCAGAATATAGTTTTCATATTAATCCCATACTTGTAGATAATTGAGAAGATAATGCCCAATTTGAAATAATGGAGTGCTTCATAAAACAGAAAGTAAGGTAAATGTAGAGAACTTTACCAATATGTAAGAATCATGGAATAAAATCCAGAAGTGTTTTGTTTGCTTTACCAGTTACATATGAAACCATGATGATTATGTACATTATTTCTGATTTCTATTTTGTTCACTCTGTTGTTGGGCATATAGTGTTAACAGTGTCTTCATATGTCATATAGAAGTCAGAATTAGTCATGTTATAGCATGTGTGGGAACCATATATATGGTCAAGCTTGAGGAATTTGCCCAAGCCCATTTGGAGATTCAGTAGCCTTTCTTAACAGTATAAGTATGCTAGTATAAAAAGCTCATTATTACTTGATGGCAAAGGTGCATTTAAAAGCTAGAATCAGAATATCACTAGTGATGAGCACTTCTTTTAGTGGACGTAGAAGAGATTAAAACGAACAAATCTCTCTTTCACGCTCCATCGTCTCTTTTCTGTCTTTCTTTTGTTCATTCTCTTTCTCATCTTGCTATTTCTTGCATCATTAGAAAATGAATTTGAGATGGCAATGAAAATGACTATAATACAAAATTATCAAAATAAACGGTTGATAGAATGCAATAGAAGGAAAATAAGAATAGCTCTGTTATAAAGATGGTAGAGAACTAACAAACTTTAATGTGTATCACAGTAACCAGAAATACTAACAAGATACTCTCCACATTAATGCATTTACAGCATCTGTATTTTCCACGTATTTACTCAAAGTGATGCTGACTGACTTGTGTTTGAAATGGTGCATTTACATAACTCAATTCACTCAGTGAAGAGGAAAGGTATATGTGAAAGGGGGGACAAAGTAGATGAAAAAAATGTATAATTCACTGTGTTTCAGACCCTAATTTTCCACAAAATAAAATATTTATATGTTTTTAAGACAGTCATTTGAAGTTCTCTGGGAGCTATAGAAACCTATATGAATTTGAAAGGTTTTTTTTTTAACATTCCATAAGATACTAGATAAAATTAAATTTAGAAATCACCGGTTTAGAAGTTAGAATTCTATAAAGATCACAAGTGGAACAAATAGTTTGAGTCTGATCCCATCTTTAGATTTTGAGCCCCAAAAGGGCGTGAATGTGAATCATCTTAATTCCCAGTCATCACTAGCTTACATCTAATGATGCGAGATAAATGTTGGTTTGATGAAAATGAAGCCAACTCCTTGTTTAGTTTATTCTCTCATAAATGCAAACTGAGTACTAGATAGAGATATTTACAAGTTGTTAGATTCTTCCTGGTGGGAGAAACACTTTTATGATCTTAGGTATGGGTCTATCATGAGGGGAAAAAGAAGAAAAGTAAGAAATTAAACAATTGGATAATATATAGGTATGTGTGTGAATCTATCTGTATATGTGAAAGTATTTATTTAAAAAATTTCTTGTTTGATATATCCATGATAGCAGACACTGTTAGCTGCCTACACAATATCAATTCTCCCCATCTTCTACATCTAACAAAATAATAAATTCTTTCAGAGGCCCAAGTTGTCTGGAAAAAAAACTTGCATTCCCAGAATGTTTTGCAATTCAGGTCCCCATGCAAGCCAATTCTAACCAATAATATAAAAGCAAGCATTATCGATGAACTAGTTTAAAAAAAAAAAGTAAAGATGGAGTCAGCCAGTATGTGCCTTTTGTCCTTCTGCTTCTTGCCTCCTGGTGAAGTACCATTTACATGTATGAGGACAGAAGCCAAGGTAAAAAGACCCTGGGTTCCTGAAGAAGCCAAAAATGGATCCAAAATTCTAGACCAGTACTGTCTCTTTCTGGACTACTTTTTTTTTTTTTCCGGTACGCGAGGCTCCCACCGCCGCGGCCCCTCCCGTCGCGGGGCACAGGCTCCGGACGCGCAGGCCCAGCGGCCACGGCCCACAGGCCCAGCCGCTCCACGGCACGCGGGATCCTCCCGGACCCGGGCACGAACCCGTGCGCCCTGCACAGGCAGGCGGACTCTCAACCACTGCGCCACCAGGGAAGCCCTGGACTACTTTTATATGAAAAATACAAACTCTAATTTGAATACGAGAATGGTAAGATTTTTGTAGCCTGCAGCTGAATGCAACAGATATGTTACGTTAGACTCTTGCTCAGAAGAGATTTAGGAGCATATAGCTATATAATAAAACTATAAGATAAATAGTTTAAAAGGGTGAAGGAAAATAATAACATGGGGAAAATGATGGGTTTTCACATACAGTTATTTCAGGAGGAAAAGAAGGCCTTAAAGCTTTGTTAGAAGAGGCTCACATGTTTGGCTTTGAGTTTTCTAGGAGTCAGAATCAAAGTGGACGCCTGATCATAGGCCTATGGGCAAAGGAAATCAACTGTATAGATAAAGCCCAGCTCTTTCTGATACTCTGGTCCTAAAATAGAATAAGTTGAGAAGGGACTAATTATGCAGAGGGCAGGATAGGGAGAAAGATGGTAGTATGTTTGGATAAGAGGGGTAATGATTACTTCTCAGTGAGAGGGTAATTGTAGTGGCAGTGGTTAGCCACTTTATGCTATGCTGTGTCAGAAATGTGAAGTACATTCTGAAGTTACTTGGTAGTGTATGAAATCTCACCCAATTCCCAAACAACAGATTATTGGTTAAGGCATTGATAGAAACCTACTACTTAAAGAAATCATGAAACCCATTCATATATTATGGTGAGGGTAGGACTTCACCTGGGAGAGTCATGGCCCCTCTATGTATTGATATATGACTTTGATAGTATCAAGTAATCTTTTGAGTCTTAAATAATTTTCAGACTTTTAAAGAATAATAAACCCACAAAACTAATCTAGCTTATACTAGGGAGCAGTGGGAGTCTTTGAGGCAATGCTTATCCTATTTTAGGAAAATGTAATGACAGTGACCTGATCAAATTCAGGTCAGAGCTGTAAGATTTGATGACAGAAAATGATATGAGTCAGGGAAACACATTTGAAAGAAAACTTGGGTGACCCCTTTCCCAGCAGTTTCACATGCTGATAGACTTATAGGGCACTAGAGAAAAGTTAAGGATCCTGTTGTTGTTCCTGCATTTTAATACAGTGCCTTACAGATAGACTTGTATGATCGAATTTGTGGACACGTCTTTATTCCCCCCTTGGTTTTACTCCTTTTTTAAAATTTAGCAGGATGCATTGCACTAATTAAACTTACCTCAGGTCTGGTAGCTTGTCAAGATGAGAGAAATCTTTGTGAAAAAGAAATATGTAAAGCTATTTGTATTAGAGATGGCTTTTCTTCTAAATTCACAGTGTTTGAGTTATAACTACCACAAGATACTTTTGTTTTTGTCTCTGCCTTAATGAGGGCTCTACACTATTTGTAGTACACAGGATCGCACTGTTTCCCAATTAGGAAAGTATACAGGATGCAAGGCTTATCATTATTCTGCACATAACTGAGCCATGCATCTCCTACCATCATCATGGTTTTCTCTCCCTCAGAGATGCTCATTATCATGCATAGCTTTTGCTTTTTGGCAGAATCAAGAATGTCCTTTGGGGGTTGAACCTCAAAGTAACTTGACATCCTCATTAACTTTTATGGCAACTAAGGTACTGAGCTCCCTTACACTGAAGAGTTGTCTCAAATTCTTATAATTTATTTCTTTCTCCATCCATTCATTACATATAATTTTATATTTATTAGGGGATCAGAAAAAATGAGAAGAAAACCAAAAGAAGTCATCTAGGTTTCTGAATATATTTTTAGTGTATGTCTAAGTAAGAATGGCAATTTTTTTTCTCTCATAAACCAAGAGGTAGGTGTTCTATTGAAACAAACCTTTTGTAGCTCACATAACCATTTAGTTTTGTTATTTCAGAGAATTTGAAGCCTGAAAGATGTGTTAGTGATTACTGAGATTACCCATCTTATTTTATACATGAAGTTGCAAGAGCCAAAAGGGAGTTACAGACTCACCAAAATTAGCAGAAGAAAATTAATATCACAGACTGTTTTTCTAAGCTGTGTCTAATGCATGTTAGGGATGCAAAAGTGTTTTAAATTATGAGTATTTAACTTTGGTTGGGCAGAGAGAATTATCCAAATTTCATTCCTTTTCAGGCCATCCTCCAGATCACTGCAATACACACACACACACAGGTACCCCTCTGTCTCAAATTCTTTGCTAGTTCTTCATCACCTACAACATTGTTTCACAAACTGGTATGATCATCAGAATCCCACAGGACCTACCATATCATGCCCTTTATTCAGCATTCCAGCACATATTGTCCTATAATTGCTCACTGAATGTATATTTTCTTTGGAAGACCATTGTGGATGGACACTTCTTTTTTCTTCCTGGATTGTGTGTTGGAAATCTCTGATTAGTCTTTTCCTCCCAAAATATATCACTCCTCTTTTGTTCGGACTGGAAGTGTGCTTTCATAAGTCACCTTATGAGATGCCCACCAGGGGGAAGGGTGAGCCATTCATTAGGACCAAAGGGCTACTTGGAGTGTGTGGTTGTGAATTAAGAAATGGCTGTGGCTTTTAGGAGTGCCAGAGGTGGCACTGAAATGAAGCAGTTGATAAACTGCTTGACTTAGAAAAAGTCTTTGTAAGCTAATATATCTTCACTAACCACACAGTTAAGAATACTATTTATAATTGTGGAATAGATACACAAGTAAACATCTCTATCCACCCACATCTCCATTACATCTCTGGAACTTGGTCCATGTGTTCCAGTTCAGAGTAGGGTTGCATTTATTAAATCATAGGGCAGTCTCTAAAAGTAATATTAAAATAATTCAGATCCTTTGCTTTCATTCTTAAATACATTAAAAGAGGATCCAAAAGATATAATTAACATTATTAAACTCCTTCATTCCTTTTTCCTTGATTCTTTGCTTGCCTAAAACCCTCCAGAGTCTTGCTCCACAAACAACAGCAAATCTTCATATTCATGCCATTGTTTATTTTTCTCAGATAATTTCATTCTCTTGACCACTTTTGTCCCCACCAGAACCCCTAATCATACCTATGCCATACCCTCATAGCCACCATGATGTTAACCAGTGAAGTTCTCAGCTGTTCATTTCTGGAAGAAGTAGACTCTATCTTTCATGTTTGCTTCTTTTCTTACTAAAATGAGCCCTATCTGCCACCCTTCCCTTGTCGAATTCTGCAGGAGTTGGGAATATATGATTGTAGATACTCATGAATAATTTTATAAATATTTGTCCGTATAATCTTTAGTATTTCTAATTTTGAACATTTATATTTAGTATTTCTAATTTTGAACATTTATAAAATACACAAAATAAAACATAAATAATACCCGATGAATTTTTACCACCCAATGGTAAGTACAATTAACAGATCATTGTGTCTTTTTTTCTAATTGTACATAGATATATTTTTTTCAACATGTACAATCCAATAACAGGATTTGCATTATATTGTATGTAAAATTTTCTATTTACAGTTATTCTGTGATGATATTTTCTAAGGACATTTTAAATGTTTCTGTAAAATAAGTTTTAAAATAATAGTGTTGTATTTTATTATATGAATATACCATAATTTTTTAAACCATTCTCAGACATGTGGACACATATGTGAATAATCCATATTCAGATGAACCTCAGAAGCTTCCATTTTATAGAAAGAACAATCTGATTTCAATACCTGAGAGATTCACAAATACTTTTGAAAACTCTTCAGAATCTTCAAAGAAACAAAGATTCTTTCAACTCCAAAAGAAAATGTTTGGTGGAAAATGAAACTGGCTTGGGTCCAGTTAAACATTCTTTTTAAGTCACTTAGGAAGTAAGTCAAGGTGTCACTTCCTGTATCGCAGTGGAGGAAATAGAAATTTATCAATTTCTATTTTTAATTACATTTTAAGTTAAAATGCAAAGTTCTTTTTCAAATTTTGTTTTTATGATAACCATAAGTATATGCTCATCAGAGCTTATTTTAAGCTCACTGTAATCATTCAATTACTTCATCAATTTAATGCAGACAGTACTTATTTTTCATGGTAATTTTATTCAGTATTTTGCAGTCCAGGCACACTAAAAACACATTTTTTTAAACAAATGAAATTGGAACAGACAGTGAAAAGAGTCTAAATCTGATGGAATTTTTAAGTAAATGCCAGCTTCAGTATTCAATTTATTTATTCAATCAGAGGGCAATTGACAGGTAAATAGAAAAATGATATGTTTTAATCAGATTCTAAATTCATAGCTTAGCCCTCTGATAGAAGATACCAAATAGTGTAGAATAATACTTTTCCCTTCTTTGAGCCTCTCCAAAGAAGCTTTAAAAGTTGCAAACACTAACCTTTCTTGTAACCTAGTAAAACTGGCACAATCCACACTTCTCAGCTAAAGGAACTAAACAACCAAGAGGTTAAAATCATAGTGTAAAGTAAAATAGCAACTTAGCAAGCATAGCCAAGGTAAATCTTATACTATCTGATGCCTGTCTTGGCAAAAGAAAAATTACTATTTTGACAGTGATGACACTGATGGTGATAAGATCAACAAAAATAGCTACTAATATTACTCTAATAGTAATGATAATCTTAATAGAAATAGCAATCAGAACAAAAGATTTTCATGATTGAGTTTCAAAAATTATCATCAAAATTAATTAAAATATTGGAGCTTACTACTCAAGCAGCACCTCAGAAGCTGCCCAGATCTCTGACAGTGGCTGCTTCACCACAGCTCACCCCTCAAAGCACGCCAAGAGACCATGCAGGGTCTGCCTACCTGCAGAGTGATTCCACAACAGGGCGGGGACCGTGGAGGCTGGGGGTAAGGATTGGCTGTGGGGGACAAAGGGGACTTCACCCAAGGCTGTGTTTGAGTGGAGTCATCATGCCTGCATAGGCAGTGCACTGGACTTCTGTCTGTGGCTGACATGGGCCCCAATTGCTTCAGCACTCCCCCATTGTGCAGCAAAGATCATGGTGTGGATAGATGGAAATACACACACTCAAAGGGAGCAGAGCCAGCTTGGACCAACCCTTAGGACTTCTGCTCGAACAACTTGGGTTCAGAATCTACCTCTGTTAGGGCTGTGACAGCCACTGATTGGAGGACAGGTCCCACCTCACACCAATGCCTATTTTAGGCCATCCATCTTAAATTCCATCCCTACCAAGGTGAGAGCTGCCAGCATATCCTGAGGAAAGATGTGACTTGCAACCATTTCAAATCCAGTTCTCCCACCAAAGGAATTGAACACAGCCTGTATAGGGATGCTTCCATATAAGATCACCCTTTCAAGACTGCAATAGGCAACTGTTTCACCGAAATTCATAGAGGCAGGGAAAGTTAAGCAAAATGAAAAGGCAGAGAAACTATTCTCAATTGAAAGAGCAAGAGAAAAATTCTGAAAAAATAAAGGTTGAAACAGAAATTAACAATTTACCAGATAAATAATTCAAAGCATTGTTAATAAATATGTTAACTGAATTAGGAAAAAGATATACACAGTGAACACTTTAACAAGGAAGCAGAAAAAAAAATACCCAATCAGAAATGAAGAATTCAATAGCTGAAATAAAAAACACATAGAAGGAATGAATAGCAGGCTAAGTGTTATGGAAGAACACATAAGTGATCTGGAAAACAGAAAAAGGGAAATCACCCAATCAGAACAGCAGTATGAAAAACAGATTTTAAGAAAATGAAAACAATTTAAGAGATCTACAGGATAACATTAAGCATACCAGCATTTTCATTATAGGGGTCCCAGAAGGAGGAGAGAGAGAGAAGGGAGTCAAAAATGTATTTGAGAAAATTATGACTAAAAACGTCCCAAGCCTGAAGAAAGAAATAGATTTCCAGGTACAGGAAGCACAGAGATTCCAATGGAATTTTGATAGGAATTGCATTGATCTATAGAATTCATGATTCATGGTATATCTTTCCATTTATTCGTGTTTTCAATTTTTTTCACCAATATTTTATAGTTTTCAGTGTATGAAACACAACTGATTTTTCTATGTTGCTTTTGTATGCTGTATTTGTTTATTCTAACAGTTTCTCATGGAGTTTTCAGGATTTTCTATATATAAGAACATGTCATCTGCAAAAGTAACACTTTTACTTCTTCCTTTCCAATTTGGATGTATTTTATTTCTTAACTAACTATTCTGGCAAAGACTCCCAGTACTATGTTGAATAGGAACAATGAGAGTGGACACCTTTGTCATGTTCCTAATCTTACAGAAAAAGCTTTTATGCTTTCACTGTTATGTATGATGTTAGCTGTGAGCTTGTCACATATGGCTTTTATTATGTTGAGGTACGTTCATTCTATACCTGATTTGTTGAGAGTTTTTATCATGAAAGTATGCCGAATCTTATTAAATGCTTTTTTTGCAACTATTCTGATGATCATATGATTTTCAGACTTCATTCTGCTAATGTAATATATCACATCTGTTAGTTTGCATATGTTGAACCATCCTTGCATTCTGGGGATAAATTACACTTGATCATGGTGTATGATCCTTTCAATGTGCTTTTGAATTCAGTTTGCTAGTATTTTGTTGAGAATTTTTGGATCTATATTAATCATGGATATTGACCTGTAGCTTTCTCTTCTTGTAGTGTCTTTTTCTGGCTTTGGTATCAGGGTAATGCTGGCCTTATAAAATGAATTTTGATGTGTTCCCTCCCCTTTAATTTTTTGGAATAGTTTGAGAAGGATTGGTGCTAATTCTTTAAATTTTGGTAGAATTCACAAGTAAAACCATCTGGTCCTGGACTTTTCTGCGGGGGGGTGATTACTGATTCAAACTCTACTCATTACGGGTCTTTCAGATTTTTTTTTCTTCATGATTTAATATTGGTAGTTTGTATGTTTCTAGAAATTCATCCATTTCTTCTGGGTTGTCCAATTTGCTGGCATATAGTTATTCATGGTAGTCCCTTATGACCCTTTGTATTTCTATGGTATCAGTTGTAATGTTCTTTCATACAAAGTTTTATTTATTTGAGTCCTCACTTTTTTTTTCTTGGTTAGTCTAGCTAAAGGTTTGTCAATTTTGTTTATCTTTTTTGAAGAGACAACTTTGTTTCATTGATCTTTTCTATTGTTTTTTTATTCCCCATTTCATGTATTTCTGCTCTAATCTTTATTATTTCCTTCTTCTAAGTTTGGTTTTCATCTGTTCTCTTTTTCTATTTCTTAAGAAATTAAGTTAGGTGTTAATTTGAGATCTTTCTTTTTCCTTAATGTAGGTGTGTATCACTATAAACTGCCCTCTTATAACTGCTTTTGCTGCATCCCACAAGATTTGGCATGTTGTATTTTCATTTGTTTCAATATATTTTTTATTTCCTTTTGATTTCTTCTTTGGTCCATTTGTTGTTCAGAAATGTATTGTTTAATTTTCATGTATTTGTGAATTTTTCAATTTTCCTACTATTATTTATATCTCCTATTAATGATATCTTCAGTATTATTCCATTGTGATAGAAAATTGATATAATTTCTATCTTCTTGAATTTTTTGAGACTTGTGGCCTAACATGATTTATGCTGAAGATGTTTCATGTGTACTTAAGAAGGATGTATAGTCTGCTACTGTTGGATGAAATGTTCTCTAAAAGTCTGTTAGATTCATTTGATCCATAGTGTTCTTTCAAATCCACTGTTTTGGGCCAGGTCGCAGGCTGTGCTCCCTGGGAGAACAGTGCTTCTGGTTGGACTCCATGATTGGGCAGGGTTACATGCTGAGTTCTGCAATTGCTGCTGGTTGCATGGGGCCTCAGGCTGTGCTCCCTGACTGTATGATGCTATTGGCTGGACTCTAGTTCCAGCAGGGCTTCAGGCAGTGTTTTGTAGTCAGACAGGGCTTTGATGTTGAACAGGGTCACTGGCCAGGCTTCCTGGTTGTGTGGGGCCTTTAGCTCTACTTCCCACTTTGATGGGGCTGAAGGCTATGCTTCTAGGTTGAATAGGGTTGCTATCTTGTCTCCTTGCCTGGGCAAGACCACAAGCTGTGCTCAGCAATCAGGCAGGGCCATCGTCTTGGCTTTGCTGCAGGATGGTACCATAGGCTGGGCACTGAGTTTTGCTCAGGGTCACCGTTTATGCTCTCTGACTAGGCAGGGCCAGTGGCTATGCTCAACAGTTGGGCAGGACTGCTGGCTTCGCTCTGCCCAAGGAGGGCTGTAGAATGGGCTTTGTGGCTGCCTGAGTTCTCTATCTAGATTTCCTGGCCGAGAGGGACTGCTTTTAGGTGGGGCTGCTAACTTGTTTCCCTGCTCAGATGGGCCACAAGATGTGCTCTGAAGCTGCCTGGCATCTCAGGCCAGGCTTCCTGGGGGTGGGGCAGGAGAGTAGGGGACTAGAGGATATGCTAAGCAGTTGGGCAAAGCTTCAAACTTGCCTCTCTGCCCAGGTGGAGTCATAGAATGAGCTCCATTGCCAGTATGGCCTGTTGGCTGGAACCCAAGGCAGGCAGACCTGCCAACTGAGCTCCCTGGCCAGATGGGGCCACCATCTCAGCTCTGGAAATTGGCAAAAACCCTGGCTAGGATTTCTGCTTCTGTGCTGCTGCTAGTAGAAATGCAGTTGGCCAAGATCCACGTGCTTGTTTCTGTAAGCCCTGCCAGCCTCCTCTCTCTCAGTCTGATATCCAGTTATCCAGCTCTAAGATTTTCCCAGTGAACCCCAAGGTGCAAGACCCAAGAGGTCTTTCTCAGGAAACATCCTGCAATAATGGGCAAGCTGGAGGTACATCTTGGGCTCTCTTTCTTCCACTGAAAAAACTATAGGCTTGGTGTAGTGCTGTGCCAGCCTGGGGGAGGAGGGTCAGAGTGAAACTACTCTTATTACCCTTCTAATGTGGTCTTTCTCTGTCTCTGTGCCTCAAGAGGTGTTTCTGCTTCACCTCAGGTTCTGGAATTTTCACAGTGGTGTGTTGTCCATGGGTAGTTGTTAGTTGTTCTTCCTGTGAGAGAGACTGAAGTCAGGAACTACCTATTTTGCCATCTGGATGACATCACTACTCTTTGGCTTTTTAATCTATTCTTTTATATCAATTTTCTTCTCATTTCATATTCTTCTCATTTCTCTTATCTTTTTTCAAAAATTTTAATCTATTTCTTCATAATTTATCTTTCAACCAGATGTCAAATTGAACATTTGTTGTGTTTATTTAATAAAGATTTATGATAATGGTTCTCAATTCCAAGACCAAGTAGTTGTATTTCTTTTATTCAAAAACCTCTCCCTAAAGTTAATTATGTTTTGTTTTTACTTAGGTTTGTGGTCCTCCAACGATTTTCTTCTGGAAAATCTAAGGTCACCAGTCCTAAATACACAGAACAAAGACTTTCTCTCAGGATCTAAAAGTAAGTCAAAATCAAACATTTTAGATAATCTTGGAATCTTGACTTTAAAAGGTTAATACTGTTTCTACCACACTTAACCTCTCCTTCTGCCTTTAGAAAAAGTAGATAAATACACAGTCAAAGGGAAATAGTGAATTAAAAAGTCTTTGGTATTTTTCTTAGCTGGCCTGTTGGATTACAGAAGACTTTTTTAGCCTGACCTGTGTTATTTACATATATATGACACAGTGAATGTGATTGGAGGATATGTTTTTTATGCATGGGGAGCATGGGCCAATATGTGTGCAGTGGTTTGAATAATGTTCCTCTAAAACTCATTTCTACCCAGAACCTCAAAATGCAACCTTACTTGGAAACAGAGTCTTTATAGATGTAGTTAAGTTTAGATGAGGCCACATTGGATTAGGTGGATCCTAAATCAAATGACTGGTATAGATTTCTGTTGTTTTAAGCCACCAAGTTTGTGGTATTTTGTTACCGCAGCCCTAGGAAACTAACCATGTGTTCTGCAAGTTTTTTACATCGTGCTTTGGAATGTGTGGAAATTGCTCTTACTAACCTTCCTATCTAGACAATATAAATTTATGGTTTTTTTTTTAACTTCTCAAGTTTACCCAATTAAGTAAACTGAAATTTATTCAGAGTCAATAATATTTACAGCATATTCCAGTGAGTTATAAATATTTCTTTACATACTCTTTCTGCCAACTAAACTATAACTTCTTGATATGAACTGTATTACTCCACATGTATCTAGACCAATCAATAAGTGTTTAAGGAAAAATAAGAGGAGAAGTGGGGAGTAAACAAGAAGGAGAAAGATAGAGGGTAAAGGAGAAAGGAAAGGAAGGAAGAAGAATGGAAAAATTTATGATGAGAACTTTAATACTGGCACTATTTTACTTGAAGGTTGTCAGAACCACTTGGAAACTTTAAGATAAGTAGGGGGTAATCTCCCCACAAGGAATGAAATAGGGTAAAGACCAGAAATGAGTAGAAATATTGAATTATATTAGCAAGAGTAAATATTATTGACTACTCATCATGTGCAAGGTACTGTGTTAAGTACTAGCCATGAGTTATGCTTGAACCTTGCAACAAACTCCTGAGGCAGCTACAGGTGTCACTATAATCAGTGTATCTAAATCCCAAATGTAGAAAATTGCAAGATGGTCATTGAAACCCAAGACAGCAGTAATTCACAGCCATTTTCTTGATACTTCTATTACATCTCCTAATGCAGCCCTAGGAAAGACTCCATCCTTTGTTTCTATGGTCCTCTTACTGGTCTCTTGGCTTTGTTCTCCTTTGATTCTCTCATGCCTGCTTCTGGGCAGACTTTTCCACTGTGAAACTTTTTGCTCTGAACTTCTCCACTCATTTGTTTCTCATCCTCACTGCTAGCAAGACACGGCCCTCCTCATTGGAATTAAACGTGAAAAGGAATTTGTTTTCTGAGTCAGTCATGTCTGCAGACACCCAAACCTATTTCCTTCCCAATTCTGATCCTTGGAACCGACAGAGACACTAACGTTAAAACAGTCGGGGCAGCCCCAGCCAAGCAGTATCAAACAAGTTATCATAAAAATGGTCCTCAATTTTTTCACCTTTCATGAATCTCCTATAAAGAAATATTTTAACAAATGTAAACATTAGAAGTTCTTTCTTTTCACACTTGGCTCTCCTTCTGAATTCTGCAGCAAATTTACATACCTCCAAAATATGCTCATTGTTAAATGGCAAATTCAAACTAGAAAGTTAATTTTATGCATACGTTAAAAAACACTACATTATTCTTTTGATGACACTTAAACTCTATAATGAGCACATCATCTTGGGAAAAAATGATTCTGACAACTATATTCAGACTGAAACCATATTGAAATAACAGATTCTTTGAGAAAAAAACAGCACAGTCTGTGAGCCAAGAAGAGATATGGGGACATATGTATATGTATAACTGATTCACTTTGTTATAAAGCAGAAACTAACACACCATTGTAAAGCAATTATATTCCAATAAAGATGTTTAAAAAAAAAAGTGGTATCATCGTGCCAAACTAATAAGAGTAATATAAAAATAAAAATGTGCAGCCATTTTTTGAATGAGATTATATCCAACCTCATTTACATTAGCAAATTGTTTTTAATCTATTATATAGTGGCTCAAGCTTAAAGGATATAATGAAATATTGGCTTTAACTCACAGTAGCCACTACTATCTCTGAATGTGTTTTTTTAGGAACAACTTCAAATTTTTCATAAATAAGTGCAAAACCAATTTTCGCTTTGAAAATGACTAAACACTCTGGAAACAGAGATATCACCTTTCATTGTGGTTAAACCCAAGTTGAACAGTTTCCAGGAAGTTTATGATAATCACCCTTTCTTTTTAAGTGCTACTTATGGTTAATCACTACATCAAGAGAGATTTCATTTCTACTTAAAGTTTAGTTATGTAAATAAGCAAAATGGACAGAGATTAGACAGTTGTTAATTATCATATGAAAATTTTAAATAGAAGTAAATTAGAAAAAATGTGTAATGCTTATTTGCATTTTCCAAGGGCATATACTGTAGCTTCTCCTGAATCACTTATTATGAGTCTTAATAATTAGCTCCAGTGTAATTAACTGTTAAGTCAAGAAAATGTAACCAGCTTTGCTGATGAAAATTTAAATAGTGCTGTGTTCTCAAGTACGAAACATTGTTTCCTTAAAGTATACTAGTACTCTACTTTTCTTCATTTATATTTTCAGTCATGCTTATCCATTTTTGGAGAAGTGATAATTTAATTAATTAAGGATCTTAAAATATTAAATATTAATAATAGTACTTATATGGCATAATATATTTTTGTTGATAAAGTTGTTTATAGATAAAGCTTTCTATTGATAAATTGTTAATGTTAGATATTTTGCAAGGGCCCTTCCAAAACAGTGTATATTGACAAAATTAAAAAGTGGAGTGCTTTGTCCTCTAGATATTTTAAAGGAAAGATAGTGTCATCTTTAATAAATAGCAAGAAATAAAAAATCAAAGAAAAGGAGATAGAAAGATATCTTAAATAATCTCCAAAATGAATTAGATACATTAAAATTAAAAATGTCTCCTATCAAAAGACACCATTAATATGTGAAAATAAAGAGTAGGAGAAGAGTTCTCTAAGGGTATAGTAAGATGTACAAAGTAATTGCACTTGAACATTTAAAGGATCCATTCAAGTCAAAAAGAAAAAAAGATGACACAAAATAAAAAGCACAGAAGATTTGAATAGGCACTTCATAAAAAAAGATATCCAAATGGTCAGTAAACATAAAAAAGATGCTCATTAGCTATCAGGAAAATGAAAATTAAAACCACAGAATTATACATATTCACCAGAAAGAGACAATTCCACCTATTGGTGAATAACCGTAACACATACGATGCTAGTAGGAATATAAATTGGTACAACACTTTAGAAAAGTGACTGTCACTCTCTACTGAAGTATACTAAATGACTCAGCAATTCCACTCATATAACTAAAAGAAATTCACTCACATAAGTAAAAAATGATGTTTGAGACTGTCAAAGTACTATTCTTTATGATAGACCCAACTTTTTAGCAATTCAAATGTCCATCAAAATAAGAATGGATAAATAAGTTTGATTTTATTCCAACAATGAAATGTTATACAGTTATGAGCATGAACAAAGCTACTGTTCCACGTAAAATATGGATGAATTTTACAAACTTAGCACTGAGTGAAAGAAGCCAGGCACAAAAGAGAACATATTATATGTATGCTGGTAAGTTCTATTTCTCAGTCTGGGGCTGGTTACATTAGTGTGTTCACATCGTGAAAAGTTACTGAGCTTATGATTTATATACTTTTCTGCATATAATTTATACTTCAATAAAAAGTTAAGAGTAAAATCAAATGGAAAAAGGAAAATATATTCTGCAACAAAAATCAAGTAGCCAAATGGTATTTCAGGGAAAATAAACATAGTAGAAAGGTTCCTTTAGGGTAGATATTGAAATATTGGGATTATTCATGATAATAAGGTCAAACCCACTGATAAAGAAACTCACACATTTTTTTACGTAGCCTTTAGTTTGATAGGCAATAAAGAGGCAGAATAACTTCATGGAAGGTCATAGCTTAAGAATTAAACATACCTAGGAAGGAATCCTAATTCCAAAACTTATTATTAGCTGTATGGTTTTAAGCAAGGAGCCATTTAGGCATTAACAAAACTGGGATAATAATATCTACCTTGAAATATTTTGCTAAGGATTAGAGATAAATTTAATTAACAGTTCTTGCCATACAGTATGTGCTCAATATATGACAGCTTAAAAATGGATACCTTACAGATATTGTCTTTTATATATGCAAAACAAAGTCCATGTTCAAAGATAAGAATGAACAAATGAAGCCACAGGAACAGGTAGTTTAAAGAAATAAGGGAATAAAAGGAGAGTTTATTATTGGACCACAATATCAGAGAAGATTCTCTTTGTAGTTGTCAGAAAATTATGTCTAATTCAGGTGTCTATGAATTATGAAGGAAAATCCTATATTAATCTAGTAATTAATTTACTTATTTTCTTACTTTACCACAAATATAAACATTTTTGTTATAGACTTTAAACCACAAAAGAAAAACTAAAATATCAGTTGTTGCCTCTTGGGATGTTTATCATTTTATATAACTAGATTTTTAAAACAAAGTACCAAAAAGCTCTTTATTTTACTCAAAATTAGGGGAATACGAGCAGTGGTCCTTATAGAAACTTGCACTATGACATGAATGAATCCTGAAAATTCATGAGTAATGTAAATCTATGTAAAGCAAGAAAGCTTTTAAATAACAAAATAAATGAATATGTTAGATGTTGCTCCTAATGGTAGCCAAGATTTGTCATCTTCCTGTAGTCTAAGTTGACTTAAACAATTATGAACAATATTACATTTTAAATGGAAGTAATTGTAAAAACTTGTATATTAATCAAATTTAAGAGAAAAACCTAATATGTGACACATATCAATAATGACAATTCTGCTGTCTTAGTGTAAAAGCAGCCATAGAAAATATGTAAACAAATGGCTGACCCTGTGTTCCAATAAAATTTTATTTTCTGAAACAGGAGATGGAACATATTTAGCCCACAGGCCATAGTTTACTGACTGACCTCTGCCCTAGGGCATTATTGTCACACAGCTGAAGCTGGATTGCTACCACTTTTGGGTACTGGCCAGTTGGAAGGAGGGATAAAATGAGAAAGGGGATAGTTTCCACTGTCCTAAGGACCATTACTGGAAGTGGCACACATCACTTCTTCTCATATTTCACTGGTGAAAATCAGTCATATATAGCTGCAGTAAAAGCTAGAAAATATAATGTTGGGCAGATTTGTGCCTGTTACAATTCTATTGATGTGGAAAAAGAGTAAAATGAAATTTGGTGGGGATCTAATAGCCTCTGTCACAAGAGGAAAGCCTGATTTCCTTTAACATGCCTGAGTTCCAATGTTAGCTTTGCACTCTACTTAATGTAATATTTATGCAACTTTACCTCTTGTTTCTTTGATATGCTTGTTCATACACTGGGGTAAATAATAGAACCCACTCAGAGATTTATAATTACATTAAATGTTACCACATTTAAATAATTTTGAATACTTTGAGAAAATGCTTCAAAATTGCTGTTATATCACTAGAGGTAGTATTAATTTCCACTTAATAGATTGATAAACAGAGGTTCAAATTTGAGTGCGTTGTTTAAGACCACATATCTAATAGGTGGCTGACCAAAGATGAAACCAGGTCTTTCTGATTTCATACTTTCATTACACTAAACACTGAGCACAGAAAAAGGACGCCAATGGAACAAGAATGTGTGCAATTTTTAAAAGATTGATGATACAGAATATTTGCATGTTGATTGGGTTGACCCAATAGGAAGGAAAATATTGATGACAAGGGAGTAGAGAGAGGGTAATTTCAGAGGAATTCCTTCTTGAATAGGCAAGGAGGTTGTGATCAAGTCCATAAGTACAGGTCTCAACCATAGATAGGCACAAAAATGTCCATAGTTGCAAGCAGGAGGAGAAAGTACATGGGTATAGGTGTATGTTGGTTAATACAGTGTGGTGTCTGGTGGTGGTAGCATAAGAAAGATCCCTTCTAATGGCTTTTATTTTTCTCTAGCTTTATAGAGTTATAATTGACAAATAAAATTTTAAGATATTTAAAGTGTAGTAATTGACTTGATATACCTACACATCATGAAAGAGTTCACCCCATTGATTTAATTAATGCATTATTTATTTATTTATCTATTTATTTTGGTGAGAACATTTAAGTTCTACTCTCTTGGGAAATTTCAATTATACAACACAGTGTTATCAACTGTAATTACCATGTTATGCATTAGATCCTCAAAACCTTATTCATCTTATAACTGAAAGTTTGTACCTTTCCATCAACTTTTTCCTATTTCCGGTATTCCTCATCCCCTGGCAATCACTTTTCTACTCACCTGTTTTTTTTGTTTGTTTTTACATTCCACATGTAAGTGATACCATGCCATATTTGTTTTCTCTGTATGTTTTTTTTTACACAATATAATACCTTCCAGTTTCATCCATGCTGTTGTAAGTGACAGAATTTCCTTCTTTTTAAATTTTTATTTATTTATTTATTTATTTAAATTTTTATTTATTTATACTTGGCTGCATTGGGTCTTTGTTGCTGTGCACGGCTTCCTCTAGCTGCGGCAAGCAGGGGCCACTCCTCGTTGCGGTGTGTGGGCTTCTCATCGTGGTGTCCTCTCCCGTTGCAGAGCACGGGCTCTAGGCACATGGGCTTCAGGAATTGTGGCACGCGGGCTCTAGAGCGCAGGCTCAGTAGTTGTGGCACTGGGCTTAGTTGCTCTGCTGCATGTGGGATCGTCCCGGACCGGGGCTCAAACCCATGTCCCCTGCATTGGCAGGAGGATTCCCAACCACTGCACCACCAGGGAAGCCCTCCTTCTTTTTTTAGAGTTGAGTAATATTCCATTGTGCGTGTGTGTGTGTGTGTGTGTGTGTGTGTGTGTGAAATTTCTTTTATCCATTTATTCATTGATAGACACTTAGGTTTTTTCCATACCTAGGCTATTGTGAATAGTGCTACTATAAACGTGGGAGTAGAGATATCTCTTCAAGATAATGATTTTATTTCCTTTGGATGTATACCCAGAAGTGGGATTAATGAATCATATGGTAGTTCTATTTTTAATTTCTTGAGGAAACTCCATATTGTTGTCCATAGTGCTGTACCAATTTATATTCCTACCAACAGTGTACAAGGGTTCCTTTTTTCTACATACTTGTCAGCACTTATCTTTTTTTTTGATAATAGACATCCTAACAGGTATGAGATAATATATCATTGTGGTATTGATTTGCATTTCCCTGATGATTAGTGGAATTAAGCACTTCTCATTACCTGTTGGCCATTTGTATGTCTTCTTAGGAAAAATGTCTTTTTTAGATCCCTTGCCATTTTTTAATTGATTATTTATTTTTTTGCTATTGAGTTGTATGAGATCCTTGTATATTTTAAGTATTAACCCTTTATCAGATATTTGTGGTTGCCAATATTATCTCTCATTCTGTAGGTTGCATTTAAATTTTGTTGATTATTTCCTTTGCTGTACAGAAGCTTTTTAGTTGGTTGAAGTCCCACTTGTCTATTTTTCTCTTTTGTTGCCTTAGTTTTTTGTGTCAAATTCAAAAATTCATTGCTAAAACCAAAGTCAAGGAGCTTACTTACTATGTTTTCTACTAGAAATTTTATAGTTTCAAGTCTTTCATTCAAATCTTTATTCCAATTTGAATTGCTTTTTGTGTATGGTGTAAGATGGGGGTCTAATACCTTTTTTTAAAATTTTTGCATGGGGATATCCAGTTTTCTCAATGTCATCTGTTGAAGAGACTATTCTTTTCCCATTGTATATTCTTCTCAAAAATTAATTGATCATATATGCATGAATTTATTTCTGGGCTTTCTATTATGTTCCATTGTTCTATGTATCTGTTTTTAAGCCAATGACTCACTCTTTTGTTTTGCTTTGATTTGTTGTGTTTTTGGTTGTTGTTTATGTACCTGTTACCACCTTTATTTACCTTTTTGTTTACTATAGCTTTTAATAGAGTTTGAAATCAGAAAGTTTGATATCTTCAACTTTTCTCCTCTGTCTCAAGATTGTTTTGGCTATTTGCGAGTTTTGTGGTTCCATAAAATTGTAGGAATATTTTTTCTATTTATATGAAAAATGTCATTGGAATTTTGATAGAAATTATATTGAATCTGTAGATTGCTTTGGTTAGTATGGACATTTTAACAATAGTAATTCTTCTAATCCATGAACACAATATCATTCTCTGTGTGTCTTCAATTTATTTCATAAATATTTTATAGTTTTCAATGTACAGATTTTTCACCTCCTTGGTTAAATTGTTTCCTAAGTATTTTATTCTCTTTGATGCTATTGTAAATGAGATTGTTTTCTTAATTTTTCTTTTTGATAGTTTGTTGTTTTGTATGTTGCTTTTGTATTCTGAAATTTTACTGAAATTGTTCATTAGTTCTAAATTTTTTGGTGGAATCTTTAGAGTTTTTATATATAAGATCATGTCATCTGTAAATAGAGACAATTTTACTTCCTCCTTTCGGATTTGAATGCCTTTTATTTATTTTCCTTGCCTAACTGCTCTAAGACTTCCAGTGCTAAGACTTCCAGTACTTTTATATTGAATAAAAGTGATGAGAGTGGGCATCCTTGTCTTGGGTCCTAATCTTAGAAGGAAAGCTTTCAGCTTTTCACCATTGAGTATTATGTTAGCTGTGGGCTTGTCACACATGGCCTGTATTATATTCAGGTACGTTCCTTCTATACTTAATATGTTGAGAGTTTTTTTTTTTTTTTTTTTTTTTGTGGTATGGGGGCCTTCCTCTGTTGTGGCCTTTCCCGTTGCGGAGCACAGGCTCCGGACG
>NC_041214.2:69469422-69480403 GCF_002837175.3 Physeter macrocephalus | reverse complement strand
CATGGCCCACGGGCCCAGCCGCCCCGCGGCATGTGGGATCCTCCCATACCGGGGCGTGAACCCGGTTCCCCTGCATCGGCAGGCGGACTCGCAACCACTGCGCCACCAGGGAAGCCCTGTTGAGAGTTTTTATCATGAATGCATGTTTAATTTTGTCAAATGTTTTTTCTACATGTATTCACATAATCATATGATTTTAATTTTTTATTTTCTTGAAGTGGTGTACTACATTTGTTGATTTACTGATGTTGAAACATCCTTGCATCCCTGGAATAAATGACAAATCACTATGTAAGCTTTTATTTGCTTAGTAAACTAGAAACCAGGGTCAGAGTGTGGAGGACGGAACAGTGTTAGAGGTGTGAGAAAATGGTGTTAAAGAATTTTCTCTGAGGGTGGAAGTACATTTAGACAAAAGAAATGTAGAAAGAATCTAGGCAGCATTACATGCCAAGTAATTGGTCACATTTTTAAAGAACATAGCATCAATATAGTTTTCTGTTTTTCCCCACCCAAGTCAGCTGCCAAAATGCAAATGTGGGATAGATAGATAATTGGGTTTAACCAGGTTTGGGGTTTCCATTTCACAAATGGAGCTGGAGTGCATGCAAGAGGAATTAGTCTAAAGATGGACTACAGAAACCATGCTGAGAATATGGAAGAATGAAAAAGAGAGACAAACTAGTAGAATCAAATGAAGTTTTATTTAGGGTCTAATGAGGTCAAAGAATTGACCTAGTTGGGGAAGAAGAGGGAGTATACACTGGAAAGACAAGGAGTTGTATTCAGATAGGAGATGTTGAAACTGAGATGATGGAAGAGGTTGATATTGACAGTATCTGTGGTATCTATGGTTTTAGCAGTGAAGACTGAGGAAATGTGGCAGATAAGATCAGATGGAGAGGTGATCAAGAAACCAGGAGGAGGTCAGAAACTATTGGAATAAGGTGATCTAAATACATGGATATTGAAATTGCCAATAATTAGACAAGAGAGGCATTTGAGAGAATAACAGTAAATAAGTTGCTAAAATATTCAAGGAATTAGAAGCAGTGATCAGTAGATTTGTAGATGATTGCAACAAGGAGGGATTGCAACTATAGACTGATGGTAATAACTATATTGTAATTATGATTTTGTCATTTGGGCTTTCTCTTTATTTTTCAGGTATTCAGTGAATAAGAATAATTTAGTATAACAGTGATTTTCATAATTGAAAACAATAGACAGGAAGGTCTATGGAGTTCAAGATTTCCTATAGTTTAAAAAAAGTCACAATAAAAGTAATTAAGTCTATCTAATGAGAGAAGATGCATTGAAAATCAAGCTAACTAATTGACCTTCCTTTAAGAAATGTTTTGATAATTACAAGTAAATTGCTTAAAAAATACACTGGTCTCAACTAAATTTTAGTGACCAAGATCAGCACAGAATCCCTGAAGATGAGTAGTAATAAAAACAAAAATGATTATTTATGAAAAAGTCACATCATATGCAAACATATGGCAATGGACCTTGCATGTGCAAACATTAGTTCTTTGTAACTATAGCTAAGAAATCTACCACATTTAATGCTTGTGGAGCTCAATGTAAATCCAACTAGCACAACTATATAAATATTAAATAACATTATACAAGGAATAAATTTGGTGATCAGCAAAATCATATAAGAGTTAGAAAATACTAAGTTACCATTTGGAGAAAATGATTCTGATTTATAATGCTTATGTTTAGTGTTTCAGCACACTTAGACTCTGTATATATATCACTAAAACATGAGGTTATTTTAATAGACCAAAGAGCTGGTTTGACTACATTTTAAACTGAATTTCTAAATTTTCTTAGTTACAGACTTAACAAAACCATAAAGTAGAAGAAGGATTATTATTTCTATCTCTATGTACTTAAGGAGCAGAAAGGCTTAGGAAATCATGTTTATATAATAAAGCGAGTAGAAGAGGCAAATCTGAGGATCCGTGGTATTTGTAATGTCATGAGAAGACAGAAAAATAAGGAGTTAGACCTGGAGGCTCAGTTCAGGAGCACAGGAAAGCCTAAGTGACATAACTAAGGCAGGGTGGGAGTTTTTATGCCAGCCACAAAAATTGGTGCATAACCATGCCCAGAATGGATTCCCGAAAGTCAAAGGAATTCAAGGGTCTGGCTTTACTGTTCCATCATGTACAATGAAGCTGGGGTGGCATGTATTATTAAAAGTAAATAATATTTTTATTAAGCTGGGAACACCTTAGGACTTAGGTATTTAGAGTCCATTCTTTCCATATATGGCTTTTCTTCTAAATCATTCCTGGCTCCATTATATTTATGAGAGGGTTAGCCACTCTTTCAAGCCTTGCTTCTTTTAGTAAGGAAGGAGAGTAGCAATTCAGAGAAAAGTGATTAAACTCTGCTTTTACCTTGATCAATATTTTTTGAAAGAGCTTTATTGAGATGGAGTATTTAACTCATGATTCATCCATTTAAAGTATATGACTAAGTGGTTTTTAGTATATTCACAGTTGTGCAGTGATTTTAGATATTTAAGTCATCTCCCAAGGAAACCAGGTATTCATTAGCAGTCTATCACCATTATACCCACCCTCAGCTCATCAATCACTAATCTACTTTTTGCTTTATAGATTTGCTTATTCTGGCTGTTTTATAGAAATGGGATTGAAAAAGTTCTCTTCTATTCCCAGTTTGTTGAGTATTATTATTATTTTTTTTAATGAAAGGTGTTGGAATTTGTGACATATTTTCTATGTACCTATTGATATGATCATGTTGTTGTTCTTTATTCCTGTTAACCAAAATTTTCAGAAATGAAGATCTGATTGAGATAAACAGGCATTTATTTAGGGTTTGTTAGTACTGCAGCCTGGGAAACACAGATTCAAGAAGCACTTAAATTGTGTTATGTTGGACTACAAAATAGAGGAAGCTTATTCAGGCAAAAACCGCAAAGCCACAGTTAGTTACATAAGCTGTTTGTCAAGAATTATGACTGGGACTGGCAAGAAGTAAGGGTGTTTATTAAGCAAAGATTGTTTGGGGTCCACAAAGTTACATAGATGCAGTGGGGGGGGTGAGATGGGGAACTTTGAGACCACAGGGTTGCAGCTAGGAGACGTTGTTCTAAAATGGCTGGTGGAGTCTTTGGGAGGTTGCTGTTTGGTACAGTTCAGAAAGTTCACATTCTCAGCGGTGCAGAAACATTTCTGAGACCAGATGCTCAATGGCCACCCGACTACATTCATATGCCTAAACTATGATTATTCCATTGTGATTTTCAATTTGTCATCATTCCATTTCTATGGCGTATTACATTGATGGCTTTTTGGGTGTTAAAACAACCTTGCATTCCTGAGATTACTCCTACTTAGTTATGGTATATAATTCTTTTCATATGTATGTAAATTTTGATCCTACTATTTTATTGAGGATTTTTATATCGATAGTCATAAAAGATATTGGTCTGTAGTTTTCTCTTCTTTGTCTACATTTGGAATCAGGTTAATACTGACCTTATAGAGTAAGTTGGAAAATATTTTCTTCTCTGCTATTTTTGGAGAAGATTGGTGAAGGATTTGTGAAATTCTTTAACTTTTTGGTAAGCGTCATCAGTGAAGCCATCTGAATCTGGATTTTTTCTTTGTGGGAATTTTAAAATTATGAAATCAACCTCTTTTGTTTTTATACATTTATTCTTACTTTCCTTTTGAGTCAGTTTTAGTAGTTTGCATTTTTCTAGGAATTTATCACCTTCATCTAAGCGACCTAATTTTTTGGTATACAAATGTTCGTAGTGTTGCCTCATAATGTTTTTTATTTTTGTAAGTTTGGTAGTGACTTTCCCTACTTCATTCCTTATTTTAGTAATTGACCACCCCCCTTCTCATTGTAGCTAAAGGTTTGTGAATTTTCTTAGTTTTTACAAAAAAACGACTTTTGGCTTCCCTTATATTCTCTATTGTTTTTCTGTTATCTTCACATTTCTGTTTGTTTGGCTTATTATTTCCTTTGTTTGGCTTCTTTGGTCTAAGGTTTCTCTTCCTTTTCTAGTTTCTTAAGGTGGCAGTTAAGGTTATTTGTTTTAGAAATTTCCTCTTTTGATATTAGTGTTCATGGCTATATATTTCCCTTTGAGCACTCCTTTCACTGTATCTCATATGTTACAGTATTTCATGTTTTTTTTCCATTTATCTTAAAGTATTTTCTAAATTCACTTGTGGTATCTTCTTTGATTTGTTGGTTATTTAGTAGCATATTGCTTAATTTCTACATATTTGTGAGTTTCCAAAGTTTCTTTTTGTTATTAATTTCTAAAGTCACTCCATTGCTTTTGGAGAATGTACTTTGTATGATTCCAATCTTTTTAAATTTATTGAGGCTTGTAGTATAGCCTTGAATATGGCTTATCCTAGAGAGTGTTCCCTGTGTGCTAGAAAAGAACATGCACTCAGCTATTGTTAGGTGGGTTGTTGTATAGATATTTGTAAGGTCTAGTTGGTTTATAGTGTAGTTCAGGAATTTTACTTCCTCATTGATCTTCTGTCTAACTTTTTTATATTTTTGAAAGTGGGATATTGAACTCTTCAACTACTATTGTTAAATTGTATTTCCCTACAGTTCTGTCAGTTTTTCCTTCATATACTCTTATTAGATGCATACCCACTTATAACCAATAGATCTTCCTAATAGACTGATTATTTTATCATCATAAAATTCACCTTGTTATTTCTAATAACATTTTTCTGGTTTACAGTCTTTTATATGATATTAGAGTCACTCCAGCTCGTTAATCATTATTATTTGTACGGTACAATTCTTTCTTTCTATCTTTTACTTTCAATCTATTTGTTTCTTGAATCTAATATGTGTCTTGGGTAGATAGCATCAAGTTGGATCTTGTTAGTTTTTTTTTAAATTAGTGTGACAATTTTGACAATTTCTGCCTTTTGATTTACATAATCCATTCACATTTAATGTTACTGATATGGTTGAATTTATGTCTATCATTTTGATATTTGTTTTCTATATTTCCCCTATCTTTTTTGTTCCTCTGTTCCATGTTTACTGACTTCTTTCACATGAGAATATTTTCTTGTATAATTATTAACTCATTTAATGATTGCTTTTAATTTTGTTATTCTATTTTTATTCTAATAAACTTTTTTTCTAATAAACTTTTTAAAAGATACTTTTTATATTTACAGAAAACAATGTGAAGATAGTACAGAGTTCCCAAATACCCCACACCCAGTTTTTTCTATTATTAATATCTTACATTAGTATGGTACATTTGTCACAATTAGTGAACCAATTGTGATGCTTTATTATTAACTAAGTACATACTTTATTAAAGTTTCCTTAATTTTTTTTTTGGTGGTACGCGGGCCTGTCACTGTTGTGGCCTCTCCCGTTGTGGAGCACAGACTCCAGACACGCAGGCTCAGCGGCCATGGCTCACGGGCCCAGCCGCTCCGCGGCATGCGGGATCTTCCTGGACCGGGGCACAAACCCACGTCCCCTGCATTGGCAGGACGACTCTCAACCACTGCGCCACCAGGGAAGCCCAAGTTTCCTTAATTTTTACATAATTTTTCTTCTGTTCCAAGATCCCATCCAGTAAATAACATTATATTTTTCATATATTCTAGGCTACTCTTTGTTTTCACAATTTCTCACACTCTCCTTATTTTTGATGACCTGACAAATTTTGAGGATTACTTGTCAGGCATTTTGTAGAAAGCTCTTCAAGTGGGAATTTTCATTCCATCATATCAAAGTCCATACTATCAACATGACTTATCACTCTTGATGTTGACCTTCATCACCTTGCTGAGGTTGTCAGGTTTCTCCACTTTGTAAAGTTACTCTTTTCTCATCTTTCCAGACTGTACTCCTTGGAAGGAGGTTACCATGTGCACCTCACATTTAAATGGGAGTATTGTTCAATATCCTTGAAGTCAAAATATTTACATAAATTATTTGGAATTTTTCTACATGGAATATTTGTTTCTTCTTTGCCATTTATTTATTTATTCAATAATTTATTTATATCAGGAAGGGATCATGAATATTTATATATACTTTGCTGTAATACAATTAGTTTTGTTATTCTAAGTGTTTTAGCTTGGCTTTTAGGAGCTCTTTTAGTTGACTCCTCTGTCCCCTTGACAAATTCCATCATTATAGGGTTTGTTGGTGGTGGTGATAGCAGTGGTAGTTTTAGCTCTCTCTTACTTTATGGCACTACAAGATACTGCAGGCTCATCTTGCATATTTCCTTCCCCAGTCCTAAAATAAACCATTTTTCTAAGGAACCATAGTGCTTTTTATTGGAAAATAGTATTAGAAATCATAACCCGCATGCCAGGTGCACTCAGTACTACTAGGGTACTGTTATTTTTAAGCCCTCTCAGTTGACAAAGCAAAGAAATGTGTTTGGGTACTAACCTGTGGATGTGTGCATATCTATAAATATTTCTGTACGTAACCATTTGTATCTACATTAAGCTAAACATGAATTTATATTAAAGTCTCTAACTCTAATCCATTATTATACAGATCATTCTAATCTTCTCTTCTTGCATATCTGTAAACTCCCACTTACAACGATTAGAAACCTGACTCCCACTGTCTATTCATTTGACAGTTCATTCTATTATATAAATATAGCAGTATTAACTGTATATTTTTTGCTGTTATATGATTAAAAGTTCACAGTTTCCCCTTAAAATAAGTATCATCATTCCTGTTTTTCAGGTAAGAAAACTGAGGCTCAGGGAACTTAGTTCATTTGCCAGAGGTGCAGTGTTTATGAAGTTAGAAGTGGGATTCACACCTAGAAATAGCTTATTACAAAATCTACCAAGAACTTCAACCTCCCGCTATTGGGAATATGGCTATGTTTCTAGTTACTGGTTAATGAAATTTCATGTGTGTACCATTTTAATGGAGTAAGGTCTGGAATGAAGAGCCTCTACCTCAATGAGCAACAATCTGGGAAACGTTAAAAATGTCTCTCTCAGCTACAAACATGAAGTAAGGATATCTTGGAAGAGAGAAACAAGTGGAGTCAGGAGGAGATTAGATAGGCCTGAGGGGATTAGTAGAGAAGGCAAGTCGATCAAGAGAGAAAGATCTAAATATACTGTTCAGTGTGAGAAACCAAACAGGCTTAGTTCTATTAGGTAAATCATATGAAATAGCTGACATTTGACTCTTTTTGACTTATAAAAACAACACTTTCATTTGGTTCAACCCATACATTCCTGCCAAAACCTGGGGGGAAAAAGGGCCATTTTTCTTGTACAACTTAATCAGTAGATAAAGGTAGAACAGATGGGATTTCTTTCCAGAAAGTGATAGCCATTTTATATCTTGTTCCCCTACCCTTATTTAACCCTAAGGATAATAATCTTAACAAAATTTTCTCTTTAAAATATAGATTTTCCTTCAAAGGGTTTTGCTGCCCCACCCAGGTTTCTCCCCTTGACTGGGTGGCCCATCGCATGGTCTGCATCCTATGGTCAAGTCTTTTCCCTGGGTTGTGGCCACCCCAGATCCAGTGCTGCACTATGAGGAGGGCCAGAGCATTGTCTCAGCTTGGGCTGGAGTACAGGGCGAGGAGCCATGGGAAACTCAGCACCAACTACAGCAGACCTCCCTCCAGCCTGCCTCATGGGCAAGCCTGCACTTGAGCACTCCTCACAAGCAGAGTCCAGGCTTCCCACAGCCCTTCTATTAGTCCCAGCTGTTCTCCGACCAGCCAAAGGGGCTTGTCTCCTAATGTGCAGGACCTCAGGACTGGGGCGTCCAGTTTGTGGCTTTTTCCGCTCATTCCCCAGAGCAGGTGTCTACACCCCCACCTTGTTATCTCCCATTTCTTCTGGGTCCCCTCCCAAGGGCACAGGTCCCGACCCAATAGCTTTTCTTGTCTTCCTACCCAATTACCTGTATATCTTTCTTATAGCCTTGGTTGTAGAGTCCTGCCAGTTTCCAGTTATTTTCAATGAGAATTTTTCCACATGTAGATGTAGTTTTTTTTTTTTTCGGTACGCGGGCCTCTCACTGTTGTGGCCTCTCCCGTTGCGGAGCACAGGCTCCCGACGCGCAGGCTCAGCGGCCATGGCTCATGGGCCCAGCCGCTCCGCGGCATGTGGGATCTTCCTGGACCGGGGCACGAACCCATGTCCCCTGCATTGGCAGGCGGACTCTCAACCACTGTGCCACCAGGGAAGCCCTGTAGATGTAGTTTTGATGTGTTCACGGGGGAAGGTGAGCTCCATGTTCTCTTATTCCACCAACTTGATTCAAACCCTCAACCAGTGTCTTTTGATGCATGAATGGATAAAGAAAATGTGATGGATATACATATAATGAAATATTATTCAGTCATTCAAAATAAAGAAATCCTGCCATTTGTGACAAAATGGATGAAGCTCGAGGGTGTTATGCTAAGTGAAGAAAGTCAGATAAAAAATACTGTATGATCTCACTTACATGTGGAATTTAAAAATTGATCTTTAGAAACAGAGAACAGATTGAAGGTTGTCAGGAGCTGAGGGTGGGAGAAATGAATGATGGCAGTCCAAGGCTACAGATTTCCAGTTAGTTATAAGATGGGTAAGCTTAAAGGATCTAATGTATAGCCTGGTGACTAGAGTTAACAATACTATGTTGTATATTTATAAGTTGCTAAGAGAGTAGATTTTAAATGTATTCAGCTCATCCCACCCCATAAAGTAACTAAGTGAGATAATGGATATGTTAATTAACTTTATTTTTATAATCATTTTGCAATATTTTTGATTTGATGTCATCACATTATATATCATGAACTTACACAATTTTATGTCAATTATACATCAATAAAGCGGGAAAAAAGAATGAGAGCTTGGTATGAAAGAGGAAGATAGAGAAATAGAGAAAGAACTCTTTTTTTTGAGGTTTCCATAATAACTTCTTCCCTACTCCCTAACATCCTGACCATTTAACTACACTTTCTCCATAAACCTCAGTTCCCTGGACCACAGAGATGCTGAGACCACAGCAAGATTCAACGCATCTGACAAATGTGACTTCTGGATTTTGTCCAGGCCATTTTAAGAGGAGCTCCTATTTCTCTTAAGAATTCCTTTATTGTGTGGAGAACATCTCTGAGTCATTTATCAAGAGTTGGTTCTGTACAGCTGAAATTTCTTCTGCTATGTTTGCATTTGTCTCCATTTTTCTTCACAAATAAAAGTAAGGAATTCCAAATGAAACATTTGGAAGTTTTCCCATGAGACTCTGGATTTTTCTACCTGTTTTGTTAAGTAATAGTGATTTTTACAATCAGTGAAATGGATGTACCCCTTTTTTCTAAAGTGAAGAACAGTGCCTATGATACTAATTACTTATATCATCATCATTTACTGAAATATTCTTTCAATATTTATTGATGTTTACTTAGTGGCAGACAGTTCAGAAGTACTACTTTTTCTCCCAATCTGTATATGACATATAAAAGCATGTATACTGGACAATTTTTTAATTGCATTGTGATTCTTAGTTAAAAAACATGCCATCTGCTTTGATGATTGCCTGGTTTTAGCAAGAAATTATAGGATCCAATATGATCCTTCATAGAATTTATAGGAGAGGTATAAAATAGTATTGTCCTTTTCACTGAAAATTAATGTGATCTTTAGAGCAAGATATTGTAGTACTACCTCTGCATTGCAAAATAGGGCATTTACACACAGATGCAGACTCTGAAAACAACTAGCCTCAAGGTTAAACAACATGGTGATGCTAAAGAAATACAGCAACTGTTATGGAGTACTGCTTGGGGGGAAAAAAATAAAAGCTATACTTCACAGGGAGTGAACTGTTGACCCATGTTCTCATTGAGAACAGAAAGGGATCAGTTGCCAACGGCTAATTATACTTCTCTGGTTATTTTTCCAAGAAAGGATAAATGATCACTAAGTGACTACAGTTCAGACGAACAAAATACCTTTGGTATTGGCAATTCATAAGTTCAAAATTATTTGGAGTTAGAGCTCAGAATGTTTGTCTAAACACTACTACATCCATATCTTTAAAAACTGTCTGATGCCCCACTCTTATTTCTACTTAATATCAAACATAGGAATGCAGATTCTTCAAAGTAATAATATAATGTTCTTACATATTAGTTACTGAAGCCCAAGAAAATCCCTTTGAAATGAATGAAATGTTAATACTTAATTTTCATGTCAAATACTATAATTAGGACTAAGTATGGATGACAGGAGACTGTTGTGCTGAGCAAGGCCCACTTCTTCAGTGTCCTTTGTTGTACTCCTTGGCCTTGTGTTCTCTGATCCAGCCCTTTGAGCTATCCTGACCCTGTAACTAGGATAGGAGGTGAGGTGATTCTGCTGTTTCTATAGCATGTGGATTTCCAATATCAGGACAGTCATTAAATTTATCACAGTTGTTTCTGTATTTTCTTCTCTAAACAAACACAGTAGCAAAGCTTAGTCTTATTAGTTCTGTAATCCGGACCCAAGGACAATGTCTTTCCATAGTACCTGTCTAATAAATATTTTCTAGATGAATGAATATACTAGTAAATACCAGAATAGTTACTAAAGCACACTCCATCATTGTGCATTGAGCCATATTTTTCATACATCTAATTATTAAAAGCTGTTAACCTAGATTTGTCTTAAGCAACATTTTACTTTTATTAAAAGTGCCTTTTTTAAAAAAAACTACAAAGTTCTTGTAGTATAATTAAAAGAATACATAATAATTTATAATATAGAAGCTTAGTATTCATGCTTTATTGTTTTAGATTAGTAATAAATTTGCCTGGGATTGGAATCGTCATATTTTTTCATTAAAATGTAAGGGAGGGCTTCCCTGGTGGCGCAGTGGTTGAGAGTCCGCCTGCCGATGCAGGGGACACGGGTTCGTGCCCCGGTCCGGGAAGATCCCACATGCG
>NC_041214.2:69465017-69469315 GCF_002837175.3 Physeter macrocephalus | reverse complement strand
CGGGAGAGGCCGCAACAGTGAGAGGCCCGCGTACCGCAAAAAAAAAAAAAAAAAAAAGTTTAAGGGATTTCAGCAAGAGAGCTGGTTACTCTTGTTAAGTATTAATCTCAGATTTTCTTTGACATTAGAAAATGTTAATGTTTGGATACAATATAATATTGAGTTTTCTTTTTACACCAGTTAAAAAACCAAAATTTCTTCAAGTGTATACACTCAAAAAATGTTTAAAAATTAATTATACTTTTTGTTTCTAGCTTTTTATGTTTTAATTATCCAGGATTTCCCCCACCCATTTCACTCATTGTAGTCTTGGCTTATTGGAGTGCTCCAAATTAGGAGAAAACCCTTTGAATAACAAGATATGTAAGTATTTTATTGGTCATTTTTGTAGACAGCCTTCTAAAATTGTTCCCAATGATTTGCATCTCCTGTTCTCCACACCCTTGAATAATTCTTTTCCTTTAAGTGTGAGCTGGACCTAGTAACTTGCCTGTAATAAATGAAATATGGAAAAAGTGATGTGTTATCTTTTTCAAGATTAGATTATAAAAGATTTCTATGCTGACGTCTGCCTGTCTGTCTGTCTATCTATCCCTCTCTCTCTGAACTTTCTCATGTGCTTGCTCTGATGAAGCAATCTGGTGAAACCTAAGTGTTAAGGAACAGAGGAAGGCCTCTGGGCAATTGCCAGAGAGGAACTGAGGCCCTCAATTCAACAGCCCATGAAGAACTGAATCATACCAAAAACCATGTGAGTGAGCTTAGGAGTGAGTCTTTCCCCAGTTGAGTCTTTAGCAAGTACCTTGATTGCAGCCTTGTGAGATACCCTCAAGCAGGAGACTCATTTAAGTGATGCCAGGCTCTTGAATCTCAGAAATTATGAGATAATAAAAGTGTGTTTTTTTAAGTTGCTAAGTTTTGTGGCAGTCTGTCACAAAGCAATAAATAACTAGTACAACCATGTATCAAACTTCATTCAAAGATGTCACATAATATCCAGAATCAAATCCAATTCAAAAGAGAGATTTTCACGAAACTTAGGAGTTCTAAAACAACATTATATTCCCCAAAAATGTTAATTCCTTTCCAGCGTAAAATCATCACTGTCCATACCCAGACTGGAGATATAGAGGGGATTGAGAGAAATTTATCAAGAGATACAACTTGCTGCTTAAATGGATCACTGGAATTCATCAATTAAAATATACTCTTGTAACCCATAAGAATATTGAATCTATTACTAATTTCAATGCCCATTCTTAAACTTCACAAAGCCCAAATTTATATATCTTATAGAGTGATGCACACTTGCTTCACCTTCCCAAACTGATCATCATTTAAAACTGTTTAAGTTTTTAATTTTCCTCCTTTTAAGGATCATGGTAGGATTGTACTTTCAATTTAACCGGTGAAATCTGTATTGCTTTCTGGAAGAATTGTCTTATTTGTCAGTATAAAATGATGTGTCAGTCTCTTTAAACTGATTGTGGAAACATATGTAAGAGGGAGCCTTTGATAACCTGCCTCCCTGAGTGATTACAGTGGACAACAACCATTGTCAACTCATAATGGACATATTGTGAGAGCAAAACATGAATTAATTTTGTGATAAGAGACTGATAGATAATTCATGTTGTTACTGTAGCATAACCAGATTTACCCAGACTAATTTATGCTGGAGGTTAAATTGGTTCCATCTGTCCAAATATGGAGCCATGTTTGTTTGGCAAACTGATTTTTTGTTGTTGTTTTGGCTCTTCAACTCAGAACCTAGGAAAGATTTTAGGCAGATAGGTAGCTATTCAAAGTTATCTTAAGTTTCTTCCTAAAAGCTAATAGAGGAATAAGTAGTGCTTGAAAATTTTTTAGTCCCTCTGAGTTCTTTGTTAATTTTATTTTAATATTAGACTATTACATGAGTATTAATATTATTGTCCAAGGTTTTGTGAAAATTAGTTTATGATGTAATAGATTAAGAGTAATGAATGTAATATGTGGCAATTTTACTTTGGGGATTATCCCAAAGGCTGAATCAGTCATGGTGTTCCAGTAAGTTCCTGGTTCCTCTCCTGAATCATCGTTTTTAACTCTGTGGACCTTCTAATATTTGCAAACACATACCCAGTTATATCCCTCATCTTAAAATACAATAAAATAAAACCTCGACTACCTTTCTACTTCCAGCTGTAGTCCTGCTCATCGCCTTCCTTGTAAAGCAAACTCCTTGAAGAAGTAGTGTGTTCCACTGCTCCAATTGCTCTCCATTCTTTCTTTTTTGAACCCGGTCCAATCCTGCAAAAATGTTCTTGGCAGTATTACCTGATCACTTCCCCCACAGCCTGCTTCTCTCTCAGCTTTTCACATCTTAGTTAATAATAACTCCATTTTTCCTGATGTGTAGGCCAAAGAATTGATGTCATCCTTGAATGTTTTATTTTGTACACTCTCCATGTCCAATCCATCAGTAAATAATTTTTGCTGTATTGCTAAAATACATCCAAAATCCAATTGTGTTTACACTGCTTCCAATATTCTACTTGAGTCCAAGCTATCCTTATACCTTGCTTGGTTTTCAGCAATAACTTCCTAACTTGTGTTCCTGATTCTGCTATGCCTCCTAAAGTCTATTTTTAATTCAGCTGCCAGAGTAACTTAGATCATGTTATATCTCTGCTCATAAACTTGTGAATGGCTTCTTATATCAGTCACAGTGAAAATCTAAGTCCACAGTGATGTGTAAACCTCTATATAGTTGACAACTTTGGACCTAACTTTTTTATCTTCTGCTACTCTCTCTGTCTTATTTGTTCCATTTCAACTTTGTGGGCCTCATTGTCTCTGTTCAGAAAATACCCCAGGTACCTCCTGCCTCAGAAAATACCTTTGCATTTTCTATTTTCTCTTTCTGGAATGCTCTTCCCGAATATCTACATAATATATTACTTCACTAATTTTACTTCTTTCAGTAAATGTGATCTTTTCAGTGATACCTGCCCTGCTACATTATCTATATTAGAATCTCCATTCCCACAGCAACAATTTCTAGCCCTCTTTTCAACTTTGTTCTACTCCTTAGCACTTATTGTTATATACATTCTTATATAGTGTTCTTATTCATTTTATTCAATATCTTTTTACAACAGTAGAATGTAAGCCCCATAAGTGCAGAGATTTTGTATGTTTTTACTGCTATATTCCCATCATACAGAAGAATGTTTATTTATCAAATTATTTAATGAAGGGCTTGGCCCCTACCTTCCACTTATGTGCCAGTTAGTAATCTACAAGGATGGTAATGCATGCTTCTCCCAGGAAGCTTTTCATTTTTTTGTTGTCCCCTTTCCCTTGAAAAATGATTGAGATAACTACTCCTTCTAAAGCATCTGTTTATGAACTTAAGGAAAAGAGTTAGCATCTATTGCTCAATCAAGGATCAATGCTATTCTTCTGTCCCTAACTTTAGTTGCTTGCAATTTAAGGAGACATGATGAATAAAAATGGAAGATCAATATAGACTCTTATCATCATAAAAATGTGATTCGAGTATTCAAATTAGTAAATTGCAATAGTTTGGGCTCAAACCTCTGATAATGATTACCTTTTCTTAGTTTTCAAAATGCAATTATCAATATTAAAATGTTTACTATATAAAGCAGAGCCTTCAATTGCTCTCCTATGTTTTCTTTTCCTTTCTATTCAGAAACTAATAGGAAGAACCAAAACTAAAGATCAATGTAATTTGGCCTGATTAAAGCTCTAGCATCAACTTCAATATTAAGGTATAAATGAAAATTCTTTGATAACAGAAAAGAAAAACCATGCCAGAAAACTTTGGTCAATTTTTATTAATTTCAACCCCAAGGTCTTTTTTTCTAACTCTGTGTTATAACTTCCAGCCTGAATCTCTCAAAACATAATTCATAGATTTATTATGCTTTCAAAGTGTCTTCTAATTTTATAGCCAATGAGAGCAATCCAATTACTGTTGTCACTCTTCTGATTTCCTTAACTGTTTCTTATCACTTCTCTTGTCATAACTCGGTATTATGCAGCCTGTCCTAAACTGTAAACTTTCAAAGTAATAATAATCTTATTAGTACGAAAAAAAGTCTCATGTTGGAACTTATCCAAGTGCTGTTTGGTAAAATATGATTCCTTTTCATTTATGTTCTCTCTAGGCCCTCATGAGATTTATTACACTGAGGTTTTTTTTTTTTTTAATAAATTTATTTATTTATTTATTTTATTTTTGGCTGTGTTGGGTCTTCGTTTCTGTGTGAGGGCTTTCTCTAGTTGCG